>NC_068363.1:85743677-86099375 GCF_020536995.1 Dreissena polymorpha | reverse complement strand
ATCAAAATGAGGACTTAACACAAAACTTATTTTATTATTATAAAAGTGAGACTTGACATACAATTGAGTTATCATAAAGTAGGAGGGACTGATACACACTTCATTTATCAAAAATCCAATTAGGGTTTTGAAAATAAGAATTAACCTCCCAAAACTCTTTATTTCATCAAAATGAGTTCTCTAACATACAATTCTTGGCAAGCATGTCTTATGAATCATTTTCTGAATACAATAATTAGATGGACACTGGACAGTTATGTAGATTGATGTTTGATTAAGCTTTCGATTTTGTGATGCAGGAGATGATGCCATGATTCACCATTAGAAGATATGACGGTAACAGTGGTCCAGAACTTGGCTCAACCAGAGTTCCACCAACATTGCAACATGCACACAACCAGCAAAACATACCAAGGTACTTGGGAGAGAAAATATTTGGTGCTCATATTCAACCATTCTTGTAAAACTTCAACGCGGACAAGTTATGGAAGTTGTGACAAAGGATTGCTCTCTTTCTTGTGAAACAGCTGGTAAGGCTGGTGATGCCCCAGATGCACTAGAAGACATTAATTTTTAGCTTGTCTATTGTATATGAAATATATAGTGGAGCTATCCTACTCAACCCGGGATCGGCTTCCCGTAAGCGTAAGCGTGCAAATGTTAAAGTTTGCGTACTACCCCAAATATTTCCTATGTCCTTGACAAATTTCTTAAATATTTTGCATACTTCTTTACCAACATGACCCCAACTTACAAACAAGAGCAGACAACTGTATCAATCATTTTATAAGAATAATGGCCTTTTTTCCACTTAGAATATGCATATTATAATAACTCTATGTAAAAGTTTGCGAACCACCCCAAATATTTCCTATGTCCCTTGACATATTGCTTTAATATTGTGCATACTTCTTTACCAACATGACTCAAATTTGACCCTGCCTTGGGGGGTCAAAAAATTGAAAATTTGCTTATTATATAAGCCTATTTTGTGAAAACTTTAAAAATCTTTACATCCATAACCATTGGGCCTAGGGCTACCAAATTGGTATGTAGTGACATCTAATAGTCCTCTACCAAGTTTGTTCAAATTATGCCCCTGGGGTCAAATTTGACCCTGCCCTGGGGGTGTCAAAAATCGAAAATTTGCTTATATAAGGCCTATTTTGTGTGCAAACTTTAAAAATCTTCTTGTCCTAACCGTATGGCATAGGGCTACCAAATTTGGTATGTAATGACATCTTATGGTCCTCTACCAAGTTTGTTCAAATTAAGCCCCTGGGATCAAATTTGACCGTTCCCCAGGGGTCACAAAATTGAACATATGCTTATATTGGGCCCATTTGTGCAAACTATAAAAATCTTCTTGTCCATAACCATTGGACCTATTTCTACTAAATTCGGTAGGTAGTGACATATAATAGTTCTCTACCTAGTTTGTTCAAATTATGCCCCTGGGAACAAATTTGACCTTGCTCCAGGGGTCACAAAATGAACATATGCTTAAATAAGGCCTATTGTGTGCAAACTTTAAAAATCTTCTTGTTCTTAATTATAGAGCCTAGGGCTACTAAATTTGGTATGTAGTGATATCTAATAGTCCTCTACCAAATTTGTTCAAATTATTTCCCTGGGCTCAAATTTGAGGCCCCGCACCCCCGGCCCGTCACAAACTGAACATATGACGTTTACCAGTGGAGATTACTGCGGCCGTTTGGCTGTGACCAACAACAACATCAACATCTTGTAAACATGAGATAAAACCCTGTAATTTAGTGCCATTTTAGGTCAGATGGTGACTGCTTACAAAGGCATTGAAGTAAGAACATATGTGTTATGAATGTTTTTCTTACAAACTGAAAAAAAGTCGGGTTTTATTTAAATATGTTGAAAGTGACCATATATCTGGATGAAAATATTTTGGATGACATGTTAATTTCATGTCTTTTTTTGTAGTGTTAAAACCAGTTTAATAATATATTATTGATTTTAAAAACACAACTTCCATGAACATAATTATTTCAAGAAAAGTCAATATATGATACTGCAAGGTAAACTCAAACTTTGTATCCAAGAGAAGGTGTTGAAATTAATGAAGTGCAATGTTCTTAACTATCGTATATGCTGCTTTTTAATAACTAATGATTCATTGTTCCATTTGTGAATCGTGACTCATGAATTGTGGATATGATTGTCAATTGCTCAACAATCCATATATATTTCTGACCATTTTATAATTTTCTTAATATAAGTTATGAATTGATCTTAGAAGTCAAATGTATTACTTAATTAAAAACATTTATAAATATAAAGAAATAATCTTTAGATTATCATAATATTCTCAGGCCTGTTGGTCTAAGGGATGTGTGGGTTGATGAGCAATTTCTCCTTTTATCACAATTATTTCTACCCTACCTGATCATTTCCTTCATATTCCATTTTAATTTAATTGACATCTGCAACCTCTTTCAAATTGGGAAAGTCCAAAATGTGTCGTTTGGTAAAGGTTTAAGGCATTTCATTCCTATGGGTCTTGAGAATCTGTTTCAAATCAAATGCGTAGATTTGATCGTCGGCGTCTAAAAATATGTGAAATAGAAAGAACGACAATATCTTTTGGAGAGATAAATGTACCTACGTTATAAGCAAAGGACCTGTGCAACAATTCCCGGCTTTTAAGTCTGTTAGTTAACACGCTAGTAACTTTTTCCATTTATAAAAATGCTCACCCTTCCAACTTTAACCCCCAGTGGGACGAGGGATAGAAAGAGAAAGTCACATGCTTGAGTACATTTCAACCCATGCGCATTGCACGTTTTTTTTTCGCAAAGAAAAAACAGTGGAGCGATACAGGGCTATCATGGCCCTCTTGTTTTGAATATACAGTTATTATATATGACTTATTACTTATTAAAGATCTTTGCTAAAAGAATATACAAACAAGACTAATATCTCGGCTATCAAAACTGATTTATATAGTTATCATTATAGTATTCAGATATTACATACTGATATCCATACACAAATTCTGGCATTCATTTATTTTCCTTGTCTTGACACTTTCTTCCAACAAATAACCACTTACTGTTAGATCAGCAATATTCGGACAGGTAAACTCTATCTAAAACCATGGTAAAGTCTAACCCCATTATTGCAGTTTATGGTTTATGTATAAATATGTGAAGTACATGTATGATTATAAAATTAAAATTTAGAAGCACAAGATAATGTATCACTTGTGACCAACCAATAGCTTTACAATAATTTTGCAAAACAGAAATGTACATGGAGTATAAAATTTAACTTAGATTTATTGGAATGTGAAATACATTTTTAAAGCTGAATAACAGATCTATTAACATATTTCTCTCTGACAATACTAATGGCACAAACTTGACATTGCTTATTTGATGACTTGAATTGATAACACTCTTAAATAATTATAATGGACATGCTATGCCTTAAAAATGTTCTTTGGTCCAATTATGACATTAAAAAATTATTCAGTACCCATGCTTCAATAGCTCGTATAATCAGATTACCCTACCCATTGAATACCTGAACATTGTAATATATTTATAAGATATAATCGCTCCGCAAATTTCTTTGTGTGAGTGTAGTGTCAGGCAATTTGAAAAAGATCTACAATAAATTGAATTTCTTTCATATCATACCTTCCAAATCACTCGAAGCCTTTGACTAGTAATGGCTGCAATATGAGAACCATAGCTGAAACTTTCAATTTAAAATCCACTGGTGATCAGCAATTTAACGAACTTGTTCGAACATTTGGCCATTATTGAGGAGGGCATATTTTAGTCACACCTTACCTCTAATTCTGAGTTCTTGTGTGTGTATGTGTGTGAGTATTCTGTATGAAATTAGTATCATCTCTGTAATTTGTGCATTCCTAGAAGGATTTCAATGTCATTTCATATTTATGCCCCCCTTCGAAGAAGAGGAGGTATATTGCTTTGCACATGTCGGTCGGTCTGTAGGTCTGTCGGTCCGTTGGTCCGTCCACCAGGTGCTTTCCTGATGATAACTCAAGAATGCTTAGGCCTAGGATCATGAAACTTCATAGGTAGATTGATCATGACTCGCAGATGACCCCTATTGATTTTGAGGTCACTCGGTCAAAGGTCAAGGTCACGGTGACCCGAAATAGTAAAATGGTTTCCGGATGATTACTCAAGAAGCTTATGCCTAGGATCATGAAACTTGATAGGTACATTGATCATGACTGGCAGATGACCCCTATTGATTTTGAGGTCACTAGGTCAAAGGTCAAGGTCACAGTGACTCGAAATAGTAAAGTGGTTTCCCAATGATCACTCAAGAAAGCTTATGGCTAGGATCATTGAAACTTCATAGGTACATTGATCATGACTCGCAGATGACCCCCTATTGATTTTCAGGTCACTAGGTCAAAGGTCAAGGTCAAGTGACAAAAAACATTTTTACAAAATGGCTGTCACTACAACTGAGAGCCCATATTTTATATTTGCCTGACTACAGTACAGACACAGTGTACTTAAACAAAAAGCCGTCAGCAGTGTCTTTTTTCTCGATGGGTGACACTTCCCGGGTGATGGACACGCTACTTACCGCGTGTTTGGCCGTCATTCACCTGTTTCACGATGAAAAAGGAGTCGGCAACATGGGAATTGGAAATATGCATTCCGCAAACTAGGATACATTGTAAATAACCGAAATAATAAATATTCGGACCGATGGGGGAAATGGCAAAAAAATGACTTCGCAAACTGACAATCTGAAAATTCAAAATTCAGCAATCCGGTACAAAGATAGCGACGATCACAGCTTCATTGCTTTATTTGTCCGTTTCACCAATTTTAGATTTTTAACTGTGTAGAGGTTAAACCACTTTCGACAGCTAATTGGTGTTTATCGGTTGTGTAATGCCAATAAAGTTGTGAAAAACTAAAGAGTCAGTGTTTATTACATGTATTCCCTATCAGAGCTGTATGTGTAAGAAAAATAAATGAAATTATGAAGATGATTTATATACATGCTAACGCAGTGTAACTGTTAACAGATATTCATTTTCATTTTACCCCGTTACGGTTATCAGAAAGTCCCCCAGGAAGCACTTTTTTTTTCATAATTTGTATGACACAATAAAACATTATTTGTACATGATCGTATTGCATTTAATCTAATAAAATTTGCTCGTCCAATGAAAGTTGTGTCCCATAATGCATTGTACTCTTTACACTTCTGATGAATGGTGTAGGCCTCAGATTTTGGCTTTTTGAGAAAAAAAACTGTTGAAAACATGCCCCCGGGGTAAATTTTGGCCATGCCCCATTACCCAGGTGAGTGATAAAGGGCATTTTTTCAATCTTGTCTAAAAAAATTCATAAATATAACAATGTTTCATTATAAATTTCTGCTTGAAAAGAGAGAATATGTATTGCTTAAATAAGGTTTATAGTAAATTAAAAACAGCGTTATTACATGTATACCCCTTAAGCTACTGTAATCCTTTAGTTCAGAAACATTTCAACAGCTTTATGGGGAACAAAATAATGTTCTATGGTCCAACCAGTTTGTATAATGTTTTAAAACTATTTCAATATTCCCCCACAGGATTTTGAATAGCTCAACAAATGAGATATTTTACACCTAAAGAAGATTCCTTTGTGTGAAATAGACATGCTCAAATATCCCACAAACATTTTTTATGCTCCCCCCAAAATTTATTTTGGGGGGAGCATATTGTCGCCGCTTCTTCTGTTCGTCTGTGTGTCCGTCCGTGCACAATTTTTGTCCGGGCTATTTCTCAGCAACTCATGACCGGAATTCAATGAAACTTTATGGGAAGTTTTCACTACCAAGAGGAGATGTGCATATTATCAGCGGGTTCTGGTCGGATGATTTTTCACAGAGTTATGGCCCTTTGAAATTTTCATTACTGTACATATAGTGCAATTCTTGTCCGGGCTATTTTCTCAGCAACTAATGACCGTAATTCAATGAAACTTTATGGGAAGCTTCACTACCAAGAAGAGATGTGCGTATTATTAGCGGGGTCTGGTCGGATGTATATTCACAGAGTTATCGCCCTTTGAAATTTTCTATAAAGCAATTATCGTCCCCCCAACTACTGTGCCCTCAAGACGTTTCCTTTTATCTGAATATATAGTGCAATATTGTGACAAAAAAAACCTTTGGGGAGCATTGATTCACCGGTCTCCGACGGTTTCTTGTTTTATTATGTTTCCTTTAAGCTGAATAATGTTCAATATGATATTTAAGCAAATTAGCCAATGGTTTATTTAACCCATTCCTATAAGAATTGGAAAACTTATCAACATTTTATTTGTATAACTTTATGTGCAATTTGCATGTCAGATTTTTGTGAATTAGTAGCTTTGATATTGCAATTGTTTAATTACTGTAATTTAAATCATACTTACAAAACCTTTAAAATCAATGCTATTAAGTTTCTATATATGAAGAAGACGACGCAGAAGAAAGAGGACAAGAATGCATTCTACGACGCCTTCAAAGTGTTTCAAGGGACAACCCCCAACACGACATGCTGATGTTGCTCGGCGACTTCAATGCTAAGGTTGCTGCGACAACAAAGACAAAAAGAGGACCATGGGAAGACATGGAGTGGATTGTGATCACCAACAACGGGGAGAGATTAGTCAATTCTGCCAACAGAACGACTTGGTCATAGGAGGGACCCTGTTCGCGCACAAGGAGATCCACAAACTTACATGGACATCACCAGACAGCAGGACCCAGAACCAGATCGACCACATCATCATCACCTACACAAGGTCGATATATCGTATTAAATATATCATGCGTTGCCGCAACTGTCAAGAAAATATTGTGCGTCGCCGCGACTTTTAAGAAAAATATTGTGGGTCGCCGCGACTGTCAAGAAGGACATCCCCCAACACGACATGCTGATGTTGCTCGGCGACTTCAATGCTAAGGTTTGCTGCGACAACAAAGACAAAAGGAGGACCATGGGAAGACATGGAGTGGATGTGGATCACAACAACAGGGAGAGACTAGTCAATTCTGCCAACAGAACGACTTGGTCATATGAGGGACCCTGTTCGCAGCACAAGGAGATCCACAAACTTACATGGACATCACCAGGACAGCAGGACCAGAACCAGATCGACCACATCATCATCACCTACACAAGGTCGATATATAGAATTAAATATATCATGCGTCGCCGCGACTGTCAAGAAAAATATTGTGCGTCGCCGCGACTTTTAAGAAAAATATCGTGGGTCGCCGCGACTGTCAAGAAAAATATCAAGTATCGCTTCGTGTTTCTAGTTTCGCCCTTGATGAAAGAAGTGCAAGATTATATATGGCACTATCAGGATTCCGTATGTTTAGTATTTGCTCCTTGTTGTCCTGGGTATTGAACCCTCAGGGCAGGCAAGTCTAGTGGTTATGTTTTAGTATTTGCTTCTTTTGTCCTGGGTTTTGAACCCCCAGTGCAATTTTTGTTTGTATGCCCCCAGTAGGGTGGAATATGGCAGTTTTAACTGTTCATACCAATTGTCTGTGAAGTGAACTATTTCTAAATTTGTTAAGTGCTTGATTTAAAATATGTAATTACCACTAATGTAGTGTAAAATGACACAATTTTCAATCGAAGTTATGTAAATGTTCCTGAATTATTTGCACATGCACTAAACCATGGCAGATTTGCAAAGCCTCTGACAAAGCAATAGATGGTTTACGTGGGTAATGTCTTTGACATATCTTTCTTTTCTTTTTTATTTGAGACATCTTCAGAAACAATGATAATTATTTGTAAAAATGGTTGAGTGTATGAGTGCACATTTGTGTGTCTGTTACTGTATGTATGTGTGTGTTCGGGTTTGTACAGACAGTAACTACATCATTCAGCACATCATTCAGCATGCAATTTAAAATTAATAATTACAAAAAGACCATCATTAGGAGGCGGTGTTTAACATGTAACACCTGTCTACCTTACTTAAATGTCAAGGGCAACACTTACAGGTCGAAGGTAAAATTTGTCCAAACTGTTACTTTGTCATTAATGGAGCAATAACTGACAACAAATGTTCACCAGTTTGTGTTAAGACCCATGTTCCCGGCTCAAAGTCAGACTAAAAGGTCAATGGTCAATCCAAACTGATACTTCAATAGTAATTATGCACTTCTTAAATAACTTGCCAAATGTGTTTAACAGTTACATGTAGAAACCTCTTTCATGTTCCCTTAAAGGTTAAGGTAACACTTAGATGTCAGTTGTCATATTTGAGCATTATACAGCTTGGCGAAACTTAAAATGGTCACGCATAAGGCATGTCTCCCTAATAATAATTACAGCGTATTATTTTCAGGTTTGCAAAATGATATATTTTGATGTCAGATAGATCATGTGTTATTGCTAATTTAAACAAATTCCATTTCAACATGCAATTTCAGCTAAGTAACCAGTTTTATGTGATTTGCATAATAATAGCGTGTTCATGTCAACTTGTCAGTGTTATAGTTTATTGTACGTGTATTTCATATTCCTTTTTATTCACTTGTTTGAGAAATGGCTGAATAAGGAAACATCAGACTTAATCCAAAGCATAAAGTTGTCCACCAAAAATGGACTGAATACAATTTTACATTTATGCTAACTTAATGGCAGTAATAAAAAAGCTTGATGGGACCAGTCAAGGTCACAAGATGGCTTGGACAGCTCTGGTTTGTTTACACCCCTTTTCAGTGTTTACATCCTGTATGCCAAGTAATAATTACTTTACCTTATTAGTGCACATAGCTTTTTAAAGGGGTTTATGGAAAGGGGTTTTATCCTCTGTATAACACTTGCTTTTTTCTTAATATTTTGTTATGTATTTCATTTCATTTTATGTGATTCAATTGAAAGATGGAATTAACAAATTCCAAAGCAGGGTATTTATCATACAAGAGAAACATGATATTCCCGTGGTAACTAAATTTACATTTATAATGATATAAAAATTTAACATTTCGTAACCATATCAGCTATAATCTCTTTTCAGTCGAATAAAACTTTACTGCGATGTCATGTGGTGAATTAAAAAATAATTTTTTTTTGGTGTTAATATGATACCATTAACAACTCTGTCATATAATTTTGATATCACATACCACATCAATTATGTTAATTCGTTTAGGATAGGTGGATTTATTTCAGTTGGATAGCATATATTCAGGTGTTCAGTAGCCTGGTAGGCGCCTTGTATATCATTAAAAGCGGGATAGCATCTTAAAAATGTCACATTCAAATGAAATATCACTTTTCACATAGTTTATAGTCACAATGAAACTTGTTTGTCTATATTTGTGTATTTGGTATTGCAGGGTATGTTTGTATCACCTGTAGTGATAGCTCTATTCTGTTTACCCTCTGTATACAAAAAACGATCTTGATGAGAAAAGACAGAAACAAACATGTACCGGTATTATTTCTGTAATGCCTTTCTATAATGGACAAAGAAATCTTGATATAATACTCTTAATTTTCTGTTTTGTTTGTATTCAGTGTACTTATTGCAAATGCTAAACCAGGAAATATGAATAAAAGTATGTTTTCATATAACCTTGAAACCTGTGTTGAAAAAGAGAATGGTTTTTTTTTAATTTAGGACAATTTTTTGGTCTGTGTAGCCCTTATTTCACTAAAATGGACATGTTTTATTTTCAATAATCAGATTTTTCTTGTGATCAGATGGCATCGAAGAGTCGAAAAATTGTTAATAGGTCAAACTAAGGATATCTGAGCTGAGATTCAATTTGTTAACTTATAATATGATTTGAAAAAATCTCAACAAGATGCTATGCAAACTATGTGTAATTTACTGATATTTTAGTCATAAAGCACAGTGTATTAGAATTTATCATACCACCACATTGATATCTGCCTGATAAAACGTTGCATGATATATTTTTAGCTCACTTGAGACTAGAAGCACAAGAGGACGCTCCAACCCAACCCTCAAACCATAATCTGGGACAAGACTATACGCACATGAGGACGCTCCAACCCAACACTCAAACCATAATCTGGGACAAGACTATACTCACATGAGGACGCTCCAACCCAACCCTCAAACCATAATCTGGGACAAGACTATACGCACATAAGGACGCTCCAACCCAACCCTCAAACCATAATCTGGGACAAGACTATACTCACATGAGGACGCTCCAACCCGACCCTCAAACCATAATCTGGGACAAGACTAGACACACATGAGGACGCTCCAACCCGATCCTCAAACCATAATCTGGGACAAGACTATACTCACATGAGGACGCTCCAACCCAACCCTCAAACCATAATCTGGGACAAGACTATACGCACATGAGGACGCTCCAACCCAACCCTCAAACCATAATCTGGGACAAGACTATACGCACATGCTCTGGGACAAGACTATATGCACATGCTCAAAGCCCAGTTTTCCCAAAACGCGACTCAAATTTTAATGCTTCTCTTACTACATAGAAACCATACAGTGTGAACTTCATTTCAATTTGTAACCCTGATATAGTGATCAGTTATCTCAGCAGTCTCAAACATCTCACTTTTCATTATTCCCCTCAAAATCAGCATTCATAATGGCCGTAAAGAATGTCATAGTGGTATAAAATTGCATAAGCTAAAATTCACCAATCCATACAACTCCATCATCAGACATTCAGTTGCAACCATCTGTTATATATATGAAATTTATGCAACTTTTAATTTATTCAACGTTTTCAAATAAATGAAATTCTTAACATATCATATCTTATTATCCATTCATTTGTAGCCGACCGTCAAATATATATCATACATCAAAACATGATACAAATATATCAAATTTAAAACGCAATTCTACCGAACAAATGTTAAAACATATTCTAGGTCAATCACATTAAATTAAATATATACCCTACAAACACATAACTTTTGTTTATTATAATTTCTCAAATATCAAACATATTTTTTATAGGTCAATGACACAAAATTTTAACCCATTTATGCCTAGCGTCCTGAAAAAAAGGACTTTGCAAACAGCGTAGACCCCGATGAGATGCCGCATGATGCGGCATCTCATCTGGGTCTGCGCTGTTTGCTTTAAGGAATTTCTGTAAGATATATTCTAAATATAGAAATAAATATACTAGACATCCCTAATTTTGGAAATAAATTGATCCAATCTAGAAGGATGGGAGAGTTCACTTGGCATAAATGGGTAATGACTATTTGATTGAGAACATTACATCAACAAATAGCCTTCATCAGCTAACCAAACTGATGCGCTACCCTGTCTAATTGGGGATTAGCATGTGAGAGCATCATATGTCAGCGCTAATTAGATAATTATTCTATTTCCAACCGTAATTAATTTATGTATGAAAGGTCTTATATTAGCAAGGTGTCCCATCAAGCAAATGACACACTTAAGATCAACCCTTTGCATGCTGGGAAATTTGTCGTCTGCTAAAATGTTGTCTGCTTAATTTCTTAAATTAGCATTTTCTTTGATTTTTTTCAAAAAATACTATCAAAATAGCAAACAGTTTGGATCCTGGTGAGACGCCACGTTTTGTGGCGTCTCATCTGGATCCAAACTGTTTGCAAAGGCCTTCAAAATTTGGTTCCAGCACTGAAAGAGTCAAACAAACCATCAACCACTTTTTCAAAGGCGTATCATGACCCAGCAGAGGTTTGTATAACCCAGCTATGCAGGTTTATGACAATAATACAATGACCCTGTCACAATTTCCATTGAAGTATTGCATTATTGACTCTATCATTACTTTGTATAATGATTGGGTTATGATAGTATAGGTATTGATGTTTGTGTTAATTTGTATAGTATGCCAGTAGTGTAAATGTTGTAGTTTACATTAATCCTTTGCCAGTTTGTTTTCTGTTTTCTTTGGTTGGATTCTTATTGAATGACACTTAATTGTGTGTATTCTTTTACTTGATTTCTCATTATTTGGCAAGATTGTATTTCTTATTCTGTGACTGGATTCTTTATTCTTTGACTTGATTTCTCATACAATTTAGCAATTTTGACTGTATTCTGTATTTCATATTCTGTGACTCCTAGCTGGTTTTATTAATCTTTGACTTGATTTCTTATTAAGTGGATTCATGGATTGGATTCCCTATTCTTTCAATGGAATCTAAAATCCGTCCTTTTTGTCTGAATTCCCATATTATTTGACTGGATTATGTATTATTATGTTTTTTTACTGTCTTACTGAATTTCTTGTTTATGCTATATACTTTATTAATGTACATAGCCGGATTCCTCATTTGTTTTCTTAAATCTGTAAGCTTAGTAGTCTTTGGCTTCATTTCTTATCCTTTGGGTTAATTCTTAGATCATTTTGCTAATTTTATTCTTTGGATTAATTACAATTTGTTTGTCTGGATTCTGTTTTGGCTTCATTTATCTATCACCTTCCATTCTTTGACTTGATAGGTTTCTATGTCTATACTGCACTCTTGGGATGTATTGATATGGCTTGGTTATGTCATCAGCAAACTTAAGATTTGTTTGAACTGGGGTAACATAAACATTTAGTGCCTGTTGATGTTAAAGAAGGATGTCTAATGCTTTATCCTGGCAACTATCAACCAACCACATGCTGTTGTTTCAATCGCTTACTTTCATTTTATGAAAGTCCAATGTTTACTTCATGTGTGTTGTAAAGTACATTTTAAAGTACATTTCTTTTAGGATGGAGATAAATTATTTTACCCTTTCCCACTCAGAAGCATAGTGAAAATGGCTGTGTGCAAACAGCATAAACTAGAACAGCTTGCGAGTAACTCGAGTCACTTGCGGACTGTTCAGGTTTTATGCTGTTTGCTGCTCATCAGTATCTAAGGGATGGAAATGAAGCCTTTAAAACATGAATTCAAAGGTAAAAAAATGGCCATAAATGAGCTTGTCCGGACCATAACTATGTTGTTCATTGTGAGATTTTAAAATCATTTGGCACATTTGTTCACCATTATTGGACGGTGTGTCGCGCGAAAGAATTACGTCGATATCTGCAACGTCAAGTTCACACAGTGAGTTCAAAGGTCAAAAATGGCCATAAATGATCTTGTCCGGGCCATTACTATGTCATTTATTGTGAGATTTTAAAAAAACCTGGTACATTTGTTCACAGTCATTGGACGATGTGTCATGCGAAAGAATTATGTCGATAACTCCAAGGTCTAGGTCACACTTGGAGTTCACAAGTAAAAAAATGGCCATAAATTTGGACGGCATGTCATGCGAAAGAATTCAAGATTTCAAAAGTCGAAATGGCCATAAATGATAATGGCATTATAATTCTAAAAAATCGCCATAAATTTAATTCTCTTGTTTTGTAAAGACAGCATGCAAAATAGACTGTGTCAATGCGGCACGTGGGGGTATACATCACGCCTGTGACAAAGCTCTAGATTGCTTAGTAAAGATCTTCATTAACTTTTATTCAACAAAATAATGGGAGAATGTAGAATATAATCATCGTACCTTTCTGTTGGTGCATTGGTTTTTAGAGCCTTGCATTTTCCTTTAATTTATAAAGGTCATGATATTTCAAACTGTGTTATAGAGTCCCACTTTTGTCAAATAACCCTGAAAATTAGGTTAAACAAGAAGATTACTCATATTTTAATTTATTAATGTGTCATATAATGAAATACAGCATTCTCTTTGCTCCATTATATTATTTTGTATAAAAAGTAGTTTTTTTGTGTCTTAATGTGATTGTATATTTATGATGCATAAAACATGAATACTTTTCACTGTCAAACTATCTTTCTTGCAATTTTATTTTCAGAAATAGTATTTTTTGTGAACACTTAATCTAGTGAATATAATGCTTTTCTTATTGCAAACAAATGTTGTTGTTTTTTACGTTATGTATGAATGACTTTTACTTTATTTCCAGACTGCCGAATGTTTGGTCAGGAAAAAGCATCCCACAATGTTGCGACAGGCCCATGTTTCAGTTTATCGAGACTAGTCGTGAAACACAGACTTCTGATTCATGGAGTGCGGCAAACATATCTGTGCGACTCGTTCACTCCACTGTAAAGACCCGCACGGCATTAAAATGGATATCATCTGACGTTTGCAAACGATGGCTGCATGAGGTCTGCGTCTCACAACCTACATCCCAAGATAGCTTTGTGTGTGATGTTTGTATTGCAC
This sequence comes from Dreissena polymorpha, assembly GCF_020536995.1. Classification (NCBI taxonomy): domain Eukaryota; kingdom Metazoa; phylum Mollusca; class Bivalvia; order Myida; family Dreissenidae; genus Dreissena; species Dreissena polymorpha. Next base: position 86,085,138 of record NC_068363.1, on the reverse strand, counting down.
AATATAGTTGATGTATTGAAACCAGGCTTTAAAAATAAATCAAGGTCAACTACAATTTAAAATTAAAACTAGAAATGGCGCGGCAGAGGCCGACGAGTATCCCGGACCCCACACCGCATGTTTGACCCAGGGGCGCCCTAGGTTTGGTAATGGGGCCATGCATAGTCGAGGCTTTGTTGATTCTGGTGGCGGTGAAAATGTTAAAATCGAAGTCCTTAATACAAGAGTAAAATTCACTTGGATTTAGGTCCTCATCCTGCTCTCCTAAAAAATCTAATACTGAATCAACTTCACTGACGTACATTATGTACATATCATCCTCATTGGAATGAGATGGCTGAACTTGCTCTGTTATAGCCAATCTTCATGCTTCTGCTTTGGAAAAGTTATGTTTTGAGGTTAAATGGTTGACTAAATAGTAGCGTCTCAGAAATTTTATATCGCAATCTTGTACACAACAATGAAAATGTTAAATTTCATGTCTGTCATTGATGTGCCTGTTCAAGAGTCCTTTTTGCTTTAAATTGTTTGTCACATTTTTCACACTTGAACATTTTGAAAGATTTTCATAATGAGTCTAAAAGTGTGATTGAACAAATTGAAAGTTTCAGCCCTTTTATAGATTCTTGAGGCGCTATTCCATGAGTTTCTCATGCTTTTTATGCTTGACTGCATTCTATCTCTTCTCTAAAATACAGGTGTCCCTTTGCACCAATATTTTATAATCCCTTGTATAAACATTAGATGGATGAGCTAAACCATTTCACAGATGAATAAACACAAATAATTGACTACTAAATACATCTCTGCGCCACTACTGTGTAACTCTACATATGTTTTCAATACACAAGCTTCATTGTTGAATAATTCCTTTGTCCGATGAAAATGCTTGCACTTCTTCTGATTGGGTAGATAACCACTTAATAGATTTCAAAATTTAAACGCGGACCTTAAGTTCAAGGTCAAGGTCACAGGGGTCAAAACTTTTTAATGCGCATGGAAAGGTCTTGTCCAGATACACATGCATACCAAATATGAAAGCAATATCTGAAGGTACACAGTAGGTATGAGCCTTTTTCGAATCGTGTTTGCAGATTTCGAAACCTAAACACTGGCCTAAAGTTCAAGGTCAAGGTCACAGGGATCAAAAATTGTATGCGCATGGTAAGGTGTTGTTCAGATACACATGCATAGCAAATATTATACCAATATCTGAAGGGACACAGTAGTTATGAGCCTTTTTCGAATTGCGGTCGCAGATTCAGAAACCTGAACGCTGACCTCAAGTTCAAGATCAAGGTAGCATGTTCAAAATTGTATGCGCATGAAAAGATGTTGTCTAGATACACATACATACCAAATATGACAGCAATATCTGAAGGGACACAGTAGTTATGAGCCTTTTTCGAATCGCGGTCACAGATTTCAAAACCTTAAAACTGGCCCAAAGTTCAAAGTCAAGGTCACAGGGATAAAAATTTTCATGCGCATGGAAAGGTGTTGTTCAGATACACATGCATACCAAATATAAAAGCAATATCTGAAGGGACACAGTAGTTATGAGCCTTTTTCTAAATCGCGGTCGCAGATTTCGAAACCTGAAAACCGACCCCAAGTTCAAGGTCATAGGGGTAAAAAAATTGTTTGCGCATGGATAGGTGTTGTCTAGATATACATACATACCAAATATGAAAGCAATATCTGAAGGGACACAGTAGTTATGAGCCTTTTTCGAATCGCGGTCACAGATTTCGAAACCTTAAAACTGACCCAAAGTTGAAGGTCAAGGGTAAAAAATTGTATGCGAATGGATAGGTGGTGTCTAGATACACATGCATACCAAATATGAAAGCAATATCTGAAGGGACACAGTAGTTATGAGCCTTTTTCGAATCGGGGTCGCAGGAAAATCACTGACCCGGCCCCACCCTGACCCCAATAACTTTTGGCCAAGGGGTCAGATCAAAATTCCGTCGCTGTCACCGTCGTATATATGCTCATAGCTACCATGTGTGTAAGTTTCAAGGTTCTAGTGCTAATAGTGTAGGAGATAATAGTGTCCAGGACGGACAGATAGACAGACGGCGGAGCTAAACACAATATCCCCACGCTTTTAAAAAAACATGGGGATAAAAAAAAAGGGTAAAGATGAGTACTAAAATTTTGTGTGTACATGGTTTACCTGCATAAATAGTTTGAAATTGCATATATATTTAAATTTTAGAACAACAAAGTAAATGTTGAAAATGGTTCATGATAGTTCTTTGTATATTGTTAAATCACTCATTTTAGGGCAATTATAATTTTTTGTTTAAAAAGGCAATCTTACTCAACATCTGCGGATTTAAGGTGATACATGTATTGATACTGATTTTAAGTTGATGCCATGTTTTATACAGATAACTTGAATGTACCGATAGTTTTCAATTCATTGCTTTGTAACTGAAATAATGAATTTTTTACCACCTTCCTGTTACTTTTAATTTAGTGTTTTGTGGAAAATGAGATTTTCATGTTAAAAAGTATGCATTATTCAAGATAGATTAAATCAAAGACAACTGTTGATACCTGCACATGGATATTTCATTCCTTATGTGTGTAATTTCCTATCCTTGACATGCATAAGTAATCATGTAAGAAACAATTTGTTTGCAGCTGGTTGTTACTGCATGTGTAATTTCTATTCAAAATGATGGTTTTAATAACATGTGATTCAATGAGAAATGCATTTCTCAACTGAAACATTTCTTAATTTATATATAAATCATATTTACTATATCATGTGCTCATGCATACATGTTGCTTATTGTTGATGTCTTAATAAACCAAGAGTATATTATCAATATGTGTTGTTGCTCGAAAATATGTTTTTGTAGCAGGAAGTGCTTTGGGCTCGATTAATCTGAGAACTCAACAAAATATTAATAAAATCCTTCTGTGCCTTTTAGTTCTGAAAACAGAAGTAGCCAGTTGGTATTACACATCTCCTAAACAAGTACAGCACAATGAAACTTAAGGTCCTAAAATCATAAATTTTATAAAATCTTTATATCCACACAAAAAAATTGATGATTGTGGTGCTCAGATTGCAAAACCACCTGTTTGGCAAAAATAATGCAGATGGTTAGATTATGATAAGTGCAAGAAAAAAAGAATAACTCTGGAGATAATAATTGATATGATAATCATTGCTTGACAGAATCACAATTGACCTAGATATTTATTTATGTAGTGATGTATTTTTCAATGAGTGCCTTAAGATTCCAAAAACATATTGACTTAAAATAAATAATCGCGATGGCGGAAATGACTTATCATTTCATGTTCATGAACCGGTTTTAAAATACTTTGTAGACTTATCTGCTAGGCGGTGAGGACTTTTAGACCACCTGATAAACTTCAACTATATTTGCCCTAGTTCAGTAATCGACTAAAGATATGCTAACATAATACTGATGACTGATGAGTCTGTTGTGTCTTATATTCTCAATGCTACTTAAAATATTAAGTCCATTTCAAAGTTTAGACTAATAATAAGCAAATTCGTTAAATTAATATCCCCCGCCAAATAAATTTTGATTATTGATGGGTGCAGAACTAACAGAAAAGTTTATTTGAAGGGTTGTACCCTTATCCCACTTATTTAAAAGTTACAGCATAAAAAAAAAAAAACAATTGGCAATAACTCTTATTTAAGACAGTGTAGGGTTATAGATTTTGTGCATGACACCTCTCCTTATGATATCTTAACATCCAGTTAATTTCATCTTAAAATTGTGTATAGTATCTGTGATATAGTCCTGAAAAGTAACGTCAGACTGTTCATGTCACTTATTCTCATTGACAATTATACACCCATGAAATTTCATGTTGAAATCTTGTATTAATAGTTTCTGGGATATAGCCCTGAAAAGTTACATCATACAAAAACAACAAAGGGCAATAACTCTTATTTAAGAAAGTGAAGGGTTATGGTTCTTATGCATGGTTCTATAAATGAGATATAGCCCTGAAAAGTTTCATCATAAAAAAAACAATAACAAGAAAGGGAAATAACCGTTATGTAAGAAAGTATACGGTTATGGTTCTTGTGCATTGATAATTATACACCCATGAAGTTTCATGTTAAAATCTTGTATAGTATCTGAGATATAGCACTAGTTACATCATACAAAAACAACAAAGTGCAATAACTCTTATTTCAGAAAGCGACGGGTTATGGTTCTTGTGCATGGCACCTCTCTTCAGCTATATTTATACACCCATAAAGTTTCATGTTGAAAACTTATATTGAGTTTCTGAGATAAAGCCCTGAAAAGTTTGTGACTGCACTGACAGACACACCGACGGTACGTTTAAGTATATTTAGCGTACCGGGGGTACATTAAAGTATACTTAAGAGTACACGGGGTACTTTAAAGCATTACCCGAGCCAAACCGACAATTACCAATCAAGCTTATTGACAAATAAATAAATGATGATAGTGGTAATTATGATTGTGTGAAATATAATACAATAGTTTTCCTGAATTGAGTGTACATGTGAATTAGCTAAAATAATGATAAAAACACTGATTGGGATTATACATTTCTGGAATATATATATATAATCTGAAAATATTTTCTTAAATCAATGTTATATCTTTGTATTAAAACACTGAAACACTCATGACTGTAAATTAGGCATTACCATATTTCTTTACAACGTAATGCATGTACATCATCGATATATATAACATTTAAAACGAAAATCGTTTTAAAATTCAAATGTTTGCATGGTGTTAGAACTACTGTTTTGATATCTTTGTTGTGAACAACGTGTTTAGGTTCAACGTCCGAAAAAAAGATGTCCGAAAATAACTGCAAGCTGTTAAAACGCGAAATTAAGTTGAATTGAAACAACATTGCGTTAAATATTATTTTTCATCAATCTGACATTTTTCACGGCGACTGATCGGAGAAATCTCACGGGGGTACTATGAAAATCGTCAGATTTCCGATTTATGTGACAGATCTCACGATCAAACAATATTCACGCTACACCGGTCTATTTCGTTTCCGTAGAGATAGCTTATGTCGTCCGTTTGAAAGCTTAAATTTGATTGGCTTACGGGTTCAATGGCTTATTATAAAAATAAATGCTTCTCTGCTGCTCGAGCAGTTACTGCCCTGTGTACTAACGCGAAAGGAACTGTGGGTAGCACTTCTTTTACGAGTGAAAGCGAAAGTAGGTCAGGTAATCATGCTTGTGATCATCGCTATCAGTCTTATTAGAGATTCAAAATCACATTTAAACATAATTAAATTACATTTCTTTAAACAACATTCCGTTTTAAACACACGATAAAAAACGATTTTTCTTTCATTATTAACATTTTCATTCATACGCAGAACTACTTTGGCGGAAGCATAATTCCCCAAACCAGGGGAATGTGATGCGTCGTAGTATAGAGGTGACAATAACGTAGTGACGTCACCATCTATGTATAGAATGAATGAGTGACAGATTATATCCCAGTTCCGCATAAGTACCGTCAGATTATATCCAAGTTCTGCATAAGTACCGTTAAATTATATCGCAGTTCTGCATAAGTACCGCCAGATTATATCCCAGTTTTGCATAAGTACCGTCAGATTAAACCCAGTTATTTGTTGGGTAGGAAAGAGTACGTACCTTCAGCCATAAGCTGCGTAGGCTAGTGTTGGTACCCTCAGCCATTGGTTGTGTAGGATAATGATGGAGCAGTAAGCTGTTGTGTACGACATGATTAAGTCGGCCATTACTTGTAAATGACATTGTAGAATCAATTTTTGGAACAGTCAGCCGTCTGTTGTGTATGACATAGTCAAGTTAGCATAATAGCGTTTAGAAAAAGTACAGTACGCTATAATTTGTGTAAAACAGAGTACGCACAAACTAAGTAATTAGTTGTTTATGATAGTTTTGGTACAGTCGGCAACTAGTCGTGTGAAATGTAACTGTCTGTCATTATTTTTGTAAAACAATGCACGCACAGCTGGCCATTAATTAATATAGGACAGTACGTGTTTGTACATTCACCAATTAGTCGTGATTACAGAGTACTATCGTCTATTAGTTTGAGTTTACAATATTTATGCGTTAAGAGTAATTCATTATAATAGTCATGTGCATATCAATATATTTTTTAACTTTTCATGGACAAGAAGATAGCATCTATGATGCTTATTTGATTTCTGTTTCAATATGGAGTTACTAGAGAAGAAAATGTGATATGGATCCGGTAGTTAAGGATGTTATTGTAAGATTACCAGTTTGTTGTGTTGTTCTTACTCGATTGAATTATCTTTATATTATACCATACAGAAAATTTTATTGTGGAATGATCTCGAGGAATTCACACCACGTGTACAGTCATTCTGAACCATTAATATATTTTTTTTAATGGCACATGTGGGATTAGTTTTATATGACATTGTTAGCCCAGTCAGCCATTTACTTTGTATGCAAAGTACAGTAAAACCATAAGTTGTGTAGGACAAGTACAATCAAGCATTATTTGTGTACAACAGTGTACGGCAATCAGCAATTATTTATGCAGGACACGATACTTTCAGCAATTAGTTATGCAGGGCAAATAACAGTCAGCCATTAGTTGTGTAGGACAAAACAAAGTCGGTCATCAGTTGTACAAGACAAGAACAATAAGCCTTTATTTATTTTTTAAACAGTGAACGCACAGTCGGCCATTTATACTATAATTTAGTGTCTGTACAGTTATCTTTCTTTGTTTCGTGCATGACCAGGATGAGTAATGATGTACGTATTTGTAGTACAGTAGATGAAAAACTTGCTTATATGTGACCAGGATAAGAACTGCACAAAAAGCTTTAATGAAATTGTCCAGACCGATAAAAGACCTTACCTTGCATTAAATTCACTTAATAATTATTTGACTTTGACTTTTTTGTGTATCTGGCTAGACAACTGCAAAGTTTAAAAACAACTGATGATGTGGCTATTGATATATCGACCGTTTAGGGTGAAACTCGTTTATCGGCTTCGCTTGATTATAATATATGAAATACAATAGTTTTGAGCTCAACCAGCGATATGGTCATAGACTTTATCTGCATGCACATGTCTAACCAGACTTTTAAAGTTAAGGAAAGCCCATTATTTGCATTCAATTCACAAACAAATAATCTAATTGTCACATGACCTTGCATACAAAGCTTTACCTTAGCTCCAGTGCCGATGTAATAGCTCTCGCATTCTTGGAAAAGTATAGCCAATAAAGTCCGTAAAGTATGCTCATTAAATACTATATACTAGTATACCACACATGATCTATAAAAAAGGCAAGCTTTAAGCATTCTTGAAAAAGAATATGTTAGTGTAAACCAGCTCGAATAATCCCGCACAGCGAGGATTACACCCGGGACTTCTCGGTTGCACTACAGACACTCTTCCGCATCGCTATAAAAGCTATAAATGTCATATAGACTGGCACTAAATGTGCTCCTTATACCTCACACTACAAAATACAACCCCTCCATTTTAATAATTCGTCCACGAAATTCTTTCTGCTGTGACATTTGTGGGATATCGTACAGACAAACAACCACGTTAGTTATTTTACGTTGAGCGCCAATTTATCCCAACTAGAATAATACCGGGCCACAATGGGTATGTAACACTGGACCTCCCGGTTGCAAGGCAGACACTCTACTGCATCGCTAAAACAGCTTGCTCATATAGTAAGGCAGTAAAGGTGCTCGTTATACCTCATTTATTGCAATACATTTTATTGCAATTTATTTTGTTGCAATACATCTTTCGGTCCCACGTTTTCACGTCTTCACTTGCTGGACCTGCAAAGCTAAGAGCTTCAGACAAACTCAAATATTTTGCAAATAATCAACCATGAAACAGATCATTTTTCGTCGGTTTTTCCTTTCCAGCACTGGAGAGTTAGCAATGTTCGGGAACCAGACAAATAATCACTCTGCTAGCCTTCTTCTTCTTCTTCCAAGTAATGACCACCTTCAACTGACTGAAGATTATTGCCATGGTGCGCATGAGAGATAAAGAAAAGGTGAGAATAAAATAGAGAAGTATATACAATGTGAGATAAAAACGGAGGGGAAGTTATATAGATAAGGTGTTTGGCTAGTTGAGATCTGAATATTCCAACTGAGCCAGCTGACAGGATGTCAGGTGGAAGATTGTTCCATTCCCTGATGGTTATCGGGAAGAATGATTGTTGGCGATAGAGCGTTCTGCAGTATGTGATGTGGAAGTAGAATATATTGTTTGTTCCGACTTGTTCAGATTTGGTTGGAGTCGATTTTCGGTTGGTATGTGTACTAGGTTGTTTACAATTTTATAGAACATTATTAGTCGTGCTTCTTTGCGTCGATCTTGGAGTGATTTCCACTGAAGGTCTTTTAGCATGTCCGTAACGCTTGAGCGATTATGGTATCTGTTTTTGACATATATAGCTCCTCGACGTTGGATCATTTCCAGCCTATCCGTATCTCCCGTTTCATATGGGTCCCAGATGGTGCAGGCATATTCCAATTATGGGCGGACGAGTGCCATATATGCTTGTTCCTTGATGGCTGTGGACGCAATGTTCAGGTTTCTTCGGATGAAGCTTAGGCTTCTGCTGGCTTTACTACTGATGTTGTTAATGTGTTCGCCCCAATCTAGCTTTTCATTCAGTGTACATCCAAGGTATTTTGTTGATTTGACATGTTCTAAAATGTGGTTATGGAGTTTATATTGATGGGTGATGGTTTTACGCTTGCGGTTTATTGAAATGACTAAACATTTTTTCAGGGTGAAATTCCATTTTCCATTTATTTTCCCACGATGCTAATTTGTTTAGGTCTTCTTGTAATCTTATGCAGTCTGTGTCTCCTGATATTGTGAGGTATGCAATGGTGCCATCGGAAAAAGTTGGACCGTAGATTTAAGGCCGTCTGGAATGTCATTTATGTAGAAGAGGAAGAGGAATGGGTCGAGGACAGATCCCTGGGGGACGCCAGAGTCAACTTGTACTGTGTCTGAGCATTCTCCTTTTAGCACGACCTTCTGCGCTCTGTTTGTAAGGAATGCTTGGATCAAGGCTAAGGTCTTCCCTTGTATGCCATAGTATTCGAGCCTGTGAAGGAGGAGGATGTGGTGTACCTTATCGAAGGCTTTCGAGACGTCCATTACGAGGATGTCGGTTTGGTGGCCATTCTCCATGTTTTAGGTCACGTCATTGGTGAACTCCAGGCGCTGGGTTTTGCAAGACATGCCCTTTCGAAATCTGTGTTTTAGTGGGTAAAGTGAGTTGTTTGTTTCTGCATGTTTCATGATGTTGCTGGTAACAATGTGTTCAAGGAGTTTGCAGCAGATGCAAGTTAGAGATATTGGCCTGTAGTAAGCTGGGTCATTTTTGCTTCCTTTTTTGTAAACTGGAGTTACGTTTGCTTTTCGCCAGTCGTCTGGGATGGTGCTGGTGTCTATAGAGAGCTGGAATATGCTTGCAAGGATAGGTGATATTTCTTTTGATAGTTCTTTCAGGACTCGTGGGTTGATGTTGTCTGGACCCGCAGCTTTGAAAGGGTTGAGTGAGTTGAGAAGTTTTTTTTTTCTATTCCGACGGTGGATATAGCTATTTCAGGAGCAGGTGGAGATTTCATGCTGGTCATGTATAAATTTGTTGATTTTGAATTCTTCAGCAGATATATTTGGACTTTTGGTGAATACTGATTGGAACTGCTTGTTGAGGATGTTGGCTTTTGGTTTTGCTTCGGAGTAGACTTGGCCCTATTCACGAAGTCCTTTGCTAGAGGAGTTGTCTTTTTATTATGTTTGATAAATCTCTTAAGTCGTTTGCTGGTAAAGCGGTTTCCGGTGTCTGATTCTTCTGGAGTTACTATGTTGTCTATGTAGGCCCAGTAGGACTGTCTTAGCATCTTCTGCATGAGTTGTTTATGTTTCTTATAATTGGCAATATGTGTTGGATCTTTCGATTTTTTCATCTTTTTATAGTGCTTGTCTCTCCTTCTCATTAGTTTCTTAATTTGAGTGGTTATCCATGGCATTGAATCTCTTGGTCTTGCATTTTTGTGTGGGATATGGTTAACAATACTGGACTGGTGGAATGTAGGTCTATCATATCAGATTTCAATGCTTCCCATCTTTCTTTTCTGTATAGGGGTATTTTTCGGGGCTTCTGCTCCAGTTTGAATTGCTGTGCAGAGAATTCAAACAAAGCATATATCTCCTTCTTCTTCAGATACAGCACTCCTTCTAAATAGAAGAGTTTGTGCCGGCGACTATTAGTTAGGGGATGAAAACTGTTTGTCATGTCTTCTTTGAATTTTTCAAGACTTTGCATTATAATGTGTTATAATTAAATATTACTTGTATGTTTGTATAGGTCCCTGAAATATGCAACTGAATTTCTCGTTTCTTGTAATGGGACGAAAAATTACTGGATTTTAACCATTAATTTTACAAACCGGTGTCTACGTAATAAATACTCTTTGTGTTTCTTAAGTACAAACCTTTTTAATGTTTTCTTAATAAAATACAACTACACAAATCACGATGGCTGATAGATTTGAAGCTTTAGAAGAACAGTTGGAACGATTCATTGAGAATGCAAGGCAGCTAGGCATTATTGTCAGCGATTTCCAGCCACAGGGCCAAAATGCTTTAAATTCAAAATTGTAAGATTATTTCCCTTTTATTGTTAAGTTTATATTTTCTGATTCATTTGAAAATTATTTAGCTTGCATTAAAAGATACGTGATAAAATTTATAAGTTATTTAAATAAGTTTAGAGAACATCTTTTATACAGTTTAAAAACCAATACTGACCCTAAATTACTCGTACATTGGTTGCAGGCTTATTTAAGGTAGTAAGGCTTGATTGGTCATTGTTGGCTCGGGTACTACTTAAATGTACCCCGGGTACAAAAAATATACTTACACGTACCTGGCAAATTTAGACTGTACCTAAGTTTTATTCCCCCCAAATCTGATATCGTAAAACACGCTTTGGTATACCAAACAAAATTCTCTTTAAACAAAACCTGTCTCAATATGCTTTTTTGAGTAGGAGTTCCAATAATATAGAGACAAATTTACACAATATTAACATAAATATGAACATAATTCATTTGAAAAAAAAAATAGCCAACAACAACAAGTTTAGCGTTAAAAATCCCGGGTACGTTTCAGTATATTTTCTGTACCCGGGGTACATTTTAGTATTCTGAAGAGTACCAGGGGTACCTGTAAGTATTACCCAAGCTGACAATCACCAAATGAGCCTAAGTAGGCCAATAGTATAATCGCCAAATCGGCCCAGGCCTTAAGCCTTGGTTAATTTTGTCCTTGGCTAATTCAGTCCCAAATTGGCGGGGGCTTATTCTTCCCTATAATTAGTTATACTTATTCTTTAAACTTAATTAAAAGCTTTTTTTGTTTAACTGACTTTAAAAAATGTATGTTAATGTGTCAGCTTAGAATTTATTAAAGTGTAAGGTTTAACCATTTAGTGTTTTATACAGGAAGGAAAAAGGGCGTGGTGCAAAATTTCAATAAAGGGCACTTTAGCGTGCAACATCCATAAAAAGGGCACAAATATATCTGTATAGTGACTTAATAACAAGCTTTGTTACACACAAACATTGTATGTATAGTTTTGAGATTTATTGTTGAATAATTAAACCAACAAAATCCAGAATGTATATTTTATTATGTGTTTTATATTTTCATGTAGTAACAAAAAACAAGATTAAACACCATAGGATATATATCTTATACAAACTATAGCTTTTCAAAGAAGTCTTAGAATACTGTTAAATGAGTTCCCCTTTTAAACAATTATTTATATTTAAAACGTTACACACATTGCACAAACAAGTCCTTTATATGCATCTTAAATGGAGATTCACAAACACTAACACTTTGTTGAATAGTCAGAAAGTTCTGCGTAATGACATTGTTTTCATGACCACGTGTTGTATTGTGTACATTTTATTTCGCAAAAAGTGTAACTAGGAACGGCGCCGTACTGTCTTTTGTTCATTGTCAATTAATTCAATACACGTTAATTGGTCTCCGATATAAACTTGTTTTGCTTACAAAGCAATTTGCATCAATTTCTAATTTACGTTTCGTCGAAAGTGGAATGCCAAAATCGGAAAGCGTACGTTGCGACATTCTAAACACGAATGATAAGTGGTACAAGTTCAATATTTTTGTAAAATTCATATCTGTGTTTGCCAATTAACATATTTTGACAAGTTACAAACGGGTCATAATGTTCTTAATTGAACCAATGGTGAAGGCCTACTACTGTTACAACAATTAACAACTTTTGGCCAAACAGGGTCCAAGACGGGGTATCAACTTCTTTGCCGACATTCACACGTTATTGTTATCAAAACATCGTGACAATAAACAAGCACGTGCTCCAATTAAGCGCAGTTTGCCTAACCGTGAACAGCAAACGTGTTAAGATTGTCGTTTGCTACAATTCATCAACACACATCTACTTAACTGTGAGCCTGCGCCAATTGTATTGGATAGGAGGCGGAGCGTTATTTTAATCGACAGCTTTAATAAATGAGCCTGCGCCAATTGTATTGGATAGGAGGCGGAGCGTTATTTTAATCGACAGCTTTAATATTTCACGGGTTGCTATTTTCGGCGTATGGCCAATTTTCAGGAAGTACAGTGGACGTCATGGGGTTTTGTAATCGGCGTATGGAAACAATTATCGGGCGTAATATACGGCCGTACGCCGCTTAGTGCAAGCCCTGTAAATTAATTATATTAACTTAAAACTGTTTTGCATTAAATTGAAATCAAATCACTATTTTACAGATACAACTGGTGTTTTTTTTTAATTTAATTACGCGTAAAAATAAATGTTTTGATATAACTGAATAATGCATGAAATGCACAATTTCCACGTGAATAACATCGAGGTTTTCATCAAGTCTCCTAAGTAACTGTGCACGATTGTATCCGGACCGATTAGTGTTACAAAGCCACTGAAATTATCGATTGATATTGACACATGGTTATTCACGCATGACGTATTCACAACCGCGCGAATCTTCGCTGATAATAGTCGGCTTAGAAGCTTGGTTAAGAGGCAATTAAGATGTTATCAATAAGGTCGCGCACGGCGGAAAACAGGGCGGCGGCCTTTGAAAAGGGCAGCGTGGCGCTGATTTGCTTTGAAAGGGGCAGCGAGGCGCTTCAAAAAAGCGGCGTGGCGCCGCGCCACGCTAAAACGGCCTGGATAAAACACTACCATTATGATATTCTGTGAACTAGTATTGAGTGGATCATAATATTTGTTTACATTAAGAATGAGACTCTCTTGATGACCTTACATGCAAATTCGACATGGTTTAACTGGGAGTTAATAAATCTTTGAAGCTTACTTGTTTTTAACCAGGTTTTTCGAAGGAAAAAACTGGTTATTAGATTGGCGAATGTTGGACTGGCGGGCAGAACAAGCTTGTCCGGGCCATAACTTTGTCGTTCATTGTGAGATTTTAAAATCATTTGGCACATTTGTTCACCATCATTACACAGTGTGTCGCGCGAATGAATTATGTCGATATATCCAAGGTCAAGGACACAATTTGAGTTCAAAGGTCAAAAATGGCTATAAATGAGCTTGTCCGGGCCATATCTATGTCATTCATTGTGAGATTTTAAAATGATTTGGCACATTTGTTCACCATCATGGGACGGTGTGTGGCACAAAAGAATTACGTCAATAATTCCAAGGTCAAGGTCACCACGACTAAAAATATATTTATTTTGATACAAATGGGGTTAATTATAAACAATTATCAGATAAAGGGAGACAACTAAAACTGAACTGATTAAATCAGTTCAGTTTTAGTTGTCTCCCTTTATCTGACTTTTTTTTTCACATTGAAAACTTGGTTTTGTGACAATTTTGTCCCTTGTTTGTTGCATGGTTTGAATCATTTAAAAAGTTCCCATGCTTTTTATCTTTACCAATCGATAATTGGTAATCAGGGGATAGATTGTACAAGTAGCTTTGTTTGTTAAATATTGCTTTAAATTATATAGAGGATATTTGTTGGATTCGGTGGATTATCAATTTTAATTCATGAGTGATAATAGAAAATAATATTTTCACGAGTGGCGCAGCCATGAGTGAAAATATATATTTTATATGATCATGAGTGAATTAAAATTGATAATCCACCGAACCCAACAAATTTTATTTTTATTTAATGCTTTTTTTCACAGTTTATATACATTGTTAAAGAGTTTAACTAAGAATTTCGCTGGGAAAATGACATCATTTCGTCAAAAAATTACGTCATTTAACATAAACAGTGAAAATTATCGATAATTTTCACTGATAATTTTCATTGTTTGGAACAGTGAAATTATCAGTTTTAATTCACTGATATTTCTCTATAAACCACCGGAAAGCATAAAATAAAATTGATTAATGGATTTTGATTATATGCCATTATCGTTTTACAATCTGAAACCAATTTATATGATCGTGATGTTTTGTCATTTAATAGATTGGGGTTTTACTTTTGTTTGTTGAATATTGCTGTAAATTATAACTGATTAAAAGTGTAAATGATGAGTATATGATTGATATGTTTCAGCTTTTTAGTTGTGGGGCAATATTGTTTATTGGTACATTGTATTATTGATCATTTTGTTATTCTAATGCCTACTAGTTATTTTATCCTGCTGTGACATGGAAGTTTTTTTTTGTAAATCGTAAATAAATTAATATAAATTGCGAGTGCTTGCAAACATGTTTCAGGCATTTCTGTGGCATACTATTTAAGAGCAAAGAAATATCCCTAACATTCACTTGCAAGGACTGAGACAACCGCTATATCTCATAGTTATAAAGAGAATCAACCAAGATATATTCACCTTTATATTCAAATTTAAACATAAAATGACTATTTACATGTATATTATTACGATGTTTTATGAAAATGAATGTTTTATTCTTGCTTTTAAGGATATGACAGAATAATTTTAAATGATATATTGGATAAAAAAATTACTTTCAAGATCTGGGAAATTAAGTGTAAAAGATAATTTTATTAGTAATAGAATATTACAGAACAGTTATGCTCTGTTCCATTCTGAACAACTTTTGTTATTTTAAAGACATGTACAATTTACATGGAGAGATATAACCCATTATTATGGCATGGTTCCACGTGGTTATTTTATGAAATGATAGGTCAGCGCATCAGTAAGAGGCAGGGTCTTTTTTAGTGAAAAGGGATTCTTAAATTTCACTAATTACCTTATATTTTGTGTTGTTATTCTAGACAGACGATGATCCAAGGAATGCAGGAAATTGACAAATTAAAGACTCACATGCAAGACATTCATGTTCCATTGGACGTGTTTGAGTAAGTAGTAATTTTGTTTGCCCATTCCCTCCATTGATTACAAAGTACATTGGGTAAGTGTGCAGTACATAAAAGGGACCTTTTCACAGATTTTGGCATGTGTTGAAGTTTGTCATTAAATGCTTAAAGCCACACTTGAAATGAAATACATGTTAATCAATACATATAGATGCAATTTGAAAGTGTGCAAAGATGTTAAATCTATAGCATACATGTAGTTAATGTAGCAAGAAATTTTTTATTTTTCAAACGGTACTGTTTTTAAAACCGATTGTAAGATTTCTAAACGTAAACGTCCGTTCCGACAAACCCGATTATTTTTAAGTTTGAAAGCGCAAAAAAAGACGGATTTCTACCTTGTAACCACCTGATATATTCTAATTGGCATAGATAAAATGTGTTTCTTATTTATACTTAAATTTACTATGCCAAATAAGTTGTGTGGCTTTAATATTGATAAATGTAAACACTTGATCTAAAAAGCTCCAGTTAAAAAAAAACAAGAATAAAATTAAAGAAAGAAAAAAAGCAACCCTTAACTGGGCTGGAACCACTGACCCCTAGAGTAAAAGTCTATTGCTGACCTCTTGGCCATCCGTGCTCATACAAGCAGTGATGTATTTTATTGGAAAAATCCTAACCTCGTAGTATAACGAAATATGACGACAACAACAGAACTCTCCAAATTATTATTCAATCGTTTTGCGTTGCAACGCTTGATAATTTTCAGGTTTTTAAATCCTCAAAAGATGCATATAATGGATATTTTAGAGCATGGTAAATGTTCAGTATTACTGTTTCCTCACAAATATCATAACTACAACGAAAATTTGCGAATCTGAAACAATTTTTTTTAATTTCGTCAATTTACCAAAACGTGAAAAGGCCCCTTTAACAAGAAAATTCAATCGTGGTATTTTCGATTTGGTGAGCTAGACGACTGTCCAGTTTATGTGGAATCAAACCGTTGTTAATTTTCTATCCTCAAACAGAAGGCAGGGTTTTACTTCAGCCGACGCCAGCTTGCCCATGCCAAGTTGAAATTTTACTGGGCAATAATTTTCCGAATTTAGGAAGCCCCTTTGAGTACAACTCAATTATCCAATTGATATATCTATGTTCTTGGGCAATATTAAAGGCAATTACGTAAAATATTTAGGACAACTACATGTATGATGTAGCTTTTTTCACTGGGGGTATGGAAATGTTCAAAGTAACTGGCCCCCTGGGCAAGTGGAAGTCAAATCCTTAAGTAAACCCCTGAGAAGGTTTGTCATAGAAGATAAAAATAACTTTCCATACTGATATTCAATATTTTATTTTAAATTGTATAAAAAAAATAAACAATTTGACTAGAATAACTTTTATGCTTATTTAATTAATAGTTATATGCATGTTGTATTTATTTCTTGTATATAATACCTTCCTTTTAATTTCAGGTATATAGATCAAGGCAAAAACCCAAATTTGTACACTAAACATTGTTTGGAGAAAGCTCTGGGCAAAAATGAACAGATAAAAGGGAAAATAGATGCTTTTAAGGTATTTGTTGTTATGCATTTTATTTAATTCTGTGACTTGGTAATGAAGACATAACGATGTGTTTCAAGAAACTTACAACTTACTGGTAAAATCCATACTAATAAGTTGTAAGTTCGAATATTTTGTTAGCAACTTAATATTGTTTATAAGACTTATTAGATGATTTAAAAAATACAAGTATAAATTTGATTTAAAGAATATTGTGGTCACTTTTTTCAACATCAATCTTTAAAAGGGATCAATATATAATTACAGAAACTTTTTGTAAAAAATATCTTAAGAGACATTAACAAATTAAACTCATGAATAACAGCTTCTATGTATTTATAAATCAAAACCAATAAATGGTTATCAAATTGGTTGCAAATGTAGCATTCACTATTTTAAGAAACTATACTTGTATTTTCTTCCTTGCAGTCATTTCATATGAAATACTAAAAATATTACCCACTTTTAGCACGACTATTATATATGAAATATATATAGCGGAGCTATCCTACTCATCCCGGCGTCGGCGTTTCCGTGCCATTTCCGTGCAAATGTTAAAGTTTTTGTACTACCCCAATTATTTTCATTGTCCCTTGACATATTGCTTTCATATTTTGCATACTTGTTTACCATCATGACCCCAACCTATAAACAAGAGCAGACAACTCTATCAAGCATTTTGTCATAATTATGGCCCCTTTTCCACTTAGAATATGCAGCAAATGTTAAAGTTTGCGTACTACCCCAAATATTTTCGATGTCCCTTGACATATTGCTTTCATATTTTGCATACTTGTTTATCATCATGACCCCAACCTATAAACAAGAGTATACAACTGTATCAAGCATTTTGACAGAATTATTGCCCCTTTTTTACTTAGAATATGCATATTATTGATAAATCTATGTTAAAGTTTGCGTACAACCTCAAATATTTTCTATGTACTTTGACATATTGCTTTCATATTTTGCATACTTCTTAACCAACATGATCCCAGCTATAAACTAGAGCAGACAACTGTATCAAGCATTTTGACAGAATTATGGCCCCTTTTATACTTAGATAATTGAACATTTTGCTTAAATTGCCATAACTTCTTTATTTAAGATCACATTTGATTCATACTTTGACAAAGCAACACTTACCTGACATACCACAATGCACTCCACCCAAACCATCCCCAATGCCCCACCCCAGAATCCCCCCCCCCAAAAAAGAAAAATAATATTTTGTTTCCCCTTATTTTTGAAAGATCATCTATTAAAAGACCACACACCCACATTATACCCTCCCTCTCCATGATGGCTTACGTTATACTGTCAAGCACTCGAATAGTCGAGCTGGCTGTCCTCTGACAGCTCTTGTTAGCTCACCTGAGCACAACGTGCTCATGGTGAGCTTTTGTGATCCCCTTTTGTCCGTCGTCCGTTGCGCGTTGTGCGGCGTCAACATTTGCCTTGTTTACTCTCTAGAGGGCACATTTATTGTCCAATCTTCATGAAATTTTGTCAGAAGATTGGTCTCAATGATATCTTGGATGAGTTCGAAAATGGAAACGTTTGCTTGAAAAACATGGCTGCCAAGGGGCGGGGCATTTTTCCTTATATGGCTATAGTAAAATATTGTTAACACTCTAGAGGCCACATTTATTGTCTTATCTTCATGAAACTTGGTCAGAAGATTCATCCCAATAATATCTTGGATGAGTTCGAAAATGATGCTGGTTGGTTGAAAAACCTGGCCGCCAGGGGGCGGGGCATTTTTCCTTATATGGCTATAGTAAAACCTTGTTAACACTCTAGAAGCCACATTTATTGTCCAATTTTTATGAAATTTAGTCAGAAGATTTGTCTTATTGATATTTTGGATGAATTCGAAAATGGTTACGTTTGATTGAAAAACATGGCTGCCAAGGGGCTGGGCATTTTTCCCTATATGGCTATATATATGGCTATAGTAATATCTTGTTAACACTCTAGTTTTTAAAGCAAAAGCTCAGATCAGCTAAATTGTGTGTTTTTAAGTTACGATGTTGTGTGTTTGAACATTATGAATCCAGTGACCGATGTTTTCATTGATGTGTTTTTACAGAGGTTTAAAGCCATGCTGATACTGGAACTGACCGATGTGTTCCCAAAGGAGATGGCAAACTACAGAGCTTTGAGAGGCGATGACAGACCAACGTGAGGGACTGCACATGTGTGTGAATCTTTGACTATGTACTCTGTGGACATGTATCAGCGGATAGTTCCTCACAGACAGGCTGTTTGTTTAGGGTGGAATTGTGTTGGCTATGCTGGTGTAATTTTTGTTGTGTGGAGAAACATGTGCTGCATGTATGCATATTGCCTACACGAGAACTTAAACATGTGAATTTATTTCTTTATGTCCCCCCCCCCCCCCCCATCCCCCTCATAGAATGTGGCATACAACTAAGCAGTCACACTGTACAGATGTCCTTATGTACGTTGGTATATTCTGGTCTTAGCCATAATTTTGCCATACATTGATTGATTTTTATGATAATGTGGCCCAAATGAAAAGTATTCTCATACAATGTCTCATGTGTAAACCAATCTCCCTACCTCAAAAGTCAAGGGCACACTTTGAGGTATAAAGTCAATTTTGGAAATAAAAAAGCTTGACCATTTCTGTCTCAGCCATAACTTTGGTATATATTGATGGATTGAAAATAACCTGGCACAATTGTAAACCATCATAAGAGGACATGTCTTGTGTAACACCTATCTCCATAGCTCAAAGGTCAAGGTCACACTTAGAGATCAAAAGTCAAATTTGGCCATTAAACAGCTTGTGCGGATTTTTACTTAGTCATTCATCTTGCAATTTAATATAATTTACCACAAATGAACACAATCGGGACACTTTTTGTCGTTGGTTTTATTTGATTATTGATAATGATTAGAGTGTGCTTCTTTGAAACATGCAGTTTCATTTTGGAAAATATATTGTGTGTACCATAAATATGTGTTGAAAGTATCAGTACAGTGTAACTACAGCAATGAAATATTCATATTAATAATATTCAGTTAACTTGAGATAACAAGGGAATATTTTCATGTGGTTTAAAGCAGCAACAAATTCCTTTATTGAATACTTATAGATTATCTACCACCAATTGAAGATTTTGATGGATATTGAAAATGAGAGTGCTGACCCAGTGCTTGACACTTTCAGGGGTCAAAATGCTGAAATCAATATTTTGTGTGTGTTTATATATGATGAATACACAGAATATGTTGTTTTGTTTTAATGTAATACTATATGCAACCATAGCAAATTTAGGATATACAATATATTACAGTTCTAGGCAAATGTGCATAAAAATGATGCAAGGCAGAATATTTGAAGGAGTCAAGAGTGAGAAAGGAGCAAAATGCTTGCCTCAAATAGCAGGATTTGAAGGAGTCAAGATTAAGAAAGTAGCAAAATGCTTGCCTCAAATAGCAGGATTTGAAGGAGTCAAGATTGAGAAAGTAGCAAAATGCTTGCCTCAAATAGCAGGATTTGAAGGAGTCAAGAGTGAGAAGGTAGCAAAATGCTTGCCTCAAATAGCAGGATTTTGCTTCAATTGAAACTCTGCAATTTAATGAGAATTCAACATTCAAACCCGAGGACCCATATTTTCTGTATGTACCAGCTTTTTCTGTTTCTATATCACTTGAGTTGCTGGACTCCTTTTAAATATCAAAACAAACCCTCAGCAAGCTTTGCAAATTATCATACATCTGCGATAAACATTGTTTACTTTACTAAGTTTGTTATTAGTTTTTTTTATTGTACAAATGATATTACTTGTTCCAGGTATGGTCATAAACTTAATTGTGTTAAAAGTATTTTTTTGTTTCTCTTGCCATGTTTATAAGTTGAGACATTCAGTACATGCATTTAGCTGTTCATCACATCTGAACAGGAGTCCTCCATGCATTTAACTGTTCATCACATCTGAACAGGAGTCCTCCATGCATTTAGCTGTTCATCACATCTGAACAGGAGTCCTCCATGCATTTAGCTGTTCATCACATCTGAACAGGAGTCCTCCATGCATTTAGCTGATCATCACATCTGAACAGGAGTCCTCCTATATTTTGCTTATGACTTTTGTCTAACTTTTATGAGTAATTATCTACAGGTGCAACAATACATTAAATAAATGATTCCATAGGTCCTTATAGCGTGGTAGATATGGGGAGTGCCTAGCAACAGTGGGGTAATCGGTTCAATCCTTACTGGAAGAGGGTTCTAAAGATCCCCTCAAAGACACCAAGCACTGTTTCTACCCAAGGAAAGAGACTCGAGAACATTTAAATAAGCATAAGGCTTTCGATGAAATAAAGCTGAAGGGATTTGACAATTGCATTTTTATCCCCTGCCAAAGGAACGGGATAAAGAATAATTGGCGTCCATCTGTCTGTCACAAACTGTTCCTGGCTATATCATAGAAACTACATAAGACGTCAACATGAAACTTGATTTCAACGAGGAGAAGTGCCATGCAAAAGAACCATAACCCTACACTTAATTCAATAATTGTTATTTCCTTTATAGTTTTTATGTCCCCCACCACTATACATGTGAAGTGGGGGACATATTGTTTTTGCCCTGTCTGTTGGTTTGTTTGTTTGCCCCAACTTTAACATTTGCCATAACATTTGCAATATTGAAGATAGCAACTTGATATTTGGCATGCATGTGTATCTCATGGAGCTGCACATTTTGAGTGGTGAAAGGTCAAGGTCATCCTTCAAGGTCAAAAGTCAAATATATGTGTCAAAATCGCTCTTTTAATGTCACTTTTGCAATATTGAAGCTATAGCAACTTGATATTTGACATGCATGTGTATCTTATGGAGCTGCACATTTTGAGTGCTGAAAGGTCGAGGTCATCCTTCAAGGTTAAAGGTCATATATATGGATATCAATGAGCAGGGGTGTGATTGAAGCAAAGTCAGAGGGGAGGAAAATTCTGTCGACTGATTTTGACTACGCGAATGGAGCGCATAAGGCAATGACAAACCTTCAAACAGACATTAAAAGGACGGACCGACGGACCGACCGACATGATCAAAGCAATATACCCCCTCTTCTTTGAAGGGGGGCATAATAAACAACTTCTTGAACTTAATAACAATATTTCTTTATAAAAACCTGTTAAACATCAGATTGAACATACTGATGATGCAAAGTAAACTGTATTTATTGTGATCATAGCAGCAGTTTTTCAATGTATTGAATTACAGTAGATGGACTAAATATAAACAAACACACTTGAGTGTTCTTCTTGTGTTAATGATGTATTCAACGGAGTTAAATTAATATATTTAAATAATTTGTTTAGCTTTCAATATCTTGCATTTCACATCTTCAGTTCAATGCGATTTCAGTTAACTGAACAGCGTGACAAACAATAAAGCAGAATATGCATATGAATCTGATAAAACACAGATCGACTAACATATAAATCAAATCATGTTATTCTATTTCCATGTTTGAACGATACTCTTTTAAATTGTTTTACTTCACAAGTAGACTGAACTCAAATTTGCAAACACTGCCACTGGTTTCCGTGACACAAATTCACTGTGCACATTTCTAAATAAAATATGTGTTGCTTGTATCTAAAATGTAGTCTTTTTCGTTGACAAACACATTTCATTATTCCTATCAAACTATATGATGTCATTCATTAATTTGATTGCTATTTGTCATTTCAATAATCTTAATTTTCGCTTCACAACGGCGCCATTTGCAAGCGAATCAGCTTAGAAATACCAAACACATTTTAAGAAACCGATTTTAATTGGAAGATTGGGAAACGACAGCCAATTATAGCACTTGTTTTAAAAATGCTTAGGCAGAATCTACCTGTGTAAAATACGGAGATTTCGCGGCCCGCGGATATTTCGGGCCGCTTATGAAATACGCCCCCGGAATCGGTGGTACCCCCTCTCCCCCACATTTTTAAAAAACAAATTTACGCGAATCTCAGACGTGACCCCCCGGACAACACGATCCGCGGAAATCCGGGGAAAAATCACACCACTGATGTGGTGCATCAATGCATGAAAAACAAGGGACAAAATTGTCACAAAACCAGGTTTTCATTGTGAAAAAAAAATCTGATAAAGGGAGAAAACTCAAACTGAACTTTTGAAATGAACAAACAAAATTAACCCCCTTTGTAAGTTTTTTTTTTTTTTTAATCTATTTTTAGTCGTAGCGACCTTGACATTGGAGATATTGACGTGATTCTTTCGTGCGACACACCGTCCCATGATGGTGAACAAATGTGCCAAATGATTTTAAAATCTCACAATGAATGACATAGTTATGGCCAGGACAAGCTCATTTATGGCCATTTTTGACCTTTGAACTCAAAGTGTGACCTTGACCTTGGAGATATCGACGTAATTATTTTGCGCGACACACCGTCCAATGATGGTGAACAAATGTGCCAAATGATTTTAAAATCTGACAATGAACGACATAGTTATGGCCCGGACAAGCTTGTTCCGCCCGCCAGCCAGCCAGCCCGCCCGCATTCGCCAATCTAATAACCAGTTTTTTCCTTCGGAAAACCTGGTTAATAAAAATCCCCGCATCTGAATTATTATTTTAAGGATAATACAGTTTATCAAGGGATTAACACCCATCAATAAAAAATTATTTTGCAGGGGGTTTCAATTCAACGAATTTGCTTACTTTCTGGGGAGTTATTGCCTTTAGTTTAAAATTAAACTCTTCTGTGCACAATTTGAGTTACATGGTGCATGTTATTTGTCAAACTATTACTTATTATCATAAAACATCAGCACAATTATGCTCGACATGTTCTGTTATTAAAGCAAAATGTCAGGGCCTTGTGATTGCAGTTTTTTCATATAAGATCTATCCCTATTTATGAGTACACTTTGGAAAAAATGCATCCTAGTCTAGGGCTTGTTTTTTGAGAAATTATTTCAGCCAACAAATTCACAAATCTCACTGTCTTGAGTCAGGTAAATTATTTGTTGAATAAGTTGCAAATTCAAATCTGCATGTTTATGCATGGGTCATACCCATTATGTGACTTCAATTTTGAAAGTTTTGACAAAAACTGAGAGTAAATTACTCCGAAAAAAACCTTAATGCAAAATCATACAGTCAACAACAGTCAAATGAGGAAAATAATTATGTCAGTTTTAGAATTAAACATTTAATGCGAGTTCAATTTTAAATGAATACCTCAGGACATAAGGGCCAGTACAAACTTAATCTTTCACCCAAAAAATGCAAATATGAAGAGATGTGGCTGTTATAAAGAAAAAAAGGTATCCAAAAAATTCACTTAATCGTTGATTGCACACAGAAAATGGATGCACACAGAAAGATCCCTTATTCAAATAAAGTGAAAATATTGGGATGATATAATATGGAAGAAAATAAGGAATCGAAATACATGTTATCATTTATTGCTTGGTAAAATAATCACTAAAGGATGTATGAAAATTATAGTAGATAAAATATGCATGTATTAATTAGTACAGTATATATATAAACAAATACATAAGAAGTCCAGTAAGCTGCTGCAACTCGTTCAGCTGCAACTCGTTCAGGACCTTGCAAGCATTTTAACATCAAATGCCTCTGTACACAAACTATATCAAGTAAAATTTGCAAGGAAGATATACAGCTTAACTGTGTAACAACAAAATCTTTGCACACTCAAAAAAATGAAACGGGAATTAGCGGCAAAAATGTTATATCATCATGATACAAACATAAGTGGCACAACAAAGCACCTAACATTGATCAATACTTCGTCGTACAACCTTACCAGTATTTATATAAACATACCTTACTTGGGATAACACAACTATTTGAATATTTATTTGCCTAATACCCTTTAAAACTAGAAATAAGTGATGAAAATACTTCTCGGCTTAAGTCAAAGTTTGAAATCAGCAACTTTGAGATAAAAAGTTGTGCTATACAGTCTTCTCTGTTATCTAGCAAACAGATATATTCTACCAAGCAAAGCTATCTAAGCACTATACAGAATAAGAGGGCAATAATGGCCCTGAAGCGCTAACCTAAGCTTAAGGTACACCAAAATTGTCAATGAAATGACCTGGTGACTATTTGACACCTCAATCTACCCATATTCAAACATAGACTTGATATTGCAAAGATTAACATTCTGACATTTTTTGGTCAAAATTGAGGCCTTGAGTGTGGTAACAAGGTTTTCTAAGATTCGACCAGCTGACCTAGTTTGTATGTACATGACCTAGATTCACATACGAGTTACATAAAGTCAAGATAGACAATCTGGCCTAGTTTTATCAAGATTGAGTGATACATGTGGCCTCTACAGAGGTAACATGGTTTTAATAAGAACTGATCTGATGACCTGATTTTTGAATGTACATGAGTGACCCAAGTTAACACTTTGCATGCTGGGAAATTGGTTGTCTGCTAATTTGTCGTCTGCTGAATTTCTAAAATGAGCATTTTCTTCTATTTTTTTCAAAGAATACTATCAGAATAGCAAACAGTTTGGATCCTGATGAGACACCACATTCTGTGGCATCTCATCTGGATCCAAACTGTTTGCAAAGGCCTTTAAAATTTGGTCCCAGCGCTGAAAGGGTTAAAACGTGGCATGATTATTGTTGAGATAATCAGTCTGAACCACGTTTCATCTAGATTGGGTCATTAATGTTGCCTTTAAGAGTGGAAACAATGTTTTCTCTAAAAATTGATCTAAAGACCTAGTGTTTGGAAACATATGACTATATCAAAACTTGGCCTAGATGTTGTAAAGATTAGCATTCTGACGATATCATCAAAAGATTGAGTTATAAATTTAGCTTCTAGTGGTAACACGGTTTTTCTAGCATTTGACCTTTAAAAACTTTGTATGCATATCGCCCAGATTCTAACTTGGCATGTAATTGTCAAAATAAATGTACCTACCAAGTTTTATCAAAGATTGAGTGATAAAGTGGTTTCTAAAGTGGTAACATTTTTTTCTAATATTTGATCTGATGACCTAGTTTTTGGACACACATGAACAAGATTCAAAATCAGCCTAGTTATTGCTCAGATAAACATTCTGACTAGGTTCTATCCAGATGAGTTGAAAAACAAGATACGGTCGGAGACAGGTGATGCTCCCCAAAGTGTTTTTTTGTCACAATATTGCACTATATATTCAGATAAAAGGAAACGTCTTGAGGGGCATAACTTTGGACAAATAATACGATGGATGGTTTAGCAACTTAAAGATTTCAAAGGGCCATAACTCTGAAAAATCATCTGACTAGAACCCGCTGATAATTCGCACATGTCCTCTTGGTAGTGAAACTTCCCATAAAGTTAAATTGAATTTCGGTCATTAATTGCTGAGAAATAGCCCAGACAAAAATTGTGCACTGACGGACGCACGGACAGACAAAGCGGCGACTATATGCTCCCCCCCAAAAAAAAATGTTGGGGGAGCATAATAAGGCCTGTCAAGTTGTAACAAGCGAATAGTTGAAAACTGAGATACAAAAAACACCACGCCTGAAAGACAGAATATATGATGCGTCCAAAGTTAGCTAAAAATGTCTGAAAGGAAGAAAATATGTTAAGTGTTTCCAATCATTTATATAAAAATGAAATATTAAAAGAACTGTTGTTATTATAAAATTCCAAATGAGTGAAATTTTACACACACAAAAAAACAACAAATAACTATTATGGAAGCTTGTTAATTGGCATTTGGTTTAATGCAATAAGTTTACATACAACAATATGCAAAGGTGACTTAAGTCCTACATGTATCTGATTTGGAAACCTTATTTGTCTGATCTAATTCCTCCATGACAAAAGCAAGGAGAGAAGTTATTTTCCATCTTTCAGCAAAGTAAATCTCTGAATTAAATTGTGTATGGCTAAATAAAACATTGATCTTTTAATACAAATTAAGACAATTAACAAGAGATGTGTTTGTAAGAAACATAATGCCCCCTCCTGCGCCCCTTTGAATTTAAAAATAAATTAATTAATCTTTAACTTGAAGGATGATCTTGACCTTTCACCACTCAATGTGCAACTCCATGAGATACACATGCATGCCTAATATCAAGTTGCTATATTCAATATTGCAAAAGTTATGGCCAATGTTGAAGTTTTCTGACGGACGCACAGACTGACAGACGGACAGTTCAACTGCTATATGCCACCCTACCGGGGGAATAAAAAGTGAATGTGATATACAATATACTGATATAAAAAGATGAACATAACCAGTTCTTAGTAAGTGGTTTTCCAATCTCTTAAGAAAAAAAAATGTTCAAAATTAGTGAAAACCACTACATGACTGAAACAAAATTAACAGACTGGTAACACAGATTCTGCTTAGTTGTGCCACACGTTCACTTTCATGTTAAGTGTCTGGAGATAAAGAACAAACAGAATACAAACACATTTGTGGAACATGTTACATCGATTTAAGGCAAATATACAGATATTACAAGCAGAACAACCTTGTTTTAATATAACAAAAAAGTGTATAAAAATTAATGTTGTAAACAACAAGGAATGTGATCATAAAACGTATGATATGTAAATCAAATCATATACGAGTACACTTCAAATATTCAAGTAATACACAAATATGGATATTTGCTTTAAAGAATACACATTATCAAATATAAACACACCGTAAACATCTTATTTGATCAACCCACAAACACTCTTCAGACACTGGTGAACGTATCCAAAAGACGATTCTTTTATTTTATTGATCAATCTATGGTTTTAACAAGAGCACCGCATAACGGGTGCCACGCTCGGCTACAGGTGCAGTTTTGAATAAATGAAAGCTTGTCAGATTTTTTTTTAAGGTCACAGTGACCTTGACCTTTGACCTAATTACCCAAAAAAGGGTGTGGCATGCAGAACTCACCAAGTCGCATCTACATATGAAGTATCAAAGTTGTAGGTGGAAGCATTTTGATTTTAGAGACAAATGTCAAGGTGTTAGCACGACGCGGACGGCAGACAGAGGACGGCAGACGACGAGCTGGCTATGACAATACATCGGGTTTTCTCCGAAAACAGCCAAGCTAATAATGACAGAGTAAGTACAGAAATAAATTGATGTTTCCCAACTGCATTGTATTTGACTCATGACCACAACAGAGTCTCCTAGACATGTAAATAATTCCAAAACAACACAACAATTACTGAGCTTTGCCAGTAGCATGACCAATACTTGTATCCCAAAACTGCTTTGTAAGCATGATTCTGGGCAAATACCTCAGTATTGGATGCATTACTGGGCATGAAAAAATGGTCTTGCATTTCTTTATTTCAAGGTGATGACATATTTGAAGTTTTAATTTTAATCGCTTTGAGAAATATGAAAGTACTTCACTATACACACCTTTAACATGTTATGCAGACTGCACTTCACAAACCTATAACGTTATGCAGACTGTTCTTCACAAACCTTTTACACGTTATGCAGGCTGCGCTTCACAAACCTATAACATGTTATGCAGACTGGGCTTCACAAACCTATAACATGTTATGCAGACTGGGCTTCACAAACCTATTACATGTTATGCAGACTGCGCTCCACAAACCTATTACATGTTATGCAGACTGCGCTCCACAAACCTATAACATGTTATACAAACTGTGCTTCACAAACCTATAACATGTTATGCAGACTGCGCTCCACAAACCTATAACATGTTATACAAACTGTGCTTCACAAACCTATAACGTTATGCAGACTGCGCTCCACAAACCTATAACATGCTATACAAACTGTGCTTCACAAACCTATAACGTTATGCAGGCTGTGCTTCACAAACATATAACATTTTATGCAGAGTGTGATTCACAAACCTATAACATAATGCAGACTGTGCTTCACAAACATATAACATGTTATGTTGACTGTGCTTTGTCACCTACCTTCAAGGGCAAATAAGTCATGAATGCGTGGAATACTGGGGATAAGTACATGTAAATGCCTTACACTTAGTAGTGATGAAATATTAGCAATTTAATTGTTTTAGAAATGTGGTACTTCGCTCCAAGTAATTTTAAGTTTGACTTTAAAGTCAAAATATAATAACTCCCAGTCAGTGCGTAAAAGATGTAACTTGCAAGGGAAAGTTTGATTATAAAATTACTCTTTAATATTTGCATAAACAAAAAGGCCATGACTTGGCCTTCGATCGACAACATCTAGACAAAACACACTTACAGACAAGTTGATTATAGTTTACTCCATCCAAGTAGCTTCTTCAACATAGTGCAGACTTTGAAAAGATTGTCTAATCATTATATAAAGACAAAAATGAAAAAGCAAACCAACTCCTGGTGGCTGTTTAAAAAAAAAATGTTTAGGAATTTAGGAAATGGTCACCCAATTTAATGTAAAAAAACAACTTTTGATCGTTATCAATATTATTGAGTAAAACATCACATTAAAGGCAAACAAAAAATGATTGCATAATTATGTAAATGCACAATTGTTAAAAATCAGGCACACTTTGTTATACAAATAGTTAAAAATATAAATTTACAAATTATGAATTTCACAGGCACAAAATTGCTAGTAATTACAGTATTTACAAGTTAAAAAGTAAAATTTCACTCTTTAAAAAATGGAATGAAACACAACTAAAAATACATATTTACGTGCGTGGTTAAAGATCTACTCTACAATTGTATATACTCATTTGTACAAACAATACTTGACAAGTGCCAATAAAAAAAAAATTCATTGAGAAATACACCGTATTATCAAACATGTTTTAAATAAAGTATTACTTATGAACAAGGAAAAAAGGCTTCTCATTAATATATTTAACTTTCTTCTACAACTTTAAGTTAGATATTCTGCATAAAAGTCATGTACTACATCCAATAAAAACCCCTGAATATGTAATAAGTACCACATACTTTTTGCAGCTCTATCTCTTTTTTCCATATACATACAATACAGAATTAAACACAACATTGCTGGTGTAAAAACATCACGGTCAAATGTAAGAATTATATATTAATGCCTTATGTATTAATTGGTTATGCTTGCTTTTTTAAAGAAATCAACTATATTCACCTGTTCTAAAATGGTGTTACATAACGCTCAAAAATTTATACAAATTGTTTGTGAGATTACTATTCAAGCAAATAGCCTCATACAGATAAATGAGTGGATACCAAAACAAGCATTTTTTACTATTTAACCCATTTATGCCTAGTGTCTAGAAAAAAGGCCTTGGCAAACAGCGTAGACTCAGATGAGACGCCGCATGATGCGGCGTCTCTTCAGGGTCTGCGCTGTTTGCTTAAAGAAATTTCTGTAAGAAATATTTTAAATATACAAAAAAATATACTAGACATCCCTTATTTTGGAAATAAATTGATCCGATTCAGAAGGATGGGAGAGTCCACTAGGCTTAAATGGGTTAACCACAACCAGACTAGGCTATCTAAGTATTTATGTTGAAAAGCACCAAGATGAGTATGAGAGATCAATGCAAAGATTTAACAAACCAGATTCTGGAAAAAAATGGGCTTATTGCATGCATGTCAAGTGCCTTTACAGATTAGCCTGTTGATTCCGCAATGGCTAATTTTGAAGATTCTTTACATTTGTACGGAATTTTGTTTAAAGGAGGTCACTTATAAACAAAAATTCTTAGTAGACAGAAAGTGTCTCCCCTGATTAGCCTCTGCAGACAGGATAATCTGACACAAAACTTTAGACTGGACAGGATAATCTGACACAAAACTTTAGACTGGACAGGATAATCTGGCACAACACTAAAGACTGGACAGGATAATCTGACACAAAACTTTAGACTGGACAGGATAATCTGACACAAAACTTTAGACTGGACAGGATAATCTGACACAAAACTTTAGACTGGACAGGATAATCTGGCACAACACTTAAGACTGGACAGGATAATCTGACACAAAACTTTAGACTGGACAGGATAATCTGACACAAAACTTTAGACTGGACAGGATAATCTGACACAAAACTTTAGACTGGACAGGATAATCTGGCACAACACTTAAGACTGGACAGGATAATCTGACACAAAACTTTAGACTGGACAGGTTAATCTGGCACAAAACTTTAGACTGGACAGGATAATCTGGCACAACACTAAAGACTGGACAGGATAATCTGACACAAAACTTTAGACTGGACAGGATAATCTGACACAAAACTTTAGACTGGACAGGATAATCTGACACAAAACTTTAGACTGGACAGGATAATCTGGCACAACACTTAAGACTGGACAGGATAATCTGACACAAAACTTTAGACTGGACAGGTTAATCTGGCACAACACTTAAGACTGGACAGGATAATCTGGCACAAAACTTTAGACTGGACAGGATAATCTGGCACAACACTAAAGACTGGACAGGATAATCTGACACAAAACTTTAGACTGGACAGGATAATCTGGCACAACACTTAAGACTGGACAGGATAATCTGGCACAACACTTTAGACTGGACAGGATAATCTGGCACAACACTTAAGACTGGACAGGATAATCTGACACAAAACTTTAGACTGGACAGGATAATCTGGCACAACACTTAAGACTGGACAGGATAATCTGGCACAACACTTTAGACTGGACAGGATAATCTGGCACAACACTTAAGACTGGACAGGATAATCTGGAACAACACTTTAGACTGGACTGGATAATCTGGCACAACACTTTAGACTGGACAGGATAATCTGGCACAACACTTTAGACTGGACAGGATAATCTGGCACAACACTTTACCAACATGCATTAAGCCCTGCTTTCCCAGAATGTGAGTTGTATGATTAGTAACATATGATTAGTAACAGAGTACACAGTGTAGAAACTGGCGCAACATTGCAAAGCATTTGGGTTTAACTTGGAAAATTATCTTTTCATTTTCCACATATTTACATCCAACCACAAACATGACACATGGAACCAGCCGAAGGATCATCAAAAAGGTCCTAAGGGACCAATAATACTACCCAACTCACTAATATGGTTGTAATTACTAGTATTTATAGACAACAGAGTATTACAGGCAGCCATTTCAACTGTTAAATATAATGTAGTTTGTAATAAATCTACTCTGATTATTAATTCTTAATGATGCACATACTATAAAATTCTAGTGTAGTATAAATTAATTATCAATAAAACTAATGCTCTAATATTTACACGTGTAATTGTCATTTTTTGTAACTGTAACATAACAGAGTATGCATGCACCACTACAATGAAGCAAATGATTCATTATACCATACTAACTGTAAAAGGACTTCCTATTATTTTTTTAAAGAATGATAAAAAATGTATTCATTGATTTTAATTCAATACATGTTATACAGAAAAGCACTGAATCAACTGAATATGAATGTGTAAATTATAGAAAATAACAACGGAGTGCAGCAATACAACATACTGTAATAAAGTGTCATAGGATATGTTTTAAATACACAACACATGGAATCATACAAATATTGGTCCTCTTTCAGAAAAAAAAACAACCATAAATGCCTTTACATTCTAAGAAATCTATATATCTGCATCCAACCAACCTGTCTTTGTGAAAAATGAATCACTGATTTACTGTATAACTATGAATAACAAATATATTTTCCAATCAAATTTTAACATGTACTGGAAGCTAATTGGAATAATTATCTTTCTCCAGGTAACTAACCATTTCAATCAATGTTTTTCCAAAACAAAGAAAAAAATATGTATATGTCAGAATACATAAAATATTAACGACCCAAAGATTATTAATGGGAATTTCGTTGAAAAAAATTTGTTCAACAAAGTTTGTTATTTGCATTAAGCTTTAACTTGCCATCATAATAATTCATGCATGAACAGCAACATTTAATTCAACTCTAAAAGCAATTTGCAAAGAATACTTTTCATGTTCATACACATGTATCTAAATACTGGTAAAAATAATGGCAATACAATATAAAATTGTGGAAAACTTATGAAACTGTGAGATTTGTTCAGTATAAACAGGAATGTTGAAAAGTATATTTTAAATAAATTTGATCAAGGTCAAATATTGTTCATATGAAATAACAGTAAACTGAGGAAACCATATTAAGGCAAGATGTTCATGTGTGAATCTATATGCCAAGATTTTCATTGAAAAATCTGGCTATGAAGAATACTGTATGGTGCTCTGATAAAGATATTGTACTTCTGAAGACAAATTACTAAGAAGTAAAAATATATTAAGTTAAACCTCTTAATTTGTTGTTCTATCTTCAAACAAGAGGACCTGAAAGGCACAAAGTCGCGCACCTTAGATAACAAGATATTATTGGGACAAATCTTCTGACCAAGTTTCACAAAGATCGGAAAATAAATGTGGCCTCTAGAGTGTTAACAAGGTTTTACTATAGCCATATAAGGAAAATGCCCCGCCCCCTGGCAGCCATGTTTTTCAACCAACCAGCATCATTTTCAAACACGTCCAAGATATTATTGGGATGAATCTTCTGACCAAGTTTCATGAAAATAGGACAATACATGTCAATGTGGCCTCTAAAGTGTTAACAAGGTTTTACTATAGCCATATAAGGAAAACTGCCCCGCCCCCTGGCGGCCATATTTTTCAACAAACCGGCATCATTTTCGAACTCGTCAAAGATATTATTGGGATGAATCTTCTAACCAAGTTTCATGAAGATAGGACAATAAATGTGGCCTCTAGAGTGTTAACAAGATTTTACTATAGCCATACATGTATATATAGCCACATAAGGAAAAATGCCCCGCCCCTTGAAAGCCATGTTCTTAAAGCAAAGGTTACCATTTTTGAACTCATCCAAGATATCAGTGGCACAAATCTTCTGAGCAAGTTTCATGAAGATCAGAAAATAAATGTGGCCTCTAGAGTGTTAACAAGGTTTTACTAAAGCCATATAAGGAAAAATGCCCCGCCCCCCTGGCAGCCATGTTTTTCAACCAACCGGCATCATTTTCGAACTCGTCCAAGATATTATTGGGATGAATCTTCTGACCAAGTTTTATGAAGAACAGACAATAAAAGTGGCCTCTAGAGGGTTAACAAGATTTTACTATAGCCATATTTAGCCATATAAGGAAAAATGCCCCGCCCCTTGGCAGCCATGTTTTTCAAGCAAACGTAACCATTTTTGAACTCATCCAACATATCATTGAAACCAATCTGCTGACCAAATTTCATGAAGATTGGACAATAAATGTGCCCTCTAGAGAGTTAACAAGGCAAATGTTGACGCCACACAACAGACAACGGATGATGGACAAAAAGCGATCACAAAAGCTCACCATGAGCACAACGTCCATGAGCACGTTGTGCTCAGGTGAGCTAAAAAAAATATTCCATTTTAAAACAAAATGTTTTTCCTTGGCACACTACATTTTGTAAGGAAAATGTAAAGGATAAACTTGATTAAAGGGTAACAATGGGACTGTCACTCTCTGATTTTTGTGTCCCACCCTCCTTTTGCTGCCGTCCACTTCCGTTGGCTTTCAGCTCACCACTTCCATTACTCCTGCCACTGTTGTTACTTCGATCACTTCTGTACAATTTCTCGACTTTTTTCAACTTTTCCACTCTTTCACCACCGGCCTCGTTGTTGCTGCGACTTTTGTCAGATTTGTCACTGCGTTCACTTTTTGAACTCTTGTTCAAATAGTCCTGAACCTCGTCCTCATCATCGTGCTCTGCAACGAGATCGCTTTCATACGACTTGGAAGATTGCCGCGAATGCCCCGAAGCAGACGACAAATGTGACCCAGCGGACATCTGCGAGCCTCGTCCCACCGCACCCCGGTACGAGGCCAACGTCAATCGCTGGTTAACTGGTTTCACAGTGATAATCAGATTAGAACTGTTAGCCACCATCATATCCGTGACTTGATCTAGTGTCTTACCGTGCACTTCGATACCATTTACCTCCAGCACTTCATCATTCACTGCCAACAGACCTGTACTTTCTGCCAGCCCACCTGGCACAAGTCGGGAGATAAAAATACCTGGAACCTTATCAACACCCTGCGGCGTGACTCTGACACTGGTACCATCTCGGATGTAGAAGCCCAGGGGTTTATCAGAGCCGTTCTTCATCAGCTTTACTCTTCGATGGGTTTCAGGCACAATGTCTACGTCAATAATAGCAGATACTCTTCGGAAGTCTTCTGGAAGACCAATGGGAATGCGACGTCGCTCCGGGCGCGCCTGGGTTTCACTACTGAGTATCTTACCCAATGGCGTCTTCTTTTTGAGTTGCATAGTTCCGTAACCGTTGAGTTCTCCATAGCTTTCACCTTAAACAGTGAGAAATACAATTTATATCACCGTTCTATGAATTATCCCATGATAATAAAAGAGAGGTATTGTCATAATGTCAATGCGTTGAAAGAAAAAATGCTTGATAACATACATGAAACAATTAGGTAAGCAGTTAAACAATCATGGAGAAGAAAATGAAAATTCCAAATATTCTAATCCAAATAATTTATATGTATTCATCACATTGTTATATTTGAAGGGCTGGAAATTGAGATACAAAAAATATTTTTTTTTAAATAACATGTGTCCGAATATTTAGATACAACAATTAAGGTGTCCGAAAAATATAATTACATTGAAATAAATGCAATAGATCAATGTACAATGTACAACAAGAAATGTGTTTGTCAGAAACACTATGTCCCCTTCTGTGCCGCTTTTTTTTTTTACCTTTGACCTTGAAGGATGACCTTGAACTTGACCTTTCACCACTCAAAATCTGCGGCTCCATGAGATACACATGCATGCCAAATATCAAGTTGCTATCTTCAATAATGCAAAAGTATTCATAAAATTAGCGATTTTGGCCACATATATTTGACCTCTGACCTTGAAGGATGACCTTGACCTTCCACCACTCAAAATGTGCAGCTCCATGAGATACATATGCATGCCAAATATCAAGTTGCTATCTTCAATATTGCAAAGGTTATTGCAAATGTTAAAGTTGGCGCAAACCAACAGACCAACCAACCAACAGACAGGGCAAAAACAATATGTCCCCCACTATAGTGGGTGGGGGACATAAAAAATTTCTTGTGATAAATTCTTCTATTTCTGCTTAACAAAAATAAATAAAACTTCACAGCCTTGCTTACTCTTGCCTGAAATGGTATACGTGTAGAACAAGAGAGCCTGAAAGGCCCAAAGTCGCTTACCTGAGATAACAAGATATTATTGGGACAAATCTTCTAACCAAGTTTCATGAAGATCAGAAAATAAATGTGGCTTCTACAGTGTAAACAAGGTTTTACTATAGCCATATAAGGAAAATGCCCCGCCCCCTGGCAGCCATGTTTTTCAACCAACCGGCATCATTTTTGAACTCGTCCAAGATATTATCGGGATGAATCTTCTGACCAAGTTTCATAAAGATCGGACAGTAAATGTTGCCTCTAGAGTGTTAACAAGCTTTTACATGTACTATAGCCATGTAAGGAAAAATGCCCCGCCCCTTGGAAGCCATGTTTTTCAAGCAAACATAATTATTTTCAAACTCATCCAAGATATCATTGAGACCAATCTACTAACAAAATTTCATGAAGTTTGGACAATTAATGTGGCCTCTAGAGTGTTAATAAGGTTTTACTATAGCCGTTTATAGCCATATAAGGAAAAATGCCCCGCCCCCTGGTGGCCATGTTTTTAAAGCAACCAAAACCATTTTCAAACTCATCCAAGATATCATTGGGACAAATCTTCTGACTGAGTTTCATGATGATCTGGAAATAAATGTGACCTCTAGAGTGTTAACAAGGTTTTACTATAGCCATATAAGGAAAAATGCCCCGCCACCGTGGTGGCCATGTTTTTCAACCAACCTGCATCATTTTTTAACTCCTCCAAGATATTATTGGGATGAATCTTCTGACCGAGTTTAATGAAGATCGTACTATAAATGTGGTCTCTAGAGTGTTAACAAGATTTTACTATAGCCATATAAGGAAAAATGCCCGGTCTCTTGGCAGCCATGTTTTTCAAGCAAACGTAACCATTTTCAAACTCATCCAAGATATCAATAAGACAAATCTTCTGACAAAATTTCATGAAGATTGGATAATAAATGTGGCCTCTAGAGTGTTGACAAGGTATTACTATAGCCATATAAGGAAAAATGACCCTCCCCCTGGGGGCCATGTTTTTCAACCAACCGGCATCATTTTTGAACTCGTCCAAGATATTATTGGGATGAATCTTCTGACCAAGTTTGATGAAGATTGGACAATAAATGTGGACTCTAGAGTGTTAACAAGATTTTACTATAGCCATATATTAGGAAAAATGCCCCGCCCCTTTGCAGCCATGTTTTTCAAGCAAAGGTTACCATTTTTTAATTCATCCAAGATATCATTG
The DNA here is from genome assembly GCF_020536995.1 of Dreissena polymorpha. Classification (NCBI taxonomy): domain Eukaryota; kingdom Metazoa; phylum Mollusca; class Bivalvia; order Myida; family Dreissenidae; genus Dreissena; species Dreissena polymorpha. The sequence continues at coordinate 86,047,679 of NC_068363.1, read as the reverse complement.
GGACAAATCTTCTGAGCAAATTTCATGAAGATCTGAAAATAAATGTGGCCTCTAGAGTGTCAACAAGGTTTTACTATAGCCATATAAGGAAATATAGAGAAAACTGCCCCGCCCCCTGGCGGCCATGTTTTTTTACCGATCTGGACCATTTTCACCTTTTTCGAACTCGTCCGAGATATCAATGAAACCAATTATTTGACCAAGATTCATGATGATTGGGCAAAAATTGTGACTTCTAGAGTGTTCACAAGGTTTCTCTATAGCCATATAAGGAATACTGTCACGCCCCCTGGTGGCCATGTTTTTCAATGGACCGAAACCATTTTTGAGCTCAACCAACATTTCATTTCGACAAACATTTTGACAAAGTAACATGAAGATTTGGCATCAAATGTGACTTCTACAGTGTTCACAAGGATTTTCTTTTTTTTGACCTAGTGACCTAGATTTTGACCCAGCATGACCCAGTTTTGAACTCAGGCGAGGTATCAATGGGACAAATGTTCTTGACAAAGTTTCATGAAGATCGGACAATAAATGTGGCCTCTAGAGTGTTCACAAGGCAAAATGTTGACTCCGCACGACGGACGACTAACGACAGACAAAATGTGATCACAAAAGATCACCATGAGCACGTTGTGCTCAGGTGAGCTAATAAAAAGTGAACACAGTAAACATTCTGCTTCGTTAATAGGATGACACTGTTTCAAACCATTAATACATGGTTATTTACCAAATTACGCGAATGTAATGGTCCACTGCCCTCAGGCATGCATCTTCAAGATTAGATATGACCTTAATCTGGTTGTAAAAATCTATAATCAAAGTATCACAAGATAAGCGAAAACATGTGGGCCGAAGTCTGTAGAATAGCGCGGTAAAATATTCTGTCAGAAACTTAAGAGTCACGAAAAATAATTATTTTTGCTAAAAAAGAGGGTTTTTAAAAAACTAAGAGTGTCCGAAAACAAGAGTAATTACAGTAATGGGCGTGGTCTAGAATATTGTTGCATCCCCAAACAAAATTGCATAACGCAAATAATTTCTCCTTGCAAATTAAACTTCTTACTTGATCATTGTTATGTCATAATTTCATCACATCCTCTTGTATGAGTGCCTCTGAATACAAATCTTATTTGTATCTTTGGGATATGTATATAAACTTATATACTTTCTTCTTATGTCAAACATAAATTAATTATACAGTGGATAAACATTAAATGACAACAGACTTCAACCTCACATTTATGCCAGAGTTCGACAATAATGATCCTTCCAAATTTTTTCAAATACAATTTTCCAAAAGGTAAATGTAGCTGGTTTGTTGTTCTTGTCACTTCTGCTTAAAGAAAAAAATCGTGACATTTTTATTAAAATTTCTGGGATACTGTGAAATCATTTATTTTCGACAGCACAAAATTTTGTCATATTTATAAAAATGACGATTTCGTCAGCACTTAAATTCGCCGATTTCTGATTTTGAATTTTTAAAAAATGCGTCAGTCACTATCCGATTTGTGTGTAATACATATTCGCGATTAATCGCAGTTGCGAAAAATCGTGGTACGAATGCGGGAACACACTTGAGAATCACTGCAGGAGGTGGGGCCTGTTTGTCACATGCCAATTAACTAGTCTTTTGTTATCAAGGGACAGTAATGGACCCTCTTAATGTATGCCATTCACACGTTCATTAATTGTTATGATTAGCGGACAAGTGGAATCGAATAACCGTTAACGAATGTTTGTAACAACGAAGCCAATTGCCAATTAGTCTTAAAGCTGGACTGATTTAAAAAAATTGTCCATGTTGTGTTAATGAAACAATGTTGTTTCCTGTTTTTTGCCCTCTAAATGAAATGAAGTATTTTTTTGCAAGCAAATCAAACTAGTCACTTTTGTTTATTTTCTTGGGTATGTGTTCTAGTTGGTATGATTTTTATTAAAATGCTGTCAATACCATTTTAAAACTGTTTGTGTTATACGAAAGAGGTTCCAATTTGTTAAGTGTTTTTTTTCAAATAAAATGCTTTTTTATTCTGATATCAACATTAAAATTATAAACTCTATGTGTGTGTTTGTTCTTAAAAAGTAAACTACCGGTATATAAATCAATAATGTCAATAATTTAAAAATAAATAAATTGATACATATAAAATAGTAATAAGTGTGGTTAAACGCAAACAATCAAACAACAAACAGCAATTAAAATATTCTTTATTAATTTGTGATAAATAAGCATGTTAATTGATCACACATCGTCATCTTTTCATTTGGTTTATTGTCTTTCATCGGCATTTGCTGTGTGATGGCTAATATGCAACACCACTGAAAAACACAATGCACCTAATGGGTAATAAAGTTATAAACAATTAGCGCTAATTCATTACCAGTCTACATAAACGAAGTCAATGCATTCGATACAGCTGTACTGCACACGCGTTTTAAAGAAGTGTAACGTGTCAGTTAAGTACCTTGTGTAATCTACATCCCTTTGTGTCAAAACCAGATTAATCTTGATTACGAAACAGCAGTGAATGTGTGCATGGATTATGTTGGAATTTAATGCCTCATGTCTACGGTAAAGTTTTAAAATATTGTTCAACTTAGTGTTTGTTTTTGTTCAAACATAGAGCATGATTGATCGTTAGGATCTTAAATTCGCCGATCGGTCCACTGACGAAATTTATGAAAATTAATGCCTGACGATTAATAATGGTTTCACAGTATTTGACTTTGTAACATTTAAAGCTAATAAATAAATTTTACTTCATTTACGTTTAAAACTAAATCGGGCAAATATTGACTATAATTTTGTCTTAGAATTTCATAAAAAACAAACAATTTTTTTAAACAAACATGCACCTGACTTCATAAATAGAATCCTGGAATGGGGCCTCTATTTGACAAGACCATGGTATTCCCATTGAACATGCGTACATCAGGCAACAAATATGCATCCATCTACACATGTAGCACTGTTCCCAATCAGGGCTCCCACTGCATGGCTCAACATTTTCTATAGCCAAATTTACCTTTTTTATGTTTTAAATCATCTTTTTTCTGGATATTTTAAGGGTGAAAATGTAGAAAATGGAAAAAAATGTAGCCAAATGGAATTTTGTGTAGCCAAATTTTCTTATTTGTAGCCATTGGCTAATTTGGTGAATGGCAGAGTAAGCCCTGTTAATTATCAAGTAATCAACAATTAAATTAAATTTTGACTGAATTCAACATGTATAACCTATTTTCTTAAAATGGGGGGAACATGAAATTAGAATTTTATGAAAATCATCTTGCATTTGTTTGCATAAATATACATGCAAATGAAATATTTGTTTACTGACATCTGTTTTGGGAAAGTAATGTCAGATTTTGGGGAAAATGTATTTTCTGCCATAGGAAAACAGCCTATAACAGGCAGTAATTTTTGACAAAATATCACTTCAATGAACTTTAGATCTAATGACTTTGCCTTATTTTAAGATTCCACACAATTTAATATCAAGAAATTGAATGAATCAACAGTGTAATGACACTCTTAACCCGTTTATGCCTAGCGTCTAGAAAAAAGGTCTTGACAACCAGCGAATACCCATGATGCGGCGTCTCATCAGGGTCTGCGCTGTTTGCTTAAACGAATTTCTGTAAGAAATATTCTAAATATAGAAATAAATATACTAGACATCCCTAATTTTGGAAATAAATTGATCCAATATAGAAGAATGGGAGAGTCCACTTGGCATAAATGGGTTAAGCTCTCTGCACTCTCCAGGCTGCAATGTTATCGATTTTATAGCCACTTAATTGCCTTGATTGAGATAACAGCTCTTGTTCACAGACACCAATTAAGTCTGGTAGATAACACAATGCAGCAGAACACCATAACACCACCCACCACTATACTGCCCTGAACTGATAAATCTTTACAACCTGTCCTCCTAGTATTACAAGGCATGATGTTGAATTTCAGAAATGTGCTTGCCTTTTCCCAGGCACACCACAGGACTTAAGAGCCTATTTGTAAATGGTTGCTGTTTTTATTGTCAATTTAGTGTTAGTATTCCCAAGTACATTTAAGTGTAGTTTCTATACCCTGTGTACATCTTAGTATACTTATAAGTACCCAGGGTTCATCAAAGTAGTACCCCCAAGGACAACGACCGATTGAGCATAACTACAAAAAATCTGAGCAAGAGTTATGGTCATTGTATTCCGCACTTCCTATAGCTTGAAGATTTCTATAGTGTTAGTATAAGTGTTAATTTTCAGTTGAATACCATTCATAGTTAAGATGAATATAATATTATGTTTTATTTCAATCCCCTCAATACTTGTGAAATAATATTTCACACATGAAAAATTTACAAACTTACAAAGGGCAATAACTTAATGATCAGGTGAGCTAAAAAAATGACAGAGTACAATAAATCTTGACCAAAACACAAAGATGGTCTAGGCCCCTTTGTCTAAGCAAATAATGAAGAAAGGCTTCATCTTTACCATACTTCACTTATTGACCCAGGGCTTTCCTTTGACCCGAGCTCCCGTGTTTTGAAGCTTGAAAATTACAGAAGACCCTAGTTTGACTTGTGAGAAAATTACGTCATGCGTCACATTTGACCCGGGGGAATGTACCGACTTGCGTCAACAAGATCAAAAGTTGTTAAGACTCGGCGATAATTAGCTTGGGGTGGAGTATCTTTTGGTAGACGCTAACCGTTATCGCCCGTTTCCAATCATTGAAGCACAAGTCCGCCCAGTAGGCGGAGTTTGGCCCATTGAGAAATCTAGTAATGACCAATTAAAACACTGCTGGTTCGATGACGCGTGTATCAACGTTCCATTATTTATCTGAGCGTTTGTTATCAGCTGTTTGCAGAAACGACATGTATTTAACCCACCAAAATAGAATGGACTCACCCGCGTCAGTTTTAATAATATCCAATATATAATAATAACATTCATATCCAATATATAATAATAACATTCATATCCACAATAATTTGATAAATACTTCCACAATATGTCAGAATGTATTTCCAAAGCTAAATACATCCAACCCTGTTTTATTTCATGTTTGCTGCGTTCAAAGACGCGCGAAAAATATGCTGGCATATGTACTGTCTACAACGTCACATTAAGGTCGCCGTGGTGTAATGGATATGGTGTCCGCCTAGCGACCGGGAGGTCACGGGTTCGATCCCCGCTGTGGTAGCGTTCTTTCGATCTCCCATATAGACACCAAGTACTGGTTCTAGGCCCAGGAAACGGACTCAAGAGCATTTCAAATAAGTAGGAATTACTTTCTATGCAATCGAGCTAAAATAAATAGGTTTAAACTAACCAACGTCACATTACACGCTTTGCATCAGAGTTGCTAAAAATAACCATAGAACCGGTATAATTGACATTGAGGCAAAGTGACAATTTTGGATGTTGCATATGCTAATTGATTACATTAAGACGGCAAAGAAAAACAGCGTGTTTGTCGCACATCTTCGGTGAAGATGGCACATGAAACAATTAAATCCGGATTTGAGCCGTCCAGGGTTGATTTTGAGATGATTGTAAATCCGATTACCGGTAGTTAGTTTAAGGGGTTATTTATTTCTGATTTTTGATGGTAAACGGCTGGCACTGACATGAGCAGTAACTGACGAAACATATTCGCTACTTAACAAAAACCATACCATTCTACGTTGCTAATGTCCGCCATCTATATACTATCTATTAGCAAAGTAAAGCACTGCAATATCATACTTTAAAACAATATGTCAACTGAATTATATATTGATTGCGTATTTGCTAGATTACTTATTACTGGCTTTCATTTTCTGCAGTCAAACAAAACATTTTATTTAATCGCAAGAGACATATATCGATGTGTTTTCGGACAGTCGTTTTCGGTACGGTATGGGTCGTCGATTTTAATTCATTTTCAACGATCTTTATAACATTTTTATAGAATGATGAATACACATGCAGTGTTACGGATGGTTTGATTGATAAAATTTTGCATTGTACTCACAAGAAGTTGCACATAGAAAGAAAATAACAATAAGCTAGGGCTCGAGGGGCTCTGTCCTCTATTCCCCATCATCCTACGGTCTCTGAATCTCTGATTAATTTTCCGGATTTCGAATTTGGGACAATTGACACCCCTGATATATAATATATATTATGTCACTACCAGTGCGAGTGTTTTTTTTTTCGTATTGATATTTCACTATGCTCATAATGTTGGTCACAATGTATGTTTACATTGTGTCTTTTATTGACTGGAATATAAGAACTAAATGTTTAGATATTTGTTAATTTGTTGCTTTTTATATATTATATCTAAGTAATTTGCTTAAAGTACAAAAGATCATTGACTCTCCTGTGTTATTATTATGACTCATACAAATTTGATTTGACTCTTGAAAATTTGGTCCCAAGAGTCATTGACTCTTGAGATTTTAGGTCTAAGGAAAGCCCTGTGACCTATGGCTAAGGTGAAATTGCCTCCCAGTTTTTGTATTCATGTAAGTACTGCTTTCAAAACAATGAGGGGGGGGGGGGGGGGTCATCCAAATTTCAAAAGAAGAGTTTTCTAATAATTAGCTTAATTAATTAGCAGATAAACACTAACAAAGTGAAGAAGTACTGGCTTTAAACGAAAATAAATAATTTATATTTTATTTCGTTTCTGATTTGCTCAGGACTGTTATGCATACAAAATGTCCAAAAATTACCACCAAGCCCGCAAAACTTCCAAAATCAGATGCATGGAAATTCATACTTGTTCACAGGTTCATGCAAGCCCACTGGCATTAAGAGTCAATGTTACTCACGCAACAATAATGACAAATCAGAAAGCGTTTATGTATAAGAATAAATACAAAGATTAAATACCTTTTTTCTGAACATTTATCCTGAGTGCTGGTTTAGCCGTATTTAAGGCCAGGTGGAAATTGTCATCATTGTTGATGGGGAGAAGATCTCCGTGAATGTCAGTATATGTTATTATAAATGGAATGTCAACCAGGAAATGCAAGCGCTCAACAATACCATGAAATTCATCAAATTTATGTTGTTTTCCTCTATCCACAGAAAATCTTCTGAATTCTGCATCAAACTGAAATGACAAGAAAGATAAGAATAAACACATACATAAAACGGTATGCAAGTGTGGCAATGCAAATAACTTAAAATTATTAAGTAGAGAAAACTGCTCAAAATCCACATGTTCATTTATGAAGTGATTTTGAACTGATTGAATTAAAGGAACTTTAGCAACTAGGTTTAATAGTACCAAATCAGAGCTTAACCTAAGTTCAAATTTCAGGAAGAAGTGACCTCTCCCTCCGCTGAAATTAAGGAGAAGTGAGACCATGTAAAGTAGAAGTGGTTTCTGTTCAGCATTCAATCAACACATCACTTGTTTTATACCATTCATGATCCTATGCCCAACATCATTAATCAGAAACAACTCACATTTGACAGTTTTAGCGAAAACATTCACAACTATATTGTTGTGTTATTGATGTATTTATATAAGTTTAATGATTATATTTAATAAATGTACGTTTCAATATATTTTATTTCAATAATATGCTGTATACTGTACAGCTTGAAAAACACAATAAAGCTGAATATGAATATGAATCTGATTATACTCAGATCAACTAACAAAAAAAGCGATGTGTTTGTGAAACCCTATGTCACCATATATTTGACCTTTGACCTTAAAGGATGACCCTGACCTTTCACCACTCAAAATGTGCAGCTCCATGAGATACACATGCATGCCAAATATCAAGTTGCTGTCTTCAATATTGCAAGTGAACATTAAATGAGCGATTTTGACCCATATATTTGACCTTTGCCCTTGAAGGATGACCTTGACCTTTCACCACTCAAAATGTGCAGTTCCATGAGATACACATGCATGCCAATTATCAAGTTGCTATCTTCAATAGTGTAAAAGTTATGGTCTATGTTTAAGTTTTCGGACGGACGAACAGACTGAAAGACCGATATATGGACTGACAGACTTTTCAACTGCTATATGCCAACCTTCCGGGGCATAATTAGTTATTAGTGTACGTGTAGGGCTTATATGAAGTCTGCATTTTTATTTACTAAAATAGTAAGTTCTGATTGTTTTAAAGCCAGGGACTACCCTAGGCCTTAAAAATAGGGAGAAGTGACTTCTCCTTTTTTCTGAAACAGGGAGAAGTTTTGAAAATCAGGGAGACGTTTGTGCTAACAATAACAAAAACAAAACATGTTCATTTCACAAATTTTATTATTTCTATCATTAAACTATGTTTAATTGTAAAAACAATAAATTGTCATTAAAATCTACTTCATTATAACACATTTAAGTCATTTAACACATTGAAGGAATTTAAGATATGTACCGGTAGCACTGTTTCTTCACATATTTATCGTCATTATATTTTCATCATCCCTATGATTGCTTATGTAACAAAAGACAATCTTAATACATGGAACATCTAGTATATCAATTACTGTTTATCCGAATACTACACTACACCATCCATGATTTTTGCCGCGATTCTCGAATCACCGCAATCGATGCAACGTGACAAATTGCGGTGATTACCGAGCGACAAGAAAATTTGGGTGATGTCTCGGCGACTCCACGGTGACCGTCGCGCTATGTATCTCGCTGTTACGCAATCAGCGCGAATCACCGCGAACCGCCGTGGTTCACCTTTTAAAGCGATTTACGTTGAGGGTTACACTACATTACATGTACATGTAACATATATGTATACATTTACATTATACATTGCAATAATAAAGCTTTTGTTGTTATTGTATGCAATGGGCATATTAGCTAAAATACTCCCGTTCCGACATGAACTTGATGAAGTAATGTCGCAAGATTTAACGGCTCAAAATTAATATAACAGCGTAGAATGATCATGCAATAATTATTGAACATAACATGTAAACATTATTTAACTAATTGCATTAGCAGAATGTTTATTAAAACTTACAATCAATAATATTCCATGCCCGAATACACTACATGTACCACTGTTCAAATTCCATATTGTTGCCATATACATGATGCAGCATAGCACTGTTTAAATTGAAAGTTGCATAGTGTTTCGTCATTTGTTTGTTATAAATACATGTACCTAATGTTTCTCTAAACATGGTATTTGATTTAGAAGAAACTAATTATTTGGTAATTTACATTTATGATATAAGTTTTCCATTTAAACTTTGATCTTACCGTGTGTGTTTATTGACGTTATAAATTTTGTTAATACTTATTTTTGCATTTCATTAAGAATTATAACGTGTAGCCCTTTTGTTAACACTGTTTAGCAAAATATTCACGCCTCTGCGTTACGCAGTTAGTATAAAAAAATCAATACTTGCACGCTAGTATACCTTGACCGTGTACATTGCCGCATAATTTTCGCGCTCTTTTGTCGGGAAATATACATGAGGACTATATTGGAAGCATTTGTAAACGTCGTGTTAACATTAAAACATCGGAAGTGTGTTTCGGATTATAAATTATTATTCTAATTTGGGAATTTAACGGAACATTTATACTTATGGTATATTTGTTTTGAATTGTATATTAATTTGATACAACGCTTTACGTGTCGAACAATGTTTTGATAATATTATGCATTAATAGCACAATTTCCAGGAGGAAAACGTTTTTTACATGAAGGCGTATGACGCAATAAAACGTTTTTTTGTAAGATCATATATTGCATTCAATCTAAATTTTAATACGCTCGTCCAATAAAAGCTGTGTTCCACATTATGCACTGTACTCTTTAAACTTCTGAAAAATGGCGTAGTCATATGGTTGTGGTAATGAAATTCTCAAACATATTTACCGACATAAATATTTAAGATTATTTTTTCGTAAGTGATGTTGTAATTATGTTGGATTATTTGATAATTGTGAACATAAGAAAAGCAATATGTATACAGTTATCGATACGATTCGGTTTATATGCATGAATTGGCGAATCATCAATGTCACCGATATCCACTGCGATCACAGCGAATCACCGCAAAATTTAGGGCAATCAGCGCGGAGATTATCTTGCTCTCGCGTGACGGCAGAGTGACGAATCACGTGAAATCGCTGTGATTTTCCACTCAAAAAGCAAGCTGTCCGCCTTGACTCCGTGAATTAGGCAACAATCACGGGTCGTGTAGTGTATACATGTCCAAAATATGTACACTTAAGAATGCCTTACCTGTTACTTTAATAATCCAATTTTTCCTTGTTGTTATCTGGTTAAACAAACCTTATCAAATGTTTGTTAAATCCAGTTAATGCTTTCTCCATTATTGAATCACCACTACTTGTAATTTGAATTTCCAGCTTTGAATTGAACGCGGGTTGAATGTTGCAATACGTCCGCCATTTGCATTATCGAAGGTCATGACATAGCAATTTAATTCTACATGGTTAATTTATATCTAATCGAGGAAATGTGTTTTCTCAATATTTATGTGTAGTATTATGACTTGTTAGTATAAAAAATGAACTGTGATTCCAGTTTATATTAGATGTGTGTTCCTGGTACATGTAATTATCAGTGGATTAACAAACTGATAAAACTCGCTGGGCTAAGTGGATATACGTAATTAATAGACCTTTGATCAACTTTGTTTATCTTTAATTATTTTTGCCGACTTTCTTCAACCATACAGTCGGCCAAAAACCTGCAATTATCGGATGGTCAATCACGTAGATCATTAGACAACTTACGGCACGCGCGAAGAGGCACGAGTATGTTGTTATAGCAACCAATATTAAGGGACTGCTCTGTCACGGTCAAATAACGATCTGTGTAGGGGGTAAATTGTGTAACCGTTAGATAAACAACAAACAATATGCTTGCTGATCGCCTGTCGGCGGTAGCATGCCTTAGCAAATATTATCGGATTGCTTGATTTTCGCTTTTCCGGTCTTGTGTACTAAAAAAATCAGGCGACTTTATCTTCGCTTTTCTGGGCTAGTAGGGCGAAATCACGGGCGTTAGAGCGAAATTGTCGCTAGAGCGAAATTGTCGCTCTAGTCGCCCGTAGGGTAGTCCCTGAAAGCTCTTGAAAAGAAATGTATATTATAAAAATGTTTTCGTCTTAATGCCTCTTTAATATGTAATTGTTCTAGTGCAACAGAATGAATATGTAAATAATTTTTGCACTACATACATGCTATGTAATATAATAATGCATTTGTATTCAAGTAATGTATCGTTTGTTCAGTTACACAATTCTAATCTGTGTACATATAATTTTAATATTGATGTTTCATCTTTTATTCCTTGTCTTTAATTGTAAGAAGTTTTGTCTTATTATAAAAAAGGAACCAGCAAGGTAAAACTTCATAAAAAATTTATCTTCTTTTTCTTTAAAAAAATAAAGAGCACCGCTTTGTTTCTAAAAATATGTTAAGATAATAAACACAAGGATAAAATACAGCAATTATTATTTCACATATAAGACCAAAACTGCTTAATTTTAAAAGGAATTATACATTTAGAGTTGCATTGGACAGTATTTTGTCAAGCATATGCTATATACAGGTAAACGTGATACATCTATCCAACTATGCTGGCTGTTTAAGCCAGTGAGGCATTAGAAAGCACTGAGGGGAGTTGTTATGGTGACAGACGATTAACTGTCCAAATCTGAAAGATTTTGCTATTGGGCTTCTCCCATAACTTTATGTCACAGTTAGTCAGAAAATACAAAAAGCCATGTTTGGACTATTGTAGCCAGAACTATTAAGTTGTAAACAACTTTTATTTTCATAAGACTATCACTTGGTAGAAGAAGGAAGTAAGTTTCATTTGATAATTGAAAATCTTAATTCCTTTCCATGATAGTTCTGATATGAACCAAATAATTATTTTATAATTCAAAAATGGAATGTTCACATTAATGTCAGCCAGATAAGGTCAGGTAATGAATGAGTCATGGTCAAAATGGACCAAACATAATTTACGGTCACAACCACACCTGCATATTTAACCTAGTAGAAATGCATTTATTTACCTTGCTTTTTACTTCCACAACGCCAGATTCATTTCTTAAGGAAGATTTCGATACCTTCGACATGTTTGCTGATCAAAAAGCCCTCGATAGGGGCTATACATGTGTATTCTGAGTGTAATTTTGATAAATTTTCAGATTGTTATGGTTCGATTGCAAATTATGTCTACACAAGTTTTAATGACGTCACGAATTTTGGGTAAATGTAATCTCTAAATCAAATAAAAATAATTAAAGGCTTAATTTTAATAAGTTTCGTTTCTTTAATTTAAATAATTCAATATGTATCAAAATGGAGATTCTTATATAATATTTTTATCAATTACGTCAATGTTATAAGTAATAATCTCAAACTAGATACTTGCGAAAAAACAGCTTCTTGTGAAATACGCAAATGTCCAACATACACAGTTTGTAACCGCCGTTAATCGTTTATAAATAATTAAGCATTGTTTTCATTATAGATGCAACATGTCTATGTTAAAACCATGGATCCTGAATCTGATTCTGAGTGAACGGGATACACCTGATTGCATTACCAGGACTGTCAAGAATTTAGGGGTTTGTGAAACTTTGCTTGCAGTTGCATATCTTCCTGGTCTACCGTAAGTTCGTGAATATAACAAATAGAACAGTTTTATAAGTAATTATATTTTTATTTTGATCAAATTAATATAATTAAGCATAAATTAAATCCTAACCTGTGTGAATAATAACAAAGAATCAAATTCAATTGTAATCTTGTTTTCCAAATTCAAGTTAACAAACACCACCCATCAGTATGAACTGCAAATTTGAATTCATGTAAGTTCGTGGATGACACATGTGACGTTATTACTCCAGAACAGCTGATTAGGCCAAATGTAGAAATGTGTGCTTTCTAAACATTTTTTAATACATGAATGAAAACAATAAAAAATACATGTAACTGAACATTGAACATTTATAAAGAACATTATTTAATGAAATATTTAATGTTTCAATGGAGTGGGATTGGCCTGTAAATTAACACAGGTAGTTAGCGTGTGGCTATGATATTTATTAGTGAAAACATCATGTTGAATGATAAATAATCAAAATATAACGAAAATCAACTTTCTGAAAAAAAATCACTATCAAATAAATCTATATATCTATGATATATAGAGCTGCAACGATTCAATCCGATGCATCGAAAATCTGTTCGAAATGCTGTCGATTCGATTACGATACCAAACCTACCAAATTCGATTTGATTCTTTAACATATAGACATATATATACATAAATTAAGCTCGCTGTATTCTGACTATTTGATAGGGAAAGGTGTAGGTTTTATATTTATCTGTAATTACTACGCGCGCGATTGGCTGCTTATTACATTAGTCATCCAATCAATAAGCGCGTTACGGTCTACTTTCGGAAAAAGCATCAAAATGGCTGAACAAGTTGTGGCCGACAAATTGAAATTATCAGATGCGCCTAAGAAGCTAAAATAAAAAAGTGGCAGTATTTTTGGTTTCGGGATGGTAGCCCTCCCGATAAAGCAAAATGTAAACTGTGCTTCACAGATACAAACATAACGTTGATTTAGCAAGACTAAGAGGTAGCACAAGTGCAACTACTCAAGTCGCCAGCCAGAAAAGTAGTTCTGTTTCTGTTGGGAATTTGTTAAGTTTAGTAGAGAATGTGCTTTGCCCTACAGGTAACAGGTGATGCTGTCACGGCACAATGGTAGACATGCTTGTAGTGGTTTTGGATAGAAGTGTAATAGTGATAGTACTATCACTCCACTGATTCCAGATGTTCTTATGATTATTTATTTAATTTTATATTATTGTGTATTCAACACAATCTTCTAATCAGAAGGTTTTTTTTATTAAAATTGAGTCCTAATTTGCTATTCTTTTTTATTGAAATATTGACATAGTTTGAAAGACAATTAGCAGTTTCTTGCAAAATATTTCTTACAAATGTTAATTTAACACACTTTCGACAGTTCTTAAAACACTGTTGAACCAACCAAACTATATCAAACAAACACACCATTTGACAAATGCCCAAGATAATCTAGGTATGCGACACTTTTGAACAGAAATGTTTATTTTGAGGCAGAAGAGTGAAAATATGATAAAACTAGGTTTGAAGATGAATCGAATCGAAAAAATCGGTATCGGAGTGTCTGAAATCGAAATCGAATCGAGCTGTTGATGAATCTTTGCAGCTCTAATAATATATTATAATAAGGTATCCAACTCAAGATCACCCGAAAACAGGCATAACTTCATCAAGTGTACAGCAATTTTCACAAACTCAGTCTTATAAATGCAACGCAGAAATAAATTTCCTTGCATTTGCAGAAATCTGGCAAGATATGTACATTTCCAGAAAGTAAATTCATTTCTGCGTTGAATAAGACTGAGTTTGTGCACAACTGATGATGGTATGGCTGTTCAAAGCGATGAACCTCGCTTTCGGGTCAAATACATATGATACAAAAGTTGATTTTTCGTTATAATTTGATTATTTATCATTAAAAATGATTTTTTTTCTCTAATAAATATCATAGCCACACGCTAATTTATATACGCTAGTTTTGTTTTTATGTAAATAACGGATAAGAGAGTAATTTTACCCATTAAGAAAACAGGTTTTCACAGCAGTTAGTTATAGTTATATGATTAATCAGTATAGATTTTTATGTACGACCAGTCGGACAAGCTAGCCCGCAGTTTTACTAGTCGGACCACCGATCTTACTAGACAATGTCTGTCGGACGTGCCTTAGTGTCGAACCCTGCTAAACCGGTGGTTTGTTTTGCCCAAAATAACCGCCCATAAATAGCTTCATCAACCATCATATGTTGGCGCAATCACACTTGATTATTACTCGACGGGTGGTGCTAGGTCAAGAGAGAGATATGAAATGATAGGATAGATAAAACAGTGGGGTTTTTTCATTCAAAATCGGGTCCGGTAAGCAGACCTATTCCCAATTGAAACAAGATGTGTTTGTGAAACACAATGTCCCCCTATATGATGTTTGACCTTGTAGGATGACCTTGACATTGTGAAGGATGACCTTGACCTTGACCTTTCACCACTCAAAATGTGCAGCTCCATGAGATACACATGCATGCCAAATATCAAGTTGCTATCTTCAATATTGCAAAAGTATTTATAAAATAAGCGATTAGGGCCACATTTATTTGACCTCTGACCTTGAAGGATGACCTTGACCTTTCACCACTCAAAATGTGCAGCTCCATGAGATACACATGCATGCCAAATATCAAGTTGCTATCATCAATATTGCAAAAGTATTCATAAAATGAGCAATTTTGGCCACATATATTTGACCTCTGACCTTGAAGGATGACCTTGACCTTGACCTTTCACCACTCAAAATGTGCAGCATCACGAGATACACATGCATGCCAAATATGAAGTTGCTATCTTCAATATAGCAAAAGTTATTGCAAAATGTTAAAGTTGGCGCAAACAGACAGACCAACAGACCAACAGACAGACCAACAGACAGACCAACAGACAGGGCAAAAACAATATGTCCCCCACTACTATAGTGGGGGACATAAAAAGTATATATTTTTCCCAGATGGGAGCTGAAATTCTCAATGGAAGGTTTCAAAAAAAATTTTTTTTTTTTCTTCTAAATCTCAATATTGTGTTCATCTCCCATCCATATAAGTTCAACCTTAGTAAATATAATACTCAACACACTTGTAGCCTCAATTTTGAAGCATTTTTCTAGCAAAACAACAACAACACTAATTTCCCAATTTTAGTCAAACGCCACGAATTTTCCCAATGCAAAGGGACCCGGCCCCATTCCCAAAACGATGAAAAAACCACTGTAGAAGAGATTTGATAGATAAAAGTATAGAGATAGTAAAAAGTTTAGCCAGCTTCGTTTTCGTTTCGGTAGCCGTGGCCAGCACAGCAATGGGAATCACTAGGGTTTGCTTGGAGCTTGGCACCTACATGTAATAGTGATTAGAAGGTGAGTAGGGAAAGCCCCTGCTTGAAGGATACCATGATCGAGCACTTGGGGTGGGAGACGCTTGAATCACGATGGACCAAAGCGCAACTCACCATGCTGTATAAAATTGTTAATGACCTGGTAGATATTCCAGCCAACCATTACCTTATACAAGCCCCAAGCCGCCCTAAGGATCATAAAAAGAAGTACCACCAGCCATCAACATCAACATCTTACTACAAGAATTCATTCTTCCCACGCACTATATCCATTTGGAACCACCTCCCTGCGACAGTCGCAGAGGCCCCTGACTTGGTATCCTTCAAGCAGGGGCTTTCGGTCTGGCGGTCCGTCAACCAGGTGGTTGTCAGATGATAACTCAAGAACGCTTGGGCCTAGGATCATGAAACTTCATAGGTACATTGATCATGACTCGCAGATGACCCCTATTGATTTTGAGGTCACTAGGTCAAAGGTCAAGGTCACAGGTGACCGAAATAGTTTAATGGTTTTTGGATGATAACTCAAGAATGCATACGCGGCCAACAGGGCGAACTCTGAACAATATAACTGAAGTAACTGGTCTGTAATCCTAAATCTATAATTATCAGTCCAATGAAACATCATCCTTTGAGTAAAATAAAGTGGATCAGTAAAAATATTATCAGAATATGAGATTTTTTGTATATTTTGTATATAAAATATTGTGTTAATGTTTAATTTTGTTGATTAATATAAATATAAGCAGGACAGGGGAGGTAATACACTATTATATCTTTCTTATATACAAGGGAAACAAATGCAATAAGTTTAAAATTCCATGTTTAATGAATAGAGGATATTTATCATCTCAGTGTGAGATCATTTGTTATTTTTTATGATCACATTTTATTATTACTTTGACAAAACAACACTTACCTGAATACCACAATGGATTCCACCCAAACAATACCCCACGCCCCTACCAGAATTCCTCCCCCCCCAATTTTTTTTTTAAACATCATCTAATAAATAACCACACCCCACATTATACCTCCCTCTCACTCCCCCACCCCCCTACCCACCCCCAACCCCCTACCCCCCCACCCCCCAATTTTTGTTTAAACATCTAATAAATTAACCACATCCCCACATTATACAGCCCTCTCACTCCCCCCTACCCCCCAACCCCCCCCACCCCCACACCCCACCCCAATTTTTTTTTCTTTAAACATCTAATAATTACCCCACCCCACATTATTACCCCCTCTCATACCCCCCCCCACCCCCCCACCCCCCTCATTTTTTTAAACATCTTATAAATTACCACAACCCACATTATATCCCCTCTCATCCCCCTGCCCCCCCTAACCCCCCCCCATCCCCCATCCCCCCCCCCAAAAATTTTTTTAAACATCTAATAAATTACAACCCCACCCCACATTATTACCAATCTCACCCCCCCACCCACCACCCCCATCTCCCCCTCATTTTTTTTAACATCTTATAAATTACCACAACCCACATTATACCCCCCTCTCAAACCCCCCCGCCCCCCCTACCCCCCCCACCCCCCCCCCCAAAAAAAATAAACAATATATTTTTTTGAAACATCAAATAAATTACCCCACCCCACATTATAAACCCCCTCTCACCCCCCACCCCCAAACCCCCACCTCCCATCCCCCCCCCAATTTTTTTTAACATCTTATAATTAACCACACCCACATTATAACCAAATACCCCCCTACCCTCCCCAGTACCCCCACCCCCCACTCCCCCCCCCAAAAAGTAAAATAAACATCTAATAAATATACCACACCCCACATTATTAAACCCCCCTCTCACTCCCCCCTACCCCCCCCCACCCCCCCCAATTTTTTTAAACATCTAATAAATTACCACACCCCACATTATTACCCCCTCTTACCCACCCCCTACCCCCCCACCCCCCTTCCCCCCACCCTCCCAATTTTTTTAAAAACATGCTTATAAATTACCACACCCACATTATACCCCCCCTCTCACCCCATCCCCCCCTTAACCCCCACCCCCCACCCCCTTAAAAAATATTTTTTTAAACATCTAATAAATTACCACACCCCAACATAATTACCCCCTCTCACCCCCCAGCCCCTCTACCCCCCCACACCCCCCCCATTTTTTAAAACATCTTATAAATTACCACACCCCACATTATAACCCCCCCTCTCATCCCCCCCCAACCCCCCCTACCCCAACCCCCCCCCCCCCCCCCCAAAAAAAAACTACCACACACCACATTTTACCCCCCTCTCACTCCCCCCTAACCCCCCACACCCCCCCCAATTTTAGTTTTTTAAAAACATCTAATAAATTAACCACACCCCACATTATACCCCCCTCTCACCCCTACCCCCCACCCCCAATTTTTTTTTTCTTATAAATTACCCAACCCACATTACACCCCCTCTCACCCCCCCCCCTTCCCCCCCCACCCCCCCCCCAATTTTTTTTTTTAAACATCTTATAAATTACCACTCACCACATTATACCCCCCTCTCACCCCCCCCCCCCATTTTTTTTTATCTAATAAATTACCACACCCAACATTATACCCCCCTCTCACTCCCCCCTACCCACCTCCCACCCCCTGTGCCCCCCCCCCCCCCCCCCTCAAACAAAAATATTTTTTAAACATCTAATAAATTGCCACACCCAACATTATACCCCCTTCTCACTCCCCCCTTCATCATTACTGGCAGATGACCCTTTTGATTTTCAGGTCACTAGGTCAAAGGTCAAGGTCACAGTGACTCGAAATAGTACAATGGTTTCCGGATGATAACTTACATTAGGTCAAAGGTCAAGGTCACAGTGACAAAAAACGTATTCACACAATGGCTGTCACTACAACTGACAGCCCATATGGGGGGCATGCATGTTTTACAAACAGCCCTTGTTATTTTAAATTTCTGCATTGAAATGTAAGTCAACTTCTTCAAAAATGACTAAAACAAATAGATATAATTCGCTGCATCAGTGTAAATTTTATTTATATAATATTTGTATATATTAACTTGAAAATTTCAGTTCAAAAGCACCTCTGTAGATGGAGACAAAGTGTGCCTTGTCACTGATGGCTCGATAGCAATAACATCATCCTTCTTGAAGTCAGCTGTTCGAAAGGCGTATGTATTTGATCTGCACTCTGTATAAACAGGGCATAAAGTTTTGTCCCAGATAAGCCTGTGCTGTCCACATACCGGTAGGCTAATCAGGGACAGCACTTGTTGCTTCAAATATTTTTTTTCTGTAACTTAATGCACATAAAGTATGTGAAGATGATAAGAAAAGAAAGGACATTTGGAAGAATTATTTCCCTGTGTTTCTTTTAAGTGTGCATGTCGTTTGTAAAGTTCCAACATTATGTATGTTTAACTCCTCTTACTGTTTGGCGAATTTTCCTTAAAGTTTTACAGCTGGATGTGTAGATAATCAATATTAGATGGAAGAAATTTTGACTGCATCAAATATATAGGGGATTTGTCAGTACCAAAACATGCATTTTGGAGGCATTAGTGTTTGTGACATAGTTGGTATAGTGCTTCTTTACCAATCTGATGTTAGTTAGATCTCTGGCTTGGACATAATATAACTTGTGTGGGCATTATAACAAATTTGGAATTTCATGCTATGGAATCTTTGCTATAAATGAAGAAATGTTATAAAATTCATAAATACTTTTTCATTTGTTAAAATACTTAAAAGTTAGCATTGCTACATGTAAAAGTTGTATGATCCTTTACCACATAATTAACAACTTAGTTCATGTTTCCAATGTATTTAGGATTTTTTTATCTCTAAAGATTTGTAGAAAAATACCGGTACTCGTTTATATTTTGTTGTCAAAACTTGCAATTGTCGTTTGGAAACAAAGATTTCTTGGAAACAGTCTCTACTTTTTTTAAATCCTTCCATTTTACACAAACTGCTCATGGTGACATATTGTGGTCACCTTATGTCAAAAGTCAGGTATTACACATCGCATGTTGTGTGGCTGTCAAAATTTACCTCATTACCACTCTAGAGGCCAGCTTTTTCAACCAAACTTGTTAAAACATGGGTCAGTATGTTAATATTGACAGTATCTCTGCTGACTTTGATTATCTTCCATGTGAGTTCCAAAACTATGTCAAATCTTTTTGAAAAAATCACCACTTTAGAGGCTACATTTATGACTCAATTTTGATTGAACATGGTCAGAATGTTAATCTCTACAATATCAAGGCCAAGTTTGAATCTGGGTCACACGCGTCTGAAAACCATGTCACTAGGTCAAATCTGAAAACCATGTCACTAGGTCAAATCTGAAAACCATGTCACTAGGTCAAATCTGAAAACCATGTCACTATGTCAAATCTGAAAACCATGTCACTAGGTCAAATCTGAAAACCATGTCACTAGGTCAAATCTGAAAACATGTCACTAGGTCAAATCTGAAAAAACTTGTTATCACTCTACAGGCCACATTGAAGACTTAATCTTGATGAAACACGGTCAGAATGTTTATATTGTCAATATCTAGGCTTAATTTGAATCTATGGTCTAGTCAAGTGTGTCACCAATCCATCATCACCCTCTTGTATTTAACAAGTCCGAAACACATACTTTGGTCAAAATATTGACAGTTTCTGGCATTTAAAGACTGCAATTTGTTTTCACAAGAAAGTATGCCAAAGGAGTAACTTTGTCTGTATACCTCTTTATAAAGGGAAGAGCAGAAAAGTGTTGTATGTAATGAACACTTTTGCATCAAATACTAAAGTTTCACTGGTATTTATTTTGTGTCCATGGTTAGTCTTGCAGAACTGGACGACACAGAAGCTGACTGGAGTAGTGCCCTGCTTATACTGGTCAGCTATAAATTGCAACTCAAAATCCCACAGGTATATTAAATGGGGTCAGTTTATTTCAAACACCATACTGCAAACAAGTTCTTTTAGAATACTCTCAGAGGGATGGTGTATTTACATGTAATACATTGCTTATTGTATGAAGTCTGTTGGTTTGTTGGTCAGTTGATATTTACAAGCTATTTAATATTATCAATTGAGATTAAAATATGTGATATCCTCTTTGTGCAAATGTGCAAGGTACTTTTTTATGCCCATTGATCCACACTGTTCTGAATTATTTGCCAGTGAACATATATCTTAACAAGCAGTGTGAATGTATTTTTTAAGTTTTTGACAGAGCATTAGTAAAGAAATTAGTCAGTGTCAAACCTGTTAGAATGATTGGAGTCCTCAACAGGGTTTTTGTGAAGATTTTGGTAGATTGCAATTTTATTGAAGTGTTTTGTGAAGATGTTGGTAGATTGCAATCTTATTGGTACATGTATCAAATAATCATGTTACAGGAACAAGGATGTAGGGGCGGGGGTGCAGAGTATGTTTTGATCGTAGACAGGTTCAAAATCTGGGATTTGCAGCGAGGCAACACATTAAAGAAAGACGTGAAACTCTGGTAAGTTTGCCATATTGTTTGCCTCATTGTTGTTGAATGATTGCAGACTTTTTGACAAAAAATTGGTGGTCTCAAAATTATTTAGAGATGAAAAAAAACAACAGAGGACCATTTCAATACGCTCTTGTATGACTTTAAGGCTTTTAAGTCAGTTGCTTTTTTGTGATTAAAAATTCCAATTCAATTGGTTTACAAATCCTATCTAAGGTAGAAGTTTCGTTGCTATCCTAGATAGAAGTTTTGTTAAAGGGTCCCCTTTCAGATAATAAATAGAAGACATGAATTGATAGAGATGACCACCTTAAACTGGAGCAACAATAACTCGATATTTGGAGCACATTTGTTAATCTTTTAATCATTGAGATGTTGAAATGTTTCCTCCTTAAATCTACGATTTTGACACACCTCTTTTTGAAGACTGTCTGTCAGGGGCAATAAAATTTTACCTGGTGAAAGCTGCAAACAGATATAATGTATCATTACCTCTAAGTTCAAGGTCATACTTAAAGTTCATGATCATTCAAGTTAGGCCAAGCACTTTTTATCTGACACTAATTGCAGTTTAGAGACAAAAGTCAAACATGGGGGCATTCACGTCCTATGGCCACATGTCTTGTACTATTTAATGTCATGCAAATATAACAATTGCTCCTAAGTTTTATCATAACTTTTCAGTATGAAATGTGAACCTGTAATGAAGAAGATGGAAGAAGATTTAAACCAAAGGTAACATAATTTTATGTTATTTAAATGTATACCAAAATGCTGTCAAGGTCTTGTGTTAATTTTCTGCTTGTTTACATGTTGCGTGTATTGACATGAGGATTATCTAGAAATAAATTAGGCCTGTACCTATATATTCTTTTTTTCCCTAAGATGTGAGACCAGTAAGGATCAATTTACCTGGTTTATGTCAACTATTTTGGAATCATTTAGAAAATTTATAAGAGCAAATCATCAGATACTTTGTTTTGCGAACAGGTACAGAAATGTATCAATTTCTTGTGCAAGATACCAATCATTCCATAATAATTTACTACCATAACAGAAATAGCATCAATTTCTCATTGTTTTACTGGAGAGATGGGACCTTTAATCATATAAAACTAAAATAAATAAATATTTTCTAATCATCGTCCAGATAAGGCACTTAACATGTCAGTCTCTCTTTCATAACATAGGCTCAAAGAATTATTTTTTACACTATTTGTTATTATAATTGAGCCTTGCTCTAAAAAAATAGGGAATGTGCGTAAAGTGTCATTGTAGATACATCTGTGTAGTCTGAACAGACTGCAGGTAAAGTGTCATTGTAGATACATCTGTGTAGTCTGAACAGACTGCAGGTAAAGTGTCATTGTAGATAAATCTATGTAGTCTGAACAGACTGCAGGTAAATAGGTCATTGTAGATTAATCAGTGCAGTCTGAACAGACTGCAGGTAAAGTGTCATTGTAGATACATCTGTGTAGTCTGAACAGACTGCAGGTAAAGTGTCATTGTAGATTAATCTGTGTAGTCTGAACAGACTGCAGGTTAAGTGTCATTGTAGATACATCTGTGTAGTCTGAACAGACTGCAGGTAAAGTGTCATTGTAGATTAATATGTGTAGTCTGAACAGACTGCATGTAAAGTGTCATTGTAGATTAATCTGTGTGGTCTGAACAGACTGCAGGTAAAGTGTCATTGTAGATACATCTGTGTAGTCTGAACAGACTGCAGGTAAAGTGTCATTGTAGATACATCTGTGTAGTCTGAACAGACTGCAGGTAAAGTGTCATTGTAGATACATCTGTGTAGTCTGAACAGACTGCAGGTAAAGTGTCACTGTAGATTAATCTGTGTAGTCTGAACAGACTGCAGGTAAAGTGTCATTGTAGATACATCTGTGTAGTCTGAACAGACTGCAGGTAAAGTGTCATAGTAGATTAATCTGTGTAGTCTGAACAAACTGCAGGTAAATTGTCATTGTAGATACATCTGTGTAGTCTGAACAGACTGCAGGTAAAGTGTCATTGTAGATTAATCTGTGTAGTCTGAACAGACTGCAGAGACAACACTTTCCTTAAAGTGCCATTGTAGATGCATCTGTGTAGTCTCAACAGACTGCAGGTAAAGTGTCATTGTAGATACATCTGTGTAGTCTGAACAGACTGCAGAGACAACACTTTCCGTAAAGTGTCATTGTAGATACATCTGTGTAGTCTGAACAGACTGCAGGTAAAGTGTCATTGTAGATTAATCTGTGTCGTCTGAACAGACTGCAGGTAAAGTGTCATTGTAGATACATCTGTGTGGTCTGAACAGACTGCAGGTAAAGTGTCATTGTAGATACATCATTGTAGTCAGAACAGACTGCAGGTAAAGTGTCATTGTAGATACATCTGTGTAGTCTGAACAGACTGCAGGTAAAGTGCCATTGTAGATACATATGTGTAGTCTGAACAGACTGCAGGTAAAGTGTCATTGTAGATACATCTGTGTAGTCTGAACAGACTGCAGGTAAAGTGTCATTGTAGATACATCTGTGTTGTCTGAACAGACTGCAGGTAAAGTGTCATTGTAGATACATCTGTGTAGTCTGAACAGAGTGCAGGTTAAGTGTCATTGTAGATACATCTGTGTAGTCTGAACAGACTGCAGGTAAAGTGTCATTGTAGATTAATCTGTGTAGTCTGAACAGACTGCAGGTAAAGTGTCATTGTAGATACATCTGCGTAGTCTGAACAGACTGCAGGTAAAGTGTCATTGTAGATACGGCTCTAGGAGAAGTGCCCCCCCGGAGAACTGCCCCCCCAAAGATTTTTCACTGGGCGGAGAACTGCCCCCTCACTGTTTTTGTATAGGGCGGAGAACTGCCCCCCTGCTGATTAATAAGGGGCGGAGAACTGCCCCCCTGTCAGAATTGATGACCCGGAGAAGTGACCCCTAATTAAAGAAATAGCGGTGATATATAAAGCGAGTATTATAATGACAATAACGCCAGTAACTTTCTTGCTATTATGTATGGAAATTGAGTTAAAATTCAAAAGTAATATAAAGTTGTACAAGTCATAAAAGTTATAAAACGGCATAAAATACCTACATCGGCATGGACGTCGTCACGTCGCCAACTTGATAATCACGTGATTTTCGTCAATGTTAACAAAGAAAAACAAATAACGTTTTGCTAATAAAAAGGTTTCGCGGCTGAATTATTTGATATTTTCCCCGTAATAAAAACAAACAATTAGCATGCAATTTAATCCATCCTTATGCCAGCTGAAAACAATAATTTATTTGTTTGTTTTCGCCAATTATGGAATTGGACGGTTCAATATAATAAACCCGTATGCGGCTTTATTCAAAGCTAACAAGTTCTTAACAGTTAAGGTCGGTCCGGTCTACCAATTAAAAGATTAAAAGATCGCGGTACTTATCGTTAACGGTAACAAGTTCTCTGCCTGCCTTATTAGCTGCTAATTAAAGCAACTGTTACCGATTTTGTTTGTTTGGCATGTCGACATGATCTGCTCAAAATGCAAACTGCGGACGACTCGACGGTCTGGCGATCTATATTTAGTTGCAACACATTGCCAGTATTAACACGCACGGGTTTCCTGTGTGGATCTCGACTATGTTTCGCGCTCTTATTAAAACACGACTTTTACAAGGCATTCATGTATAGTGAGTGGTGCAGATGCGTACCAAGGGCCTTAAACAGTATTATTACATGCCTCTAGACAATTTGTGTTATTCAGTTCGATAAATGGTAATATACTTGTACTGAAATTAAATTGTTACCGGATAAAATGTGTATTGTTTTCACTACGTAACTAATAACTAATATGACACCGGGGGGGCAGTTCTCCGCCCCTACAGATTTGATGGGGGGGCAGATATCCGCCTACTAAATTCTGACAGGGGGGCAGTTCTCCGCCCCTACCGATTTGATGGGGGGGCACCTCTCCGCCACCTTTAAAATAAGGGGGCAGTTCTCCGGGGGGCAGTTCTCCGGGGGGGCACTTCTCTGGATACCTGTAGATACATCTGTGTAGTCTGAACAGACTGCAGGTAAAGTGTCATTGTAGATACATCTGTGTAGTCTGAACAGACTGCAGGTAAAGTGTCATTGTAGATCAATCTGTGTAGTCTGAACAGAGTGCAGGTAAAGTGTCATTGTAGATACATCTGTGTCGTCTGAACAGACTGCATGTAAAGTGTCATTGTAGATACATCTGTGTGGTCTGAACAGACTGCAGGTAAAGTGTCATTGTAGATACATCTGTGTAGTCTGAACAGACTGCAGGTAAAGTGTCATTGTAGATACATCTGTGTAGTCTGAACAGACTGCAGGTAAAGTGCCATTGTATATACATCTGTGTAGTCTGAACAGACTGCAGGTAAAGTGTCATTGTAGATAAATCTATGTAGTCTGAACAGACTGCAGGTAAATAGGTCATTGTAGATTAATCAGTGCAGTCTGAACAGACTGCAGGTAAAGTGTCATTGTAGATACATCTGTGTAGTCTGAACAGACTGCAGGTAAAGTGTCATTGTAGATTAATCTGTGTAGTCTGAACAGACTGCAGGTTAAGTGTCATTGTAGATACATCTGTGTAGTCTGAACAGACTGCAGGTAAAGTGTCATTGTAGATTAATATGTGTAGTCTGAACAGACTGCATGTAAAGTGTCATTGTAGATTAATCTGTGTGGTCTGAACAGACTGCAGGTAAAGTGTCATTGTAGATACATCTGTGTAGTCTGAACAGACTGCAGGTAAAGTGTCATTGTAGATACATCTGTGTAGTCTGAACAGACTGCAGGTAAAGTGTCATTGTAGATACATCTGTGTAGTCTGAACAGACTGCAGGTAAAGTGTCACTGTAGATTAATCTGTGTAGTCTGAACAGACTGCAGGTAAAGTGTCATTGTAGATACATCTGTGTAGTCTGAACAGACTGCAGGTAAAGTGTCATAGTAGATTAATCTGTGTAGTCTGAACAAACTGCAGGTAAATTGTCATTGTAGATACATCTGTGTAGTCTGAACAGACTGCAGGTAAAGTGTCATTGTAGATTAATCTGTGTAGTCTGAACAGACTGCAGAGACAACACTTTCCTTAAAGTGCCATTGTAGATGCATCTGTGTAGTCTCAACAGACTGCAGGTAAAGTGTCATTGTAGATTAATCTGTGTAGTCTGAACAGACTGCAGAGACAACACTTTCCGTAAAGTGTCATTGTAGATACATCTGTGTAGTCTGAACAGACTGCAGGTAAAGTGTCATTGTAGATTAATCTGTGTAGTCTGAACAGACTGCAGGTAAAGTGTCATTGTAGATACATCTGTGTAGTCTGAACAGACTGCAGGTAACGTTTCATTGTAGATACATCTGTGTAGTCTGAACAGACTGCAGGTAAAGTGTCATTGTAGATACATCTGTGTAGTCTGAACAGACTGCAGGCAAAGTGTCATTGTAGATTCATCTGTGTAGTCTGAACAGACTGCAGGTAAAGTGTCATTGTAGATTAATCTGTGTAGTCTGAACAGACTGCAGGTAAAGTGTCATTGTAGATTAATCAGTTTAGTCTGAACAGACTGCAGGTAAAGTGTCATTGTAGATACATCTGTGTAGTCTGAACAGACTGCAGCTTAAATTGTCATTGTAGATTAATCTGTGTAGTCTGAACAGACTGCAGGTAAAGTGTCATTGTAGATTAATCTGTGTAGTCTGAACAGACTGCAGGTAAAGTGTCATTGTAGATTAATCAGTGTAGTCTGAACAGGCTGCAGGTAAAGTGTCATTGTAAATTAATCAGTGTAGTCTGAACAGACTGCAGGTAAAGTGTCATTGTAGATTAATTTGTGTAGTCTGAACAGACTGCAGGTAAAGTGTCATTGTAGATACATCTGTATAGTCTGAACAGACTGCAGGTAAAGTGTCATTTTAGATACATCTGTGTAGTCTGAACAGACTGCAGGTAAAATGTCATTGTAGATTAATCTGTGTAGTCTGAACAGACTGCAGGTAAAGTGTCATTGTAGATTAATCTGTGTAGTCTGAACAGACTGCAGGTAAAGTGTCATTGTAGATTAATCTGTGTAGTCTGAACAGACTGAAGGTAAAGTGTCATTGTAGATACATCTGTGTAGTCTGAACAGACTGCAGGCAGGGCTCGCGCTGTCGTTCGCCATTTGAGCCACTTGCGAAAATATTGAGAATTTGGCTCAAGAAAATTCTGATTTGCGAAAATGCTAAGTTCTCGCAAATCTTCATTGAAATTATCCGCCATTTAAATCCAGACTGGTTTTCTATAATTTTCTTTTTGTTTCATTGAAAGAGTTCGCACATTGAACAATAAACGAAAACCGGTCTGCACCAGAACATGAGACATCGCTCGACTTTATTGTTATTGAAGCGCACGTGGTAGCTGGCCAATCAACAATGAGTTCGCTCACACATAATATTGGGTCAATCATGCGTAGACACTTTGATACACAGTTGATATTGTCGTCTGCCAACAATTTTGCGGCCGTTGGCAAACGTCGTATTTAAAGATAAACACATGACAAGAAGAGCAACAATAAATAATTTCTCAGCTGATCACTTTAGACCTTTCTACTGACTATCGATCTGAATTAAATGATGACCATTAAATAATTAGTTCTATGTTGATGATGTTGTTACACCTTTCTGCCAATTATCGACATTATCGTTTGAAATAAAAGGTTATAATTAAGTTGTTTTTACCCACAAGCAATGCTATTGTAAAGAAAAATGTCAACCAAATGGTATATTTATTACGTATTTGCTAGATTGTCAGACGTCACTGATTTTCATTTTCTGCAATCAAACGATATACAAATTTTATTTCAAGTGCAGAACGCGTACATTTTTTCGGACTGTCGTTTTCGGATAAATTATTTTTTGCTGATTTAATTTTATTTTCGGAGTTCTTTATAGAAGAAATAGAATGATGAATACACATGCGGTAATACGGACGATGTGGTGCATATTATTTCGAATTGTATTCACTTGAAATTGCAATTGGAAAGACTATAACAAAGAACAATTTGTAAGGGCTCTCGGTGGGGTGGGGGGGCTTTTCCCTTTATTCCTGTTGGGTTCCTGGTTCTAAGACCCCCGGCCTAATTTTCAGGATTTCAAATTTGGGACAACTTACTCCACTGTTAAGTGTACATGTATAAATTAACTTATGATTGTACTTTGAAAAGTACCATAATAATTATTTCTATATTGAAAACTGCATGTTATATTATATCTGATATGCCCTTGTTGTCATAAAAAGAAATCTGAACAAGTTGACAGTATATATTATTATTTTAAAACCACTTTTCGCACACTGAAAAACGAAATCTTGTTGGCTCAAAGAAATTTTGGGCCAGCGCTAGCCCTGCTGCAGGTAAAATGTCATTGTAGATACATCTGTGTAGTCTGAACAGACTGCAGGTGAAGAGTCATTGTAGATACATCTGTGTAGTCTGAACAGACTGCAGGTAAAGTGTCATTGTAGATACATCTGTGTAGTCTGAACAGACTGCAGGTAAAGTGTCATTGTAGATACATATGTGAAGTCTGAACAGACTGCAGGTAAAGTGTCATTGTAGATACATCTGTGTAGTCTGAACAGACTGCAGGTAAAGTGTCATTGTAGATACATCTGTGTGGTCTGAACAGACTGCAGGTAAAGTGTCATTGTAGATACATCTGTGTAGTCTGAACAGACTGCAGGTAAAGTGTCATTGCAGATACATCTGTGTAGTCTGAACAGACTGCAGGTAAAGTGTCATTGTAGATTAATCTGTGTAGTCTGAACAGACTGCAGGTAAAGTGTCATTGTAAATACATCTGTGTAGTCTGAACAGACTGCAGGTAAAGTGTCATTGTAGTTACATCTGTGTAGTCTGAACAGACTGCAGGTAAAGTGTCATTGTAGATACATCTGTGTAGTCTGAACAGACTGCAGGTTAAGTGTCATTGTAGATTAATCTGCTTAGTCTGAACAGACTGCAGGTAAAGTGTCATTGTAGATTAATCAGTGTAGTCTGAACAGACCGCAGGTAAAGTGTCATTGTAGATTAATCTGTGTAGTCTGAACAGACTGCAGGTAAAGTGCCATTGTAGATACATCTGTGTAGTCTGAACAGACTGCAGGTAAAGTGTCATTGTAGATTAATCAGTGTAGTCTGAACAGACTGCAGGTAAAGTGTCATTGTAGATACATCTGTGTAGTCTGAACAGACTGCAGAGTAAAGTGTCATTGTCGATTAATCTGTGTAGTCTGAACAGACTGCAGGTAAAGTGTCATTGTAGATTAATCTGTGTAGTCTGAACAGACTGCAGGTAAAGTGTCATTGTAGATTAATCTGTGTAGTCTGAACAGACTGCAGGTAAAGTGCCATTGTAGATTATTCAGTGTAGTCTGAACAGACTGCAGGTAAAGTGTCATTGTAGATACATCTGTGTAGTCTGAACAGACTGCAGAGTAAAGTGTCATTGTCGATTAATCTGTGTAGTCTGAACAGACTGCAGGTAAAGTGTCATTGTAGATTAATCTGTGTAGTCTGAACAGACTGCAGGTAAAGTGTCGTTGTAGATTAATCTGTGTAGTCTGAACAGACTGCAGGTAAAGTGTCACTGTAGATTAATCTGTGTAGTCTGAACAGACTGCAGAGACGACACTTTCCGCCTAAACTGGATTTTGGCAGATAAAAGACTTTGTTGAAGCAAAATTATTAATAAAAGCGCAAAGTGTGATTCCAGATTAGCCTGCGCAGACTGCAAAGGCTTATCTTAGATGACACTTTACCAACATTAATTCAGCCCATTTTTTGCATAACGAGCCTAATTTACACAAAGTCTTTATTGAATTTCGTATTTACTAGAAAAGAGGCCTCTGAGACTGGCGGCTTGTCAGAGTTGCTCCTGCACATCCCCCTATCTGATACCTCCCTACAGCTCTCGTGTGATGTCACATGCGACATGTCGATGGATTGCGAAGATGGCAGCACCGCTGTTTCACCAACGCCACCACCAGCTGGGCTTGAGACCTCCCTACAACTTTCGTGTGACGCCTCCATGGATCCAGAAGAGAGCAGCACAGATGTAACACCACCTCCACAAAGAGCTGGGCCTGGGTTCCAAATGCCAGCGCAGTCGAACAGTGAGGTTCAGCAATTAACTGGTACATGGCGCATTTGTTATATTGTTTTGTTGATAGATAAGTTATATTGCCTTGTGTTTTTTCTAATTATGGTGCAAAAGTGGGCATGTCAATTCCATATGTCCACTTTGGTGAATCTGTCCTGGCTGTTAAAAATTGTAATGCCCACATAAGCTTTTGTGTGACTTTTTATTTTAGTCCCCAGTTGCGTTGTTAAATGCTATTTCGATGCTCCTGATTTGATTGCTTAGATTGCTACTCAATTCAAACCAAGAGATCAGAGATGATTGTTTCTACTCAATAACTTCGAATCACCCTGAAAGATTTTAATATGGGATATTATTAGTTTTCCACGTGAGCCGAGTCTATTTGTTGTGTACACTGATAACAAGTGAGGTTTTTTTATACAAGATTATGACATTTTAAAATGTTACAATGTAAATTTTCTAAATAGGAAATTAAAAATAAATGCAAAGCATATGTCTCAAAATCTGCCAACAAAGAAAACAATACAATTCCACACACCAGTGACAACTAACAGATAATCTATCGGGGACCTAGAACTAAACAGGGTACTCATGATTATCTAGGGGTAGATAAGGCTTTTACAAATCCAGCACTCGTTCCCACAGACTTTCGTTCTCACTGAAAATCGTTTCGACGGACATTTGTTTCTAAAATAATTTTTATATGGCTGTCAAAATAACGTTGCAACGATTGTCCAGGCTGAAAAAATCATTTAGGAACAAATGTATTTTGTCAAAATAGCCTAGGAACGAATATCCGGGCTGTCAAAATAACATAGAAACAAATGCCTGCCTTGTCGAAATTAGAGTACCGTAATTACTCTATGTTTTCGGACACTTTAAGTTTTCGGACACCCCTGTTTTTAGCATAAATATTTATTTTTCGTGACTCTTAAGTTTCGGACGCACGAGATATCGTCCATAATTAATGTCTCTAAGTTTTTGGAGAGTATATTTTACAGCACTATTATACCAAATTTCGGCCCTGTTTTTGATATCTAATGACACTTTGATCATGGGGTTTTACAACCAGATTAACATCATAAAAAAACATGGCAGGTGCATGCCTGAGGGCAACGAACCATAACATTTGCGTTATTGGGTAAATAACCTTGTAAACCGGTATTAAACAATGGTTTTGACCAATAGCATAAGCGTTATGACAATTACCAGGGGTAGTGCCAATTAACAGTTCAATTATCTACCGCAATGGTACTACCCCTTCTCAGTAAAATTACTGTGACACATGCTAAATTCTTCAAAGTGTGATGCACCATATATATTGCAAGTTTTACGAACATTGGAAGGTGCTACACAACAACTATCAGCAATGAACAAACAAAGAATTCATAGTTTGCTTTTTTATTGCGTTTATTACAGGTTCATACTAGCGAGTATCGGTACATCACATGCTCATCCTTGAACTCGTTGGTCAAAGTACAACCTTGTAGTAACTTTCTGTCAAATAAATTAAGCATTATAAATTATTTAAAATGCAGTGCAAACATATATAACTAATTTATACTATACGGCATGGTATTTTACAATCGCGTGCTATTACCGGTAGTCGTTGAAATAATTGACGCTATTTTCGAACACTTCAATTTTCAACTCTTAAGTTTTCGGACACCTGTATTTTGTGAATATTTTGAGTATCTAATTTTTTGGACACGAATTTTTTTTATTATTTTTAAGTGTCCGAAAAAATAGAGTAATTAGGGTAGGAACGGGTTGTCTATGGGAAAGAATGTCTGGATATCAGCTTTTACTGATATTGGTAGCCAAGAGATAAGGCTATAGTGTAGATTGAGATCATTTACATGGCATTGGTTGATGCTGGCTATAGTGTAGAATGAGATCATTTACATGGCATTGGTTGATGCTGGCTATTGTGTAGAATGAGAGATAAAGCTATAGTGTAGAATGAGAGATAAGGCTATAGTGTAGAATGAGAGATAAGGCTATAGTGTAGAATGAGAGATAAGGCTATAGTGTAGAATGAGAGATAAGGCTATAGTGTAGAATGAGAGATAAGGCAATAGTGTAGAATGAGAGATAAGGCTATAGTGTAGAATGAGAGATAAGGCTATAGTGTAGAATGAGAGATAAGGCTATAGTGTAGAATGAGAGATAATGCTATAGTGTAGAATGAGAGATAAGGCTATAGTGTAGAATGAGAGATAAGGCAATAGTGTATAATTAGAGATAAGGCTATAGTGTAGAATGAGAGATAAGGCTATAGTGTAGAATGAGAGATAAGGCTATAGTGTAGAATGAGAGATAAGGAAATAGTGTAGAATGAGAGATAAGGCTATAGTGTAGAATGCGAGATAAGGCTATAGTGTAGAATGAGAGATAAGGCTATAGTGTAGAATGAGAGATAAGGCTATAGTGTAGAATGAGAGATAAGGCTCTAGTGTAGAATGAGAGATAAGGCTCTAGTGTAGAATGAGAGATAAGGCTATAGTGTAGAATGAGAGATAAGGCTATAGTGTAGAATGAGATCATTTACATGGCATTGGTTGATGCTGGTTTTAAGTTCTCTAATTAAATTATCTATTGAAGACCATTTTCACAATAAGTCATCAGTGCATGTATATCAGCCTTGCTCTTGAAACTGGGATTAATGCACTTACAAAAAGTATTGTCCCATATAAGCCTATGGAGTCCATATAGGCTAATCAGGGACAATACTTTCTTCTTTAATGGTATTTTTCGTTTAAAGGAAGTGTCTTCCTAGCAAATATCCAGTTAACGCAGGCAGTGTTGTCCCTGTTTGATCTTGAATCCTGGCTAATCAGGGACGACACTTTACATGGCCCCGTGGCTAATCAGGGACGACACTTTACACACATGGCCCCGTTTTATCAGAGTGATGCTCATATAACCACCGAGGACCACAGCCTCCATACTTGGCACTCTTATCTTTCAGATTCATTGTTGCAGACGTTGTTTCAGCCCTTCTCCATTGAAGAGTTTCAGCTCCCAGTCTCACAGCTAACTCCGCTTGACTGCATACCAGGTAAATGTTAGGTTAAATGTTTACAAGTGTCCAGAATTTGGCAAATCCTTATCGTAATACTTACATGTCCATTAAAATATTAAACTTAAAAGTAGAACTTATAAAAAGCTAACATTTTATTTAAAAAACTGATTTTAAACAATACAGACCATGGACCATGCCAACCAGATTTGCATGCTAGATTTGCAGACTATACAAAAGACAATAGCGGACCATACAAACCATGTCTGAAATAACATTAATTCCATGTTCATTCAAATTGTATTAATCAAATGAAATATTAAAGTTGCTGTCTATACACTGCATATTTTTGCGCTGTTTCATTACACTGGCCTGTAACGTACTTGTATAAATACCAATCACATTTGCGGACCTTAGAGAGGGTGTCTTAAACAGTAATGATTTGGTGTTCATTCAATACTGTATTCATAAATTTAATAAAATGTTAAAGTTGCTGTAAATACACTGCATATTTTGACGTAATTGTGTGATATAATGGCACAGATGTTAAATATACATGTAAATAAGAAGCATATTTCTGGACCATTCAGACCATTAAATAATGTTAATGTCAGGTTTTTTCAATATTGTATTGTAAAATATTGAATTTACTGTAAATATACAGCATATTTGTATGTTATTACATTATTTACTTCCACAAGTACCGTAAAAAGGCAGTCATAAGTCGAGATTTTTTCCTCTATGACCATACATGCCATACGTCCCGGGACAGTCCTGGAAATGAAGAACTTGTCCGGCTGTCCCGGAAATCTGTCAAATGTCCCGGAATTTACAAAATCCAATATATACTTGTACCTTATCTCAGGCTTAACTGCACCTCGAATCTGTGTATATCTGCAGCGTCTCCGTGACAATGCCTACCCGAATAGGCAGACTACGCTACGTGTCAAAATCGATCAATTAACAGGGGTCCTGTTATCAAATCGATTGTCTCACGTTCGCGGTCAAACCGAAAAGGCGGCATTGTTTAATGTGGTTGTTAATTGACTTTAATCGACTACGTCATTATTTCCCACTGCGTAAGGGCAAAGGATAGTTTTTCACACATCTGAAGTCCAACATCGCTGAGTAAAAAATTAAAAGCAGTTTATGTTCGCACGTTTAACCGACAAAGAAGTTGAGTAAAAAAGTAAGCATATAAAAATGTTATTGTGATTGGTTGTATGTATTGTGAATGGATTTGAGTTGACGATCTAACGGTACTGTATTGTTGTATTTTTTATTATATAAATGTTATAAATGAATAAAGGCGTATTAACAACTGCGCGTTACACACCGGTCTTAATCAATAACGCAGTGACGTCACCATCTATGTTTAGAACGCTTACACTGAAAACACGTGGCTTGTATCTAGTAACGTTAGTAGTAATGTTTAATTTGACGTTAATAGATCAAGTGTTTTTCGGATAGACTTTCGAACTTTTGCAATTAACGATGCATAACAAAAAAAATGTACCAAAAATGCATATGTCTATAAATATCGCTACATTTTATACATGTCCCGGAAAATCGTCAAAAGTCCCGGACAATTTAACTCAATGTCCCGGAATCGGTCTGAAAAATTATGGCATGTATGTCTATGACTGAGTTTTTACGGTATGCATACTAGCACGCTTGTAAATTTCTGTATTATTTGTATAATTGTAGGATTAAACAAATAAAATATCTGTGTACAACATATATCACTAAAAAACATTTCCATTTTCAACAATTTCAAGAGATGGAGAGAAACAAATGTAAAAGGACAAACATTGAAAGGACATTGGTTTTGTTACCAAAAGAAAACAATAAAAATACACATATCTTCACACTACAAAAAGTGCTGTTTTAAAAATAAATAATATGAAATTTTAATTGTTTGTATGTTCTAAAGATGGAAACATATGCGTAAAACATATTGAAGTAATGTAATAAATTTACAATTTTATTTCCAGTTTGAGATATAAATACCATTGTAACCTTGTTACATTGATTCATTTCAAAAGTATTATTTTTAAATTTGAAGAATATACATTTTATGCATGATAGTGTTGGTTTATGTGATGCCAACCTAGTGCCTCAATAAATAATTGATAACACAATTAAAAGAAGTTTTAAATCTAAAAATATATAAGGTAATATGCTTATTGACATAATTATGAACACAAACTTTGTATTTCTCCTTTTTACTCTAACAGATACATAATCAACAGCATACACAATGTACTAATTATTTCATGATTTAAAATGACCTCCATGTCATCAAACATATGGTCCGAAAGATCCGCCCATTTGATCTGTATAGTCCGCAAATATGGTCCATATGGTTAAACAAAATCTGGTTTGTAAAGTCTGGTCTATATACCTAAAAAAACTTATGTTAATTTCCATCTTCAGCTTAATTAGATTGATGTCAAGACCACTTAAACATTACATGATGAAAAACAAATATGTTTTAGAGTGGCAAGCTGGTTACAAGCCTCAAAATAGTTTACATGAAGCCAACTCCGAATTAGAGAGTCAACAGCATGTGTCACTGTGTCTGGATATGCCTGGCTGTACATCTTCAGGTTGGTTGGGGTGTTTGAACTTGCATTCTCAAATTGTTTGGGAAACAGGTAAATGTTTGGAAATAATCAACAGGAAAATCATGCAATCTGAAAAATTCGCAACAACCATGTCGCTCACTTGAAGGTCAAGGTCACAGTGTAGTTTGTGCACATACCGTATATTGCCGATACCTTTTGTGTGTTTTATGGCATTTCAAATAAATTGGCTCAAATAATAGTAATGTATGGATGATGTGTTGAACAACAATATGAGTCGTGTTCTGAGAAAACTGGGTTTAATGCATTTGCGTAAATTGTCGTCCCAGATTAGCCTGTGCAGTCCGGACAGGCTGATCAGGGAAGACACTTTCTAAATTCCTAAATTTGATTTTTGCTAAGAAGAGATATCAGTTAAATGAAAAATGTCATTAAAGGGGAAAGTGGCGTCCCTGATTAGCCTGTGCGGACTGCACAGGCTAATGTGGGATGACACTTTACGCACACGCATTATGCTTAGTTTTCTCAGAACACGACGCATATTGGTCATTTCAAGGTCCAGGTTGCTGTTGACACTTGAAGTTTGTGCATATTACTTATAATATGGTTATTACTGATAGGATATGCATGTGATAGTAAGTCTTATATCTTTATAGTGGATTGGCAAACTGAAATCATAATTTCAAGACGACATGTTGTATGCACCAACTATGGTGCTTGCTTAAAGGTCCATGTCCCATATGTGAAATAGGCTTTATGTGTAGCCACAGTTATTAAGAACTGGTACATACATGCTGTATTACCTGTTAACATTTTGCAAAGCACATTACACTGGTTTCTGTATCCAGTGAAATATAGCGGGGGCATGCATGTCCTTCAGACACATTTCTAATAATTAATAATTATTAGAATTGAAATTAATTTAAAATTGAGTCAGGCCTCATTGCTAAATTATTGCATTCTTTAATGTTGGGTATCATATATTAGTTTAAACCTATTTATTTTAGCTCAATTGCATCTAAAGCCTCATGCTTATTGAAACGCTCTCAAGGCTGTTTCCTGGGCCTAGAACCAGAACTTGGTGTCTTTGGGGAGATCTAAGAAAACGCTCCACAGTGGGGATCGAACACATGACCTCCCTGTCGCTAGGCGGACACCATATCCATTAAACCACGGCGACCTTTTATCATATCATATATTGATGTATGTTATGAAAAATTTCAGAGGAAAATCATGTTTGGTCTGTAAAAATGTTTTTTATGAAAACTTTACTTCAAGTTCTATCCTGTCAGTTACAGAAAGTCGTTACATATGAATAGATAGGTGTGGGGCTTAAAAAGTAAACTTTTCAGCTATAATTTATTGATAAGTGAAGTTGCCGGTCACATGAGTTTACTTTTGTAACTACTTGTTTGCCCTTGCAAGTGTTTTTTTTCTTAATCAAATACCAAAACTCCTTCCAAACTGATACAGATATTGAGATTGAAAAAGTTGCCAAACGTACAAAACAATGTATGATACACAAGGAAATTGCATTTTTGTTTTGACAATTTCAATAATGGCATGGGCAAAGTAATAATGTCAAATTTGTGGAATGCATTTGCTTGTTGGATGATGCCACTTTAGATCTCATTGATTGTTATAGTATGTATACAGTGAAAAAGACCAGTAGATATGTCTTGCTGTCTTTCTGTTAAGAATTGAATGTCATTTGTGTTGTTGTTTTTATAAGTCATTTGATTGTTTACTTAATTGTTTTAATCATTAATATAAAGGAGTAATACATGATCACAAGAATTATACCGGTAAACATTTATCAAAATCAATTGTCAATCAAGCTGCACTAAAAAGGCCCTGCTTGATAATTATGGAAAAAAGTGTTTTTCAATATAAATATAATACAGGACAAGCAGATTAAACTGCAGGGCAAGTGGATTGTTAGGCTCACTCAACCTGCAAGGCGAATGACTCTTGAAATATTTTTGAAGTCTTGCATGAGACCATGTGCACAAAGCTGTATAGAAGTTCTTAACTATACCCAACTTATATGGTTTGATTTTCTGTTGACATGCACTAATCTGTTTACTTTTTAGTCTGATTTTTCTTAAAATGTTGATATACAGTTGCATGATGTTTTTTATTTTTAAGTATAATCATGATGTGATTGACACTTATACATGTATTTCTAAATTCAACTTTCAGAATCTGCAACCATTAACCGGGACCTTTTTGGTAAAAAATGTCTGCCAAATTTGGATGTAAATGGTCAAAGAGCAATGAACCTTACCTCAAGCTCTACTCGGGCAGAAGAAGAAAATATTGGAGCTGAAGTATTGTCTTCAAAAAGTGTCAGCATATTGCATACAAATTTCATGAACATTTCCAGCCTTTCGGATTTAAGTTTGAACTTCACCAATACAAGTACTCCACATGGTGAGGGGAGTAACTCCAGCGCAGAGTTCAGCTTTGAAAAAAGCACTGATGGCAGTATTGTGTCCCCTTCCCCAGAGGCATCTGTGAATGGTGCAGGAAATAGAACACAGATTTCTATTCCACCATGGTCAAAATTAGCACAAGGCTGCAGGCCACGCCCTGGTAATATTTTAAGAGTTCTTGCTTTGTGCCCGTATATACTACTACATTCTAAGACTTGAACATTAAGAATCTTTTATCTAAGATTTTGCATACATTCAGGCAACTAATGTTGCTAATGCCATTAACAAATTGTTCTTAATGAAGAGTCATGTATGTAGAGGATGTACATTTGAAGTGAGACCCGTGAAGCACTTTTAGAACTTCGCATTTTTCGCTCATCTATTTTTTGACAAAAAATTATGAGCTATTGTCATCACCTTGGCGTCGGCGTCAGCGTCCGGTTAAGTTTTGCGTTTAGGTCCACTTTTCTCAGAAAGTATCAATGCTATTGCATTCAAACTTGGTACACTTACTTACTATCATGAGGACTGGGCAGGCAAAGTTAGATAACTCTGGCATGCATTTTGACAGAATTATGTGCCCTTGTTATAATTAGAAAATTAAAAATTTTGGTTAAGTTTTGTGTTTAGGTCTATTTTATTCCTTAAGTATCAAAGCTATTGCTTTCATACTTGCAACACTTACTAACTATCATAAGGGGACTGTGCAGGCAAAGTTATGTAACTCTGACTGGCATTTTGACAGAATTATGTGCCCTTTTTATACTTAGAAAATTGAAAATTTGGTTAAGTTTTGTGTTTAGGTCCTCTTTATTCCTACAGTATCGAAGCTATTGCTTTCATACTTGCAACACTTATTAACTATCATAAGGGGACTGTGCAGGCAAAGTTATGTAACCCTGACTGGCATTTGGACGGAATTATGGGCCCTTTATACTTAGAAAATTAAAAATTTGGTTAAGTTTTGTGTTTTGGTCCACTTTATTCCTACAGTATCAAAGCTATTGCTTTCATACTTGCAACACTTATTAACTATCATAAGGGGACTGTGCAGGCAAAGTTATGTAACTCTGACTGGCATTTGGACGGAATTATGGGCCCTTTATACTTAGAAAATTGAAAATTTGATTAAGTTTTGTGTTTTGGTCCACTTTACCCCTAATGTATCATAGATATTGCTTTCATACTTGGAACACTCGCAAACTATCATAAGGGGACAGTAAAAGGACAAGTTGCATAACTCTGGTTGTCATTTTTACGGAATTATGGCCCTTTTTTGACTGAGTAGCTTTGAATATATGGTTAAATTTTGTGTTTCGATCCACTTTACTTCTAAAGTATCAAGGCTATTGCTTTCAAACTTAAAATACTTTCATGCTATCATGAGGTTACTGTACCTGGCAAGTTGAATTTTACCTTGACCTTTGAATTACCTTGACTCTCAAGGTCAAATTATTAAATTTTGCTAAAATTGCCATAACTTCTTTATTTATTATTAGATTTGATTGATACTTTGACAAAACAACTCTTACCTGACATACCACGATAGACTCCACCCAAACCATCCCCCACGCCCTCCCCCCCCCCCCCCCCCCCCGAATCCCCCCCCCCAATTTTTTTTTGTTTTTTTTAAAGATCATTTCACAAATGACCACCACACCCTCACACTATACCCCCCCCCCCCCCACCCCACCCCTCACCCCCCCAATTTATTTTTTTTTTGAAACGGTTAAAAAACAAATATTTATTTTTATTATTTTATTTTTGAAATACCGTCCAACCATTGCACCCAAGAATCCCCTCCCCCCCACCCCCCCCCCCCCCCCCCCCCCCCCCCGCCGATTTTTTTTATTTTTATTTTTGCATTTTTTTTTCCGCATTTTTGGAAGATAATGTAATAAATGACCACACCCCCACACTATACACCCCTCTTCACTCCATCCCTCCCTCCTCTGTGATTGAAATTGAGAGTCCCTTCACCTTTAAAAAGAAAATAGATGAGCGGTCTGCACCCGCAAGGCGGTGCTCTTGTTTAGAATAATGCAATCTGGGTTGTAAGTCTATTAACTGGTTGGTGAATACGGGCCCATAGCCACAAACTTGTATCAAGTAATTGTAATAGTTTGAATTTATCACACTTTAAGCATCATTATTTGCTTTATATTAATTAATCACATTTTGGCTATTTCAACTTTTTTAACATCATTCATCTATCTTTCTTCATACGTGTACAGATACAGGTTATTGACAATCATTACATCATTGACATTTGACCATCATCACAAGATGAATTTATGATGTCAAGCTATTTTCTATTGGGTAAAATAACAAACATGATAATTTTAAATCAAAAAGTAGTCTGATCACTCAAATTAACTTTCTTTCATCAGCAATAATTTGTTAAAGCCCCACAAACATGCAAACTCAAAGAATATTTTGTAAAATATTTTGTAAAATAAAGTTAACACATAAAAATTAAGTGTTCCTTATAGCAATCACCAAAATTGCGACGCTAGATATGGTCTGGTAACATAGATTTAACCAGATACAAAATGCTGTTGTTGTTTTGTGATAATATATTCTATGTGAATTTCGCTAGACGATTTTTTTTCTTAATTTTTGCATGACTTAAAATTCAGATGTCTAAATTTAAAATGGGTAGAAAAGGATGATTTTGGCCTTTGGAAATATGAGTGAATAAGGGCTATTAAATCAGTAAAAAAATAAGTCTTTCTTACGCTTCCATAACAATGCACCCATTGCGAGGAATACGCTTCCATAACAATGCACCAATTGCAAGGAATACACTTCCATAACAATGGACCCATTGCGAGGAATACGCTTCCATGACAATGCACCAATTGCGAGGAATACACTTCCATAACAATGCACCCATGGCAAGGAATACGCTTCCATAACAATGCACCCATTTCGAGGAATACACAGTCTGTGACAGCTTCTTGTTTATACTTTGTTTTCAGAAGCAGATAGTTCTACTGCACAGAAGGAAAATGACTCATTGGTTGGTAACATTGTTATATATTTATGCTCCCCTTCTTTATATATTTATGCTCCCCTTCAAAGAAACAGGTTTATATTGCGTTGCGCCTGTCGGTCCCTTAAGGTAGCGCACCCCTAATGGACACATATCCAAATATAATTTAATTAATTATTTTCTTAATCAGCATTATGTCACTGAACTACATGCAAATTTGTAGGTAGGCTTTCTATGCTTTTTTAAAAAATATACCGATTTTTTCAAAACCACCCCCACGCTCGGCTTTTGTCCAGTTTATTTTCACCCCTGGGGTGTATAAAAGTTCCATAATTCATTCAAATTTCCAAATATGGGCATGCAGTTGGTGTGTACAGATGCAGTAAAGGTGTTTAAACAAGATGAAATAAGTTTTCTTTTACAGACATTTATTTTTTTTTTATTTTTATCTATGGAAGAGCGCCATGAAATGTAAGTGATTTCAGCCAAGTAAAAATTGGGTCGGTTAAAAACAAAGTGTCATAAAATTCAAAATAGTATCATTTAAGTAATATTTTAAACTAAGTTTTTATAGAAACACTATATACAGCAAAAATACCAAGAAATAGACAGATTTACCGTTTACTTTTTGAAATAAAATAAAAATGCAACATGCATCATTCGTATTTTCAGCAGTAAATTACCCAATTTAGCCATATCGTTGTTTTAATTTTAAAAATTGAAGGATGTGCATAAAATTTTCAACATATTAAACAATAAACATAGCTTATATGCTATATTAAATCAAATTACGTTAGAAAAGAAATAAAACGCGTCGCAAAAAGAATGCGATGTCTGCAGGATTCGAACCTGCGCGGGAAGATCCCAAAAGATTTTTAGTCCATCGCCTTAACCACTCGGCCACGACAACTTCACATCAGTGTAACCTTAAATTAGATATGCATAAGTAAACAGGTGAAAAGGCTCGTCGATCTTTGAAGAAATCGCGTAATCGTATTTTTCAGATGATAATTGGATCAAAGTCAATATTTATTTCAATATTTATTGTGAGAATAATGTATTCTAAATGAATTACGTAAACACATATCAAAATTCGAAGTTTGAAAAAAATAAAATGCATCTCTCGGAAATAACCGATCATTGAAGATCGGCAAAGATCGTAAAATAAATTGCAGGAAATCATTAGGGGTGCGCTACCTTAATCAGTCTGTAGACCATTTTGATTCTGCATGATATGCAGAGAAAGCTTTTACTTACAATTATTTAATTTAGCACTACAAAACTCTTGAACAATTATTCAATTTTGCACTAAAGAACTCGTGCACAAAGGAAAAAGCTGTGATTTTGAGGTCAACTGGTAAATGTTCAAAGTCACAGGGGCTTTTTACATGAAATTACATTGAAGGAGTGGTTATTTTAAGTACTTTTAATACCAATCAAAACCTTAAAAAGAGGTTGAT
Source organism: Dreissena polymorpha (assembly GCF_020536995.1). Classification (NCBI taxonomy): domain Eukaryota; kingdom Metazoa; phylum Mollusca; class Bivalvia; order Myida; family Dreissenidae; genus Dreissena; species Dreissena polymorpha. Next base: position 86,004,506 of record NC_068363.1, on the reverse strand, counting down.
GAATCACAATCTGAACATTTGACACTGAGTTCCATAATTATGTGATAGATGATATTACTGGCAGCTGTGAGTTCAAGCATTTAATCCTCATTGTCAGGGTGTCAAGAAAGAAATGTTTGCGCCAGCATCATTAGCTGTAAAAGTTATTGTTTGTGGCATGCTGATGTCTAATAAGTGTACAGGATTGAAGACCATTTACAATCTATGTAAATTCCAGATCTCTTGTTACAGCATACTTCACATTCATTTTTAGTGATCGCCTTTTGTCCGTCGTGCGTTGTGCAGCTTCAATATTTGCCTTGTTAACACTCTAGAGGCCACATTTATTGTCTAATCTTCATGAAATTTGGTCAAAAGATTTGTCTCAATGATATCTTGGATGAGTTTGAAAATGGTTACGTTTGCTTGAAAAACATAGCTGCCAAGGAGCGGGGCATTTTTCCTTATATGGCTATAGTAAAACCTTGTTATCACTCTAGAGGCCACATTTATTATCCGATCTTCATGAAACTTGGTCAGAAGATTCATCCCAATAATATCTTGGACAAGTTTAAAAATGATGTGGGTTGGTTAAAAAACATGGCCGCCAGGGGGCGGGGCATTTTTCCTAATATGGCTATAGTAAAACCTTGTTAACACTGGAGGCCACATTTATTGTCCAATCTTCATGAAATTTGGTCCGAAAATTGGTGTAAATGATATCTCGGATGAGTTCCAAAATGGTTACGTTTGCTTGAAAAACATGGCTGCCAAGGAGCGGGGCATTTTTCCTTTTATGGCTATAGTAAAACCTTGTTAACACTCTAGAGGCCACATTTATTGTCCAATCTTCATGAAACTTGGTAAGAAGATTCATCCCAATAATATGTTGGAGGAGTTCGAAAATGATGCCAGTTGGTGGAAAAATATGGCTGCAATGGGGCGGGGCATTTTTCCTTATATGGCTATAGTAAAACCTTGTTAACACTCTAGAGGTCACATTTATTGTCCAATCTTCATGAAATTTGGCCAGAAGATTGGTCTCAATGATATCTTGGATGAGTTCAAAAATGGTTACGTTTTCTTGAAAATCATGGCTGTTAAGGGGCGGTGCATTTTTCCTTATATGGCTATATATGGCTATAGTAAAACCTTGTTAACACTCTAGAGGCCACATTTATTGTCCAATCTTATTGAAACTTGGTCAGAAGATTCATCCTAATAATATCTTACACAAGTTTGAAAATGATGCCAGTTTATTAAAAAACATGGCCACCAGGGGGCAGGGCATTTTTCCTTATATGGCTATATATGGCCATATTAAATACTTGTTAACACTGTACAGGCCACATTTATTTCCAATTTTCATGAAACCTGGTCAGATTCATCCCAATGATATCTTGGATGAGTTTGAAAATGGTTTCTGTTGCTTTAAAAACAAGGCCACCAGGGGACGGGGCATTTTTCCTTATATGGCTATATTTGGCTTTAGTAAAACCTTGTTAACACTCTAGAGGCCACATTTATTGCTGAATCTTCATTAAATTTGGTCAGAAGATTTGTGTCAATGACATCTTGGATGAGTTGGAGAATGGTTATGTTTGCTTGAAAAACATGGCTGCCAAAGGGCGGGGCATTTGGCTTATATGGCTATAGTAATAATCTTGTTAACACTCTAGAGGCCAAATTTATTTCCAATCTTCATGAAACTTGGTCAGCATATTCACCCCGATGATATCTTGGATGAGTTTAAAAATGGTTCCAGTTGGTTGAAAAACATGGCCACCATGGGGCATGGCATTTTTCCTTATATAGCTATTGTAAAACCTTGTTAACACTCTAGAAGCCACATTTATTGTCTGATCGTCATGAAACCTGGTCAGAAGATTCGTCCCAATGATATCTTGGATAAGTTCCAAAATGGTTCCGGTTGCTTGAAAAGAATGGCCACCAGGGGGCGGGGCATTTTTCCTTATATGGCTTCATGAATCTTCATGAAACTTTGTCAGAATATTTGTTTAAATGATATCTTGGATGTGTAAGAAAATGGTTCTTGTCTGTTGAAAAATGTGGCTGCAAGGGTGTTCACTAGTTATAAAAGTTGGTAAGAACATTTTTTCTAATGATATCTTGGGCTGCACAGAGCAGGTCAGTTCCTTTGAATCTCAGGTGAGCGACTTTGGGCCTTTCAGGCCCTCTTGTTTAATCATTCTTCGATAAGATTTCATTCAGTCTCATGTTTGCTTAATTTTATATTCAAATACTGCAAGACATGTATAAAGAACACACAAAACCCCCGACTTAAAACAATTGATGTTTCAGAACTTCACGTGTTCCCAGAACCTGACCTTTGATGATAATTACACAATGACAATGGCACACAGCACCCAGAATGGCAGAGAATTGAAGTATATTGGAAGGCCAGTGCAGAACAATAGTCAAACTGCGGAAGAAATATCAGAGCATTTGGATTCACAGGCTGATGGTGCAAAATGTACCTCAGAGTTACAGCTGTCATCTTCTAGGAATGTGCTAGACCTTAATGAAGACAACTTGGTGTCAGTGTCATGTGATAACAAAACTGAGCATATCAAAACAATTGCTAGTGTGATTTCTGAGGATTCAAGGGTGGAGAAATTGGTAAAAGTGGTTTTTGCTAAAAAATCCCAGGAACAGAGAAACATAAACAAAAACAGTGATCAGCCTCTGAGGCAACTGGGAAAAGAACCCAGTAGCATGGAGCAGCATCTGGGGAGAGAACTGGGTAATATTGATCAACATGGAAAAGAACCCATAAACATCTCACATCATCAAGGGAATGCAACCTCTTATACTGTTCATATTTTACACAACAAGGTGACCGAAACAGGACCCAACCTGACTGAAAACCAATTTTCTAAAACAACGCAAAGTCTTTCAAAGAAACAAGATGAAACATATGTAATTGAGAGGCCAGTTTCTGTAGCACATGGACATGCTGTGGTTGCGAATGCTTCATCTGAAAGTTCAGTATTGTCTGAGTTATCTTGTATGTCTGCTGACGATTACACTGCAGTGAAATTGTATTACAACCAGAGCCCATCAGAGTCAACACAGAATCGGACTGAGAGTGTTGTAAATACTGGAACGGAAATAAGTAGCACATGTCAAAGTTCTGAGACGTCTTATCCCAATTCTTTGTCCACAAACACGGTTGGTTCTGTGAGAACAGTTGAAACTCAAAGGTCTAATGAAACTTTGGGAGTCTCCAACAAAGATTCAGATTTAGGTTCTGTGGACCTCAATTTGACTGATTTAAGTGATGTTAATGAGGAAATTGTAAAAGAAATGGATAAAATAGAAAGTAGTTCAGAGCTAGGAAAGAATCAGTCAATGTATACTAGAGAAGTGGATACATGCAATTCAAACTTAATTGTTCACACTGAAAACAAAGTAACTTTAAAAAGTAAGGCAGGTAATGCATTTTTTGATCCAGAAATTGGCAGCAATGAGCGTTCAAGGAAATTAAGGAAAAAAGTTGAAAGAGCAAGATCCAACAGTGAAAAAATTGAAAAGAAAATTGCAAGCAACTGGAATGAACAATTCATGGATTTTGCCAAGAAGTTTGATAGAGAAAAGCAATCAAATAAGCAGAGCAAGTCTTGCTTCATTGATGCCAATAATACAAAAAATGTTACATCTAAACAGAAAGAACAAAAACAAAATGAAGCCAAATATGTTCAAAAATCAGTTGAAAAGGAGTCATATCATGTTGTAGATGATACTTATGAAAATGTTGAGGCAAAACAAAAACAAGATACATGGGAAGCAAGAACTGTTGGTAGATTAGTAACAAGATTGAAACGCGGAAAGTTTGAAAAACTTTATTATGAACGTATAAAGGTACCTACGTGTACAACATCATCTTCCCATAAAGATAATAACACACCAGCATGCATAAACCCTAGTGATAACACACCAGCTAGTGTAAACCTTAGTGATAACACATCAGCCAGTCTAAACCCTAGTGACAACACACCAGCTAGTGAAAACCCTAGTGATAACACACCAGCCAGTGTAAACCCTAGTGATAACACACCAGCCAGTGTAAACCCTAGTGATAACACACCAGCCAGTGTAAACCCTAGTGAAAACACACCAGCGTGTGTAAACCTTAGTGAAAATACACCATCATGTGTAAACCCTAGTGATAAAACACCAGCCAATGTAAACCCTAGTGATAACACGCCAGCCAGTGTAAACCCTAGTGAAAACACACCAGCGTGTGTAAACCTTAGTGAAAACACACCATCATGTGTAAACCCTAGTGATAAAACACCAGCCAATGTAAACCCTAGAAAGAATAAGACTGACAAAGTATATGAGCTGAGGGGAACAAATAGACAGAAGAAACGAAAAAGTCCTCGCCAAAATCAGTTAAAACCAAACAAAGAAAATCTCAATAAACAATATTTCATTTATAAAGGAATCCAGTTTAAACCATGTGTAGTCAGGTTGGACAGTCTGAATAAAATCATAGAAAGGGAACTACAAAAGCTTTCGAAAAAAGAAGGAGAAAATATAGACTCAGCGGACAAAGTAGATAAGTCAGTTGCAGAGTCTTCTAAATCATTAGAAGTGCTTTCACAGGAAGCATTCATGAAATTGATGGGTATGAGTCAGTCTCAGCAGGAACGAGTCCAGCTACAGGGTTATGAACAGTGTGATAAAGAAACACTATATGATAAATTATCAATGCATCAATTGTCAGGGGATCATGAAAAAAAAGAAAACATGGAAAATCAGGATTGCACTGTAAATTTACTGGCTTCAAATGCAACTGACATTACACATGGTAAGTCTGTCACTAGTAATTTTGATAATTCAGAAAAATCACATATTCAAAACGAGATGGATATACTAGAAAGCAAGAACAATAGTGGGAGTAGGCCAACAGCTGATTTGTTAGTAAAAGCAGGATGCATTGTTAATTCAGAAGTGTTAAGTACTCAGCCATTTGTACCAGAACTTGTTGGAACCCAGGAGTTTTCAATTCACATGGATGAGTCTGTTGTAGATTCCAGACCAGGTAGTCCAGTAATTGACATACTGACAATGGATTTCCCGGCATTAAGTAACAATGATAATACAGTATTTGAAAGAAGTCCAACAATGCCTAGGTTGGGTCTTTTGGGCCAGGATGACATGGATATAAATTTTAATAAAGCATTGAGATCAAGTCCAACAATGTCCATGATGGACCTATATGGCCAGGATGGCACGGATGACATTATAAACACTGCTTGGCCCAGGAATGGACAGGCACAGGCTAGAAATCACAATGTCTCCAAAAAGGGCAGTTGTGATAAAAAATCGTATGATGTATTTGACCACAAAAATCAGCCTTCTGCTGTTACCAAGGAGTCTCTTGATTTGGTGCATGAAAATATCAAACTTCCTAATAGCATAACAGACAATGTGACATTAACTTCCATTGTTGATAATGAAGCCGCATATACTGCTACACAAATTACCTGTGAAAAGCACTCTAATAGCAGAAAAGACATTTTGACATTAAATGAAATTGTTGATAATGAGCCCGCATTTGTTGCTATAAAAATTACCAGTGAAAAGAGTTCTAATAATAGAAAAGACATTGTGATATTAAATGAAATTCTTGATAATGAACCCACATATGTTGCTACACAAATTACTAGTGAAAAGCACTCTAATAGCCGTAAAGACATTTTGACATTAAATAAAATTGTTGATAATGAGCCCGCATTTGTTGCTTCAAAAGTTACCAGTGAGACCTGTGTAGCAGACAGTTCAGAAACCTTTTATGATGACATGGATGATGAGCGAGAAGATTTGAAAAAGAATGAACAGGAGCAGGTAGAACTTTTGAATGATGAAAAAGATGCTGTGAGCTCAGGGAGTCCAGTAATCCCAAGACAAAAAACTCCTTCTTTGAAAAAAGTCTCTCCAATTCGTACAGATCGGCTGAAGTGTAGCTGGTTAGACATTAAATTCCCAAAAAGTGATACAAAATATGACAAGTCAACAGCGAGACCTAGACAAGTTGTTATTGTAAGTAGTGCTGACAGTCGGTCGAGCTGTGAAAATAAAGACACAAATGAGGGTAGTCTTTGTCCGCCATTTTGGAAAGAGCTTAATGATCTTGAAATGAGGTTAAGCTGTTTGAAAAGAAAAAGGACATTGCATCCAAAACAGTTATCTGTCAGTTCCTTTGATTCAGCATTGGCCTGTTCAGATAGCAAGAATAAGGCTATACGAAGAAGAATGAATCCCACATCCCCAGTACCACTTGGAAATACAAATACAATTTCAAAACTGGGTCAATTTTTTCAAAACCAATATGGAAAGAGAGTTGTGAATGTTGGTGGATTAGCAGTGCCTACACACTCAAAAGATAATGTTACCCAAAGGACAAACAATACCGAAGGTAATTATTTTGAAATATAAAGGATGTGTATTTTTTAATGAAAAGTGGGTCAACTAATAAGGTAAGCAGTTTACAAAACATAGCATGGAATGACTTAATATATATATTACAAAATTGAAAATCCTGGTATATAATTGAACTCAAAAATCCTGGTTATATAACTGAAGTATGGCTCCAGGGATGTGTCAAACTTGTGGCTTCTGGTAAATTACCTTAGAATTCATTGGTCAATCTTAAGGGTAATGTGAATGTGCCTTAAAGAAGTACAAAATATAACCGCACAATAATTTGAATCCAGTTATGGTGATTAAAAATTTCCGTTTAGGTAACTTTCTTGGATACCTAGCTTGTGATTATGCCAATCTTCAAAGAATTTGGCGTTTATTGTTCTGCATTTTTCAACTGTTAAAGCGTTGGTACGTCAGTCGGTCTGTAGACCTTTTGTGATATATAGAAAGTGCTTTGGCCCTACAACCATGCAATGTGGTATGATGGTATCTGAGGAAGAAAGGAAGTCGCCATTTGATTTTGAGGTCAAAGATCAGGGTCACAGGATCTTGTACAGTAAATTTGTTTCAGGAAGAGGTCTTTTTAAAAACTAAGACCTAACATATGGAAAAAATGTTATCCTGTTTACTTCTGAGAAAAGGGAGAGGCTTATTCTTAGTAAGGTCAAGGTCATAGGGTGTTGTAAGAGGAAAAATTTCAGCACTATTTTCTAAGAAAGCCTCAACATTTGATAATTCATGATAGTGGTTTTAGTGAAGGAAGAAGAAGACATATTGAAATATTTTTATATTGAAGTCACCAGGTTTAAGTTTATTGTCACATGAACTTGTATCAATAAATTAGTTTCTTCATGATATCTTTGACCTCCAATTATCTATATTGGTATGCTGATTTTTTGGGAGGAACCAAAGGGATATATTTCTTTCATTATTATTTTATAGTTTAACAGGTCAAGGTCACAAGGGCTTGTAACAGGAATTTGTTTTTCACACAATAACTTGTGAACACTTTGACCTATAATCATGCAAATTAGTTGAGTAGTTACATTAGTGAAAACGAACATATCTATGAAAATTGAGGTCAAGGTCAGAGTGGCTTGTGTCATTGCATTTGTTTTTTGTTTTTCACAATATCTAGAGAATTCTTAGGATCATATACATAATATGTATGCTGGTTAGTCTTGAAGAAGGATTTCCCATAGTGATTTCAGTGCTGGAGGTTAGGGGGGAGCATGTATGGTCTACAAAATCTCTTGATTGATCTTCAGGTCAAGATGAAGGTCACTGGTTATAAAAATCAGATCAACACGGCCGTTAATCACGCGCGCCACCTCTTTTTTTGAGATGCATTAATAAATGAGCCAGAGAAACTTCCGAGGTGGCGCTCAGGCCCGGATGTTTTGAAATTTAACGGATAAGTTAACAGGGTGATTAGGTTTAATATGATTTTCAAGACATTTCGCAATATTTTAACAAATCGGCCAATATAGTGCGATTCAGCGATTATAAATTCATCTAAAAATGTACAGAAACATTCAATCACAACCCATTTGGAAACGTGAGGACCATTATAAGTTGTGGCATGGTAGAATTCGTAAATGCAAATCGATGTCTTTTGCCTGTGTGACGAGCAAATTCCATGCCAATTAAATCGCTCATTACATACAACGATTGCTTTGAACCTGTACAAGTCAATGCGTGCACAAAAACATCGGCTTCTAGCCGATCTAATAGATAAATTTACATTTTTCAAAAAGAGATGGAGCCAATGCCAAGGAGGTGGCGCTCAGATTAGGAGGTGGCGCCAATGCACATTTATAGCTAATTTGAAGTGGAATATTTTATGTTATGGTTTCTATTACGCTTACAGGACTTACATTATTTCTGTAAGTTGACTACTTCAGCACATTTGAGTCGCGTGCGTTTTAATTAGAAAAAGTAGTTTTCTAATGATGTATTGATGGATTTAAACGATCGTCTTTGTAAGATAACAACATTTAACATGTTTTATACAAATATGTTAACGGGAAAAGACCGAGCTATCTTCATTTTTTGGAGTTAATAGTTGGGAAAAACAACATAAATGAGCCTAATTAAGATTTGTTGACCTTGGTCTTATAGTAAATAAAGCATTTGGATTAACGGCCACAAATCATAGTTTCAAGAAGAAGTGTTATCTTATACTTATTTCGTGAACTTTCATACTGTATACAAATTTTGATGTCCATGAATTATTTTGATAATATTGAACATTAAGTTATTGGTTTGATTGAGTATTACAAATTGTTGGTATACACCGTACAATATATTTCATTCATGTTGGTGACTTCTTAATTGAGTTGGTCACTTATATATTTAAAAAAACTACATTATATTTATTACATATTGTGTTTATGTTCTGTAAAGATTTGGGCCTTCGTATGTACGTTGAAAAATAAATTTAATATAACAAATATCATTATCTATCAAATCTACGTCATGTGATAATGTAATTGCAATACGACTGTTAATTGATAACATCCTGCATTGGCGCCACCTCCTATCATTAGCGCCACCTCCTAAGCATTGGCTCCATCTCTTTTGGAAAACTGCAAAATTATCTACTACGTCGGCAAGAAGCCAATATTTTTGTGCATGCAGCATCTAATGTATGTTGTACGCAATCGTTTGATGCCGTTGGCGATTTAATTGGGTGGATATTTTCTCGTCACACATGAAAAACTCATCGGAATGCTTTTTAAACTCCACCATGCCACAGCTTATAAAGCTTCTCATGTTTTTAAATGGGTTGAGAATGCACGTGTCTGTACATTTTTAGACGACTCAATCTTCGATGAATCGCACTACATTGCCCGATTTTAAAAATAATGCGAAATATGTTGTACAAATATATTAAACCTTATCACCCTGTAAAGTTGTCCATGAAATTTCAAAACATCCGGGCCTGAGCGCCACCTCGGAATTTGCATTGGCTCATTTATTAATGCATCGCAAAAAAGAGGTGGCGCACGTGATTAACGGCCATGATCAATAGCTGGAGTGTTTGTAGCTTACATTTAGACCTATGAATTAATTACTAAAATGTCCAATAGTGAATGAATTACAGAAAGTTTGTTGTCAAATCAGTTAAATTATGTCATGTACATGAGTCCCATTTTTGATCTTAATTATATATAAAAATGTTCTTACCGATCATTACAAATTTTTTTTTTTTTATTTATATCTTAGTCTAGATATGTTTTCTCTAGATGTATGTTTTTATTGCTATTTGTTGAGATGTATGTTTTTACGCTGTTTAAGCCACTATAATTATTGATTATTTTCTTCGCAGAGTCCCTTTAAAATGTGTTAAAGCCTATTTAACCATCTTAATGCTTATATTGAAAGTTTCTTGGGCTCATAGAGAATATAATTTAATAAATCAATCTTTTCTTTTCAGTTGGTTCTAAAGCACCAGGGAAGAAAAGACTGACGGATTGTGTATGTGAAGAAGAGTTCAGACAAAGCAGTAGCCCCCATCAAAAAAGGAGGAATATTTATGAATGTGATGATAGTTCCAGTTGAGATTTAGCATTGACTGACGACTCCAGGCTAAGAAATATGGTTCTCAGTTACAGTTTTACATATTGACCTACTGGAGTGCTTAATACAGATGAGCATTGACCAATGGTAGTGTTTGTTACAGATGAACATTGACCAATGGTAGTCCTTGTGACAGATAAATGTTGACCAATAGCAGTACTGTAATTCTTAGAGATGAACATTTTTACTGATGAATTTTAATTATATTGATAAGATTTTAGAATGTTTTTCCTTGAGCTTACTATAGAAAAATGAAAATGTATATTATCATTATATACAAGATGTAAGTTAATTTGTTTCTTTTCTGGACAATATTTAATATATATTTGTGCAAAAACATGTCTTAATTTTTCCTGTTAATATGTAGATGTACAAAATTTATTGGGATTCCAAGGCATCAATTTTTGTCCCCACCGGTGAAACCGGAGGGGACTTATGGTTTGAGCTCTGTCTGTCAGTCTGTCTGTCACACTTTTCTGGATCCTGTGATAACTTAAAAAGTTCTTCATATTGTTTCATGAAACTTGAAACATGGATAGATGGCAATATGGAGATTATGAACGTCATTTTATTTTGTTCCTACGTCAAGAATTCTGGTTGCTATGGCAACAAATATAAACAAAAATATAAAAAAATACAATGGTGGAGTATCACCGGTAGGGGACCATATTGCTTGGCAATCTCTTGTTTTTAGCTCACCTGTCACGAAGTGACATGGTGAGCTTATGTGACCGTGTGATGTCCGGCGTCCGTATGTGCGTGTGGGCGTGCGTGCGTGTGTTCGTCAACAATTTGTTTGTGTAGACAGTAGAGGTCACAGTTTTCATCCAATGTTTATGAAATTTGGTCAGAATGTTTATCTTGATGAAATCTGGCTTGGGAATGTATTTGGGTCATCTGGGGTCAAAAACAAGGTCACTAGGTTAAAAACTAGGTCAAATAATAGAAAAACCTTGTGTAGACAATAGAGGTCACAGTTTTCATCCAATCTTCATGAAATCTGGTCAGAATGTTTGTCTTGATGAAATCTGGATTGGGATTGTATTTTGGTCATCTGGGGTCAAAAACTAGGTCACTAAGTCAAATAATAGAAAAACAAACTGTGTAGACAATAGAGGTCACAGTTTTCATCCAATCTTTATAAAATTTGATCAGAATGTTTATCTTGATTAAATCTGTGTTGGGATTGTATTTAGGTCACCTGGAGTCAAAAACTAGGTCAATAGGTCAAATATTAGAAAAGTCTTGTGTAGACAAGAGAGGTCACAGTTTTCATCCAATCTTTATGAAATTTGGTCAGAATGTTTATCTTGATGAAAGCTGGGTTGGAATTGTATTTGGTTAGTCAGGTGAGCGATTGAGGGCCATCATGGCCCTCTTGCTTTGTTGTTTTGTAAGTTTGAAAAGTATGGTTCCCGGAAAGTGCTTTGTGAAAAAGTGAGGCCATTTAAAGTAACCACAGGCAAATCAGTCACACGTTAACAATATATGCCTTAGTAATAGAAAATGCTAAATTTTCTAACTTATAATGATACAAGATATTAGTCAAAGTGTAAGTGCCTATAAAGTTTAGTCCAATTATTGTTGTTAGCTCGACTATTATATATGAAATATATATAGTGGAGCTATCCTACTCACCCCGGCGTCGGCGTGAGCGTGAGCGTGCAAATGTTAAAGTTTGCGTACCACCCCAAATATTTCCTATGTCCCTTGACATATTGCTTGAATATTTTGCATACTTCTTTACCAACATGACCCCAACCTATAATCAAGAGCAGACAACTGTGTCAAGCATTTTGTTAGAATTATGGCCCTTTTTTCACTTAGAATATGCATATTATTGATAAATCTATGTTAAAGTTTGCGTACCACCTCAAATATTTTCAATGTCCCTTGACATATTGCTTTAATATTTTGCAAACTTCTTTACCAACATGACTCCAATCTATAAACAAGAGCAGACAACTGTATTAAGCATTTTGTAAAAATTAAGGCCCTTTTTCCATTTAGAATATGCATATTATTGATAAATCTATGTTAAAGTTTGCGTACCACCTCAAATATTTTCAATGTCCCTGGACATATTGCTTTCATATTTGGAAACTTTTTTACCAACATGACCCCAAACTATAAAAAGAGCAGACAACTGTATCAAGCATTTTGTAAGAATTATGGCTCTTTTTTGTCTTAGTAACTGAATATTTTGTTAAATTTTGTGTTTAGATCCACTTGACTTCTAAAGTATCAAAGCTATTGCTTTCAAACTTAAAATATTTTTAACTATCATGAGGGTACTCTACCTGGCAAGTTCAATTTGACCTTGACCTTTGAATGACCTTGACTCTTAAGGTCAAAATAATAAATTTTAGTTAAATTGCCATAACTTCTTTATTTATGATCAGATTTTATAAATACTTTGACAAAACAACACTTACCTGAATACCACAATGGATTCCACCCAAACAATACCCCACGCCCCAACCCAGAATCCCTGCCCTCCCCCCCCCCCCCCCCAAAAAAAAATAAATAAAAAAATCCTCTCTTTTTTAAAGATCGTCTAATAAATGCCCCCACCCCACATTATACCCCCCTCTCACCCCCCCCCCCCCACCCAAAAAGAATATTTTTTTCTTTGAAACATGGTTAAACAAGGGACAAAATTGTCACAAAACCAGGTTTTCATTGTGAAAAAAAAATCTGATAAAGGGAGAAAACTCAAACTGAACTTTTGAAATGACCAAAAAAAATTAACCCCCTTTGTAAGTTTTTTTTTTTTTTTTAAATCTATTTTTAGTCGTGGCGACCTTGACATTGGAGATATTGACGTGATTCTTTCGTGGGACACACCGTCCCATGATGGTGAACAAATGTGCCAAATGATTTTAAAATCTCACAATGAATGACATAGTTATGGCCAGGACAAGCTCATTTATGGCCATTTTTGACCTTTGAACTCAAAGTGTGACCTTGACCTTGGAGATATCGACGTAATTATTTCGCGCGACACACCGTCCAATGATGGTGAACAAATGTGCCAAATGATTTTAAAATCTGACGATGAACGACATAGTTATGGCTCGGACAAGCTCATTTATGGCCATTTTTGACCTTTGAACTCAAAGTGTGACCTTGACCTTGGAGATATCGACGTAATTATTTCGCGCGACACACCGTCCAATGATGGTGAACAAATGTGCCAAATGATTTTAAAATCTGACAATGAACGACATAGTTATGGCCCGGACAAGCTTATTCCGCCAGCCAGCCAGCCAGCCAGCCCGCCAGCCAGCCCGCCCGCATTCGCCAATCTAATAACCAGTTTTTTCCTTCGGAAAACCTAGTTAAAAAACAAAAACAAATATTTATTTACTTTATTTTTGAAGGACCGTCCAAACTTCCCACCCAAGCTATTGCTATCAAACTTGAAATAAAATCTTATTAGTTTGTTTTATGTCTTTACAAATGTTCAATAGATTGTGAAAAATATACCTTGACCTTATTGAATAATTTGAACAATTTCCCCATGATAGATTACGTTATACTGTCAAGCACTCAAATAGTCGAGCAGGCTGTCCTCTGACAGCTCTTGTTTTTGTTATAAAATCAGCTCACGACTTGGACTTGATTGAGAATAAAAACATAGGCTGAACAAAATATATTTTGGTATCTTTTTTTGAAATAGGTCAATTTAACTGTTGTTTCATATCTTGATGTATTTACAATCTATTGGAGACAGTTCAAATATGTTATAATTTATGTATTGAGCTCATCAATACTTATATAAGATTGTCTCAGGTGTAAATCATATACAAAAGTATTCCTAAAAGTATTATAAATGTATGCTCTTTGAAGGTTGATATATGCGTTTTCACCATGTATTGTACTTATGTTATACTATTGTGTTTTTAATTACAGCTTATAAAAAGTCAGGCTTCATTTAGGGGCAAGTATATAATTATGTATCGGGTAACATAAATCTAGATATAATGAATATAAGTTTATTATAAGATACAAGTTCACAATTTAGGCTGCACAATTTACCATCGAGTAATAAGAAAGACATTTGTAAAAATGGAATAATAAGAAAGGAATTTGAATAATAAGTAAGTAATTGTTCAATAACAAAAGCTGTAATCATACTGGGAAATTTAAGATGATGGAATCCTGAGAATTTTTTAAATGTTAAATATTTGGAAAGGCCTATAAAAAAAGGAATAATGCAGGATTTTTTACATGGAATAAGACTTGAATTTGAACAAATGGAATCGTGCAGGAATTTGTACCAGAACTCCTTGTGCCATAAATGTTTATGCCAGTGTTATAATGGCGTAGACATTAATTGTTACCCTAGTCTGTCTGTGTGTATGTTTAGGGAGGACATTTCGTGTCTGGCCCATTCCATTGTTGTGCATCATGGGATTTTGTAATAAAGTGGTGCTAATGATCATCATATCAGGACGATGTGTCGCTTGCAACAACCATTTTATTTGATTCAAAATCAAGGTCTCAGTGTTTGCATATTCACAAGATGGATAATGAAAGTACATGTATCTGTTTTGCCCATAAGTAGTGCATGATGGGATTAAAAAATAAACTGCCATAAATTTCAGCTTATTAAGGCTCAATTTCAGGAAAAAAACACATGATTCTTGCTTAAACTACATGGTCTATGTGGACATTTTTTGTGTTAGCATATTCCTTGTACAGCTATTGTAAATGTTCATGTATGTGTCCGGTTAATAATAACATGCTTTATTGGATTTAAAAATTTGCAAATTGTATTTTGGGAAATAAAAATTGGCACTAATAGTTGTTATATCAATACAAAGTGTATGGACAAAAACTTTGGCTGTCACTTCAATGTAAAGGGCACAGGAAATTTTTTGAGTTTGTGTGTATTCCTCAAATGTTATGAGTAGAAGTATGTGTACTTTTCCAACCAATAACTATGTCTTGCATTATGTGATTTTGATATAAATCGTCAATAATTGTCATCACATCGAGATAACTTGTCATGTGAAACATCTATGTGCTGAAGGTCAAGATCTTATGTTATGCTCAAAGTTTGTCATCGTTCACATCGAGATACCTTGTCATGTGAAACATCTGAAGGTCAAGATCTTATTTTATGCTTTAAGTTTGTCATCAATCACATTGAGATAACTTGTCATGTGAAACATCTATGTGCTGAAGGTCAAGATTTTATTTTATGCTTTAAATGTGTCATCTATCACATCGAAATAACTTGTCATGTGAAACATCTGAGGGTCAAGATCTTATTTTATGCTTTAAGTTTGTCATCGATCACATCGAGATAACTTGTCATGTGAAACATCTATGTGCTGAAGGTCAAGATTTTATTTTATGCTTTTATTGTGTCATCGATCACATCGAGATAACTTGTCATGTGAAACATCTGAAGGTCAAGATCTTATTTTATGCTTTAAGTTTGTCATCGATCACATCGAGATAACTTGTCATGTGAAACATCTATGTGCTGAAGGTCAAGATTTTATTTTATGCTTTAAATTTTTGCTTTGTACTTATGTGGTTATAGTGGTTGCAGATGTTCATGTAGCTGTTAGTTCTGTTTCTATGTGTAGTTCAAGTTAAAAGGATTGTACGTGCTTTTCACATTTTGTTTGTCACACAACACTGGTTTCGGTCTCCAGTGACATGTAGCTGGGGTATCCGTGTCTTTTAGACACATTTCTAGATGGTTGAGAAACATTTTAATTATACCCCCACAAATGAAGTTTAGGGGGGTATAAAGGAGTGAACTTGTCGGTCGGTCGGTCTGTCTGTCGGTCCGTATTAAGTGTCCGCTCTCTAATTCAAGTAGTTTTCATCCGATCTTCACCAAACTTGGTCAGAAGTTGTATCTACATGATGTCTAGGCCAAGTTCCATTAGGGCCTTTCCGGGTCAAAAACTAGGTCAAGGGGTCACTGAGTGCGTTTTAAACATACAGCATGATGTCCGCTCTCAAATTCAAGTAGTTTTCATCTGATTTTCACCAAACTTGGTCAGAAGTTGTATCTAGATGATCTTAAGGCCAAGTTCGAACATGGGCCTTGCCGGGTCAAAAACTAGGTCACGGGGTCACTTAGTGCGTTTTTTTACATTGAGCATGGTGTCCTCTCTCTTATTCAAGTAGGTTTCATCCGATCTTCACCAAACTTGGTCAGAAGTTTTATCTAGATAATCTGAAGGCAAAGTTCGAACATGGGCCATGCTAGATCAAAAACTAGGTCACAGGGTCACTTAGTACGTTTTACACATCGAGTATGGTGTCCGCTCTCTATTTCAAGTAGTTTAAATCCGATCTTCACCACACTTGGTCAGAAGTTGTAACTAGATGATGTGTAGGTCAAGTTCGAACATGGTCAAGTTGTATCTTGATAATGTCTAGGGCAAGTTTGAATATGGGTCATGCCGGATCTAAAACAAGGTCATGGGGTCACTTAGTGCGTTTTAAACATCACAATGTTGTCTGCTCTCTAATTCAAGTAGTTTTCATCCAATCTTCACCAAACTTGGTCAGAAGTTGTATCTAGATGATGTCTAGGTCAAGTTTGAATATGGGTCATGCCGGGTCAAAAACTAGGTCACGGGGTATCTTAGTGCGTTTTAAACCTCACCATGTTGTCCGCTCTCTAATTTAAGTAGTTTTCATCCAATCCTCACCAAACTTGGTCACAAGTTTTATCTAAATTATCTCTAGGACAAGTTTGAACATGGCCATTCTGGGCCTAAAACTAGGTCATGGGGTCACTTAGTGCGTTTTTTAACATTCAGCATGGTGTCTGCTCTCTAATTCAAGTAGTTTACATCTGATCTTCACCAAACTTGGTCAGAAGTTTTATGGAGATGATCTGAAGGCCAAGTAAGAACATGGGCCTTTCTGGGTCAAAAACTAGGTCAAGGTGTCACTTAGTGCATTTTAAAAATTGAGCATGGTGTCCGCTGTTTTTTGTTAAGACGACATGCAAAATATTATGTGTCAATGCGGCATGTCGGGGTATTCGTCACGTCTGTGACTAAGCTCTAGTTTTCTTGTGAAAATTATGCAAGACAAGAAATCTGTCAAAATAATCTCATTGCACATTCTACCGTAAAACATCCAAACATAAAAATTTGTAGGAAAAGAAATTAAGTCAGTTTAATATTGTTTTGTTTAAAGTTAGAAGTTTTAAAAGACATTTCTTGTGTATACCTTACATACCGTGCTACACATATTTATGCCCCCCTTCGAAGAAGAGGTGGTATATTGCTTTGCACATGTCGGTTCGCTCACCGAATGGTTTCCGGATGATAACTCAAGAACGCTTATGCCTAGGATTATGAAACTTCATAGGTGCATTGATCGTGACTGGCAGATGACCCATACAGATTTTCAGGTCACTAGGTCAAAGGTCACGGTGACTCAAACCAGTAAAATGGTGTCCGGATGATAACTCAAGAATACATACTCCTAGGATCATGAAACTTCATAGGTACATTGATCATGACTGGCAGATGACCCCTATTGATTTTCAGGTCACTAGGTCAAAGGTCAAGGTCACAGTAACTCAAAACAGTAAAATGGTTTCCTGATGATAACACAAAAATGCTTATGCCTAGGATCATGAAACTTCATAGGTACATTGATCATGACTGGCAGATGACCCCTATTGATTTTCAGGTCACTAGGTCAAAGGTCAAGGTCACAGTAACTCGAAACAGTGAAATTGTTTCCTGATGATAACTCAAGAATACTTAGGCCCAGGATCATGAAACATCAAGCGGTCATACTTTTTCCTACTATTTCCTACTTTTTCATCAGGATCCTACTTTTTCCTATTTTTTTACCAAATCTTCCTACTATTCCTACTTTTTCATTTTCAATTGAGAATATTTTTTTAAAGAGTTTATTTAGTAAACTTGCAGTATGAATGAATCTATGGCATGACTGTATCCCTGTTAATTTGCATTCATCTAGATGAGACCTGACAATTAACCCTCAAACAAACCCATGCTGACTGTCTGCTAGCACCTCTTCAGGATGCATAAATATTTATTTCTTATGTAACGTTTGAAATTATTGACAATTTTTTTTTAAGTAACAATAGTGCCTTGTTTACTTCCTTAGCATTTGTTCACTGCAGACTTCACTACCTTACACAGTTCCCAGTGATGCAAGAGCTGAGGGAGCCCATTGTTTATTCCAGTTTTATTTTGTTTCCATTGACAACAATTTGACCAAACCTTATGCATGTTTACATGATATTGCTGTTTGGAATATAGAGATATAGAGATACCATGTATTGTATGAGTGGTTTTGTAATATGGAATTTATTACACAAGTTATTGGAAAAAGATAAAACTGATGCTTTGCCGAGTTTTCATCATTTACAAATATAATGTAATAAATTCTGTATTACATCACAACGGATATGATGTTCTATTGATATCATAGGTACATCATGTTTAGTAATTAAAGATAAATGCACAGAGCCTAAATGCCCTGATACATTTTTATGCTCCCGGTAGGGTGGCATATAGCAGTTGTACTGTTAGTCCGTTTGTCTGTCTGTCTGTCTGTCTGTCTGTCTGTCTGTCTGTCTGTCTGTGTGTCCGTCCGAGAACTTTAATATGGGCCATAACTTTTGCAATATTAAAGATAGCAACTTGATATTTGGCATGCATGTGTATCTCGTGAAGCTACACATTTTTAGTGGTGAAAGGTGAAGGTCATCCTTCAAGGTCAAAAGTAAAAAAAATACAATCCAAGGAAAGTAATAAGCTTTAAAAGGGAGATAATTTCTAAACCTGCCAAATGATATATTGAAATTTTATCTCAAAGCGGCGCAATAGTGGGCATTGTGTTTCTGACAAACACAATTCTTGTCTAATGATGCCATAGCTAGTGAGGTAACTTCAAGGTGTTAAAGCGTAGTATTAAAATTACTTAACAGCATTATTACACTCCCGCGAAGTCATCAATAATGTAAAAACCATTATTTGAAACTGGAATTAACAATGTAGTGCAACTGTTTCATTGCCCAATCAATGATGTCATAAAAGATGTCAGGTGATAAGGTCCTATCTCCAGTTGCAAAATCTGCTCTGCAATGACCAGTCATTTTGAATGTAACTTAAGTAATTATAACTGCACCCTATTGTCAATTTAAAGGTTTCACAATGTAGCTGTAGCAGAGCATTGACACTGCTTTATATACTAGTATTAATCTTGAACAACAAGTTGGTGTATCACTAAATAAATTTGGTCTTCTGCTTAAGGATATAACATGCACAATATATTACCATTTTTATATCGATACACAGAAGACCTCTAACCACTTATTTGATGATACACCAAAATGAACAGCATCTAATTTTACTTCTTTATCAGGGTAGCTTTGCTTGAAACTTAATTATCATAGATACACTATAAGTGCTAAAATGCCTAGTGGGAAAACAAAGTTTAACCCTTCATGGATGGAAAAGTTGGACAACAGTGGAAAAACACTTGAATCATGGTGCAAGAGAGATACCGGCAATGAGTTTGCAAGATATTATACTGTCTGAATGAAGTCCATCTTGTTGTAATTCTGGTGCTAATCAACTGATAAGTCATGCAGATGGATAAAAACACAAGGAAAACATGAAATACATGCATGATAATTCACAAAAGCGTGGAAGTGCCCCAAAGCCAAGCAGCTCTCAGGGTGGTGGGGATAAATCTATCTGTATGCAAGTACAACCATCACACAAGGAACAGATACAAAAGGCTGAAATCTTCTGGGCCCTTAAGGTAGCTTCAAGTGGGTATCCATACAGAACATGTGATGGCACACCTGCTCTGTTTCAAGCTATGTTTCCTGGACCTGTGTCTAAAAAATTAGTATTATGTATTCCTACTTTTGAGGGAAAAGTTCCTACTTTTTCCTAATTTTTTCCTACTTTTCTTGCAAAAGTAGTTCCTATTTTTTCCTACTTTTTGAAAAAAGGTCACTTGACAGCCTGTTCATAGGTACATTGATCATGACTGGCAGATGACCCCTATTGATTTTCAGGTCACTAGGTCAAAGGTCAAGGTCACAGTGACTCGAAATAGTAAAATGGTTTCTGGATGATTACTCAAGAATGCTTACACCTAGGATCATGAAACTTCATCGGTACATTGATCATGATTGGCAGATGACCCCAATTGATTTTCAGGTCACTAGGTCAAAGGTCAAGGTCACAGAAACTCGAAAACAGTTAAATTGTTTCCTGATGATAACTCAAGAATACTTAGGGCCAGGATCATGAAACTTCATAGGTACACTGATCATGACTGGCAGATGACCCCTATTGATTTTCAGGTCACTATGTCAAAGGTCAAGGTCACAGTGACAAAAAATTCTATTCTATACGTACTATTTTATTCTGAATTAGCATTGCATATTTGTTATGTGTTTTCATGCATTTAAAGTCCTTTCTGGGGAACAATACAGGTTGCTGTGTAATTTTATTTTATTGACTGTATGAATAACTTAAAAAAATTCAATCATGTGCCATTCCATATTTGACCAATTTAATTAACTTTTAATAAACATCTGTAAAAGTCTGCTGTGTTTACTTATGTTAAAATACCAGTAAACATGCTTTTTTGTAATAAGGCAGTTTACACAGACCCCTTTTGATGGATATCATTGGAACATTCTCTCAATCATTTCTAGGTGCTTGTGAAACATTTTAATTTTCATAATTGTGAAAGTGATTGCAAGACAAGAAATCTGTCAAAAGAATCTCATTGCACATTCTACCATGCCTTCCAAACATAAAAAATTGTAGAAACAGACAAAATTAAGTCAGTTTAATACTTTTTTGTTTAAAGTAAGAATAAGTTTTAAAAGATATTTCTTATGTATACTTTACATACTAAGGTACAAATTTAAACACTGGTGAGTCTATTCTATGTGTACTTTTTTATTCTAAATTTGCAGTGCATATTTGTTTCATGTTTTCATGTACCTAGTTAAAGTCATTTCTGGTGAACAATACAGATTGCTGTACTATTTTATTTTATTGTATTGACTGTATGAATAACTTCAAAAAATTTAATCATGTGCTACCCCATATTTGACCAATTTAATTAACCTTAATGAACATTTGTAAAAGTCTGCTGTGTTTACTTATGTTAAAATACCAGTAAACATGCTTTTTTGTAATAGTAAATTTACACAGACCCCTTTTGATGGATATCATTGGAACATTCTCTCAATCATTTATAGGTGGTTGTGAAACATATTAATTTTCATAATTGTAAAAATGATTGCATACATGAAATCTGTCAAAAGAATCTAAATCCACATTCTACCGTGCCTTCTAAACATGCAAATTTGTAGAAACAGACAAAATTAAGTCAGTTTAATATTACAAACTATTTTTTTAAAGTTAGAAGAAGTTTAAAAAAAACATTATTTTGTGTACTTTACAAACTGTGCTACAAATAATTAAACACAGGTGTAATAATTGATGAGTCTATTCAAAATGTACTATTTTATTCTAAATTTGAATTGCGCATTTGTTTTGTTTTTTCATGTACTTTTTAATGCAATCCATTGCCTTCATGTACTTTTTAATGCGTCCCATTGCTGTCTTTCAATTTAGCAAAAGACCAATTTATTGAAAAAAAGTGAATGCAAATGCCTTTGAAGTACTTTGCTTTAAACAATAAGATGATTCTTCAACTGTTGCAAAGAACATGGTAAAGGACATGCGTATTGTTATCAAGACATGATTTCTGAAGTCAAGAAATCCATTTTTTTACATCATTAATTTAATTTCAAGTATCAAAATATAGTGTTTTTAAATCTAAAATTTGATTATTTTCATTTGACAATCCTTACTTTATATCAAAAGACTGAATTCTCGATATCAGGAAATATAACCAATTTTACGATATCAAAAACGTATTTCTTGATATAAGTTAAAGAATTTATAATATAAAAACATACATTTTTTAAATAAAAAATTCATTCCTTGATATCATGAAATATCTTTCAATTTCAAGAAATAGAATGGCACCTCATATATTTATTGCGATCTGTATCTTGTACCTTCATTTTTCATGCACTGGGTTGAAGGGACCTTTTCACATTTCAGTAAATTGAAAAAAAAAAAAAAATGTTTCAGATTTGCACATTTTCATTGTAGTTATGATATTTGTGAGGAAACAGTAATACTGAACACTTTTGGTTTTTGCATATACCTTATATTGCTAGTCAAAGTACATGTTCGCATATTGTGCATAAGGTGATAATCAATTGGAAAAAGAATTACAATATCTAGAAGAATTGCAAAACAAACATGTCGGTTGCTTCAGTCAAGATCACATTTGGCACTTCAGGTTTGTGAAAGGTCCTTACATGTATTTGGTAATAGTGATAGTAGATGTTAATGTAACTGTCAGTTATAATTCTTTATGGTGCATTTCTTATTAGTGAAATGGCAAATCTCAAGACTACATTTTGGATGCATTCACTATGGTGTTTACTTGAAGGTCAATGTTGCAAAAGTGAAATAGGCTTTCTATTTAGAAACAGTTACATGATGTACTGTTCGCTTTATGTGTGTCACACATCACTCATATCTGTATCGTGTCAAACATATCGACAGCATCAGTGTCGTATAGACACATTTCTAGTAAAAAATTTATAAAGTCTTTAGATCTATGATTATGTTTATTTTTTGTTACCGGTAGTAAAGGTTCCTTTTGGGCACAATCAGGGACCTATACAATAGGTCCCTGGCACAATACAGATTGATGTACATTTTTATTGACTGTATGAATAACTTCAAAATTGTTAATCATGTGCTACCCCATATTCAACAAATTTATTTAACTTGTTTAACAAACACCGGTAAAAGAATGCTGTGTTTTCTTGTGTTTAGATACCAGTAAACATGCTTTTTGTAATAAGGCACTGTACAAAGACCCATATTGTTGAATATCATTGGTACAGAACATTGAGTTATGATACTTAATTGAATTTGCCACGTTGTGCTAAACAAAAAACACTTGTTCAGTTATAAAAACAGTGCTGGTACATTTTATCCACTGCCGGTAATTATTCATAATATGGTATGTGATTTAAAAGAATTTTTGAACGGGTCAGCTTTGATAACATCAGCAGATTATTCGTTTTTTCGTAAGCTTACTTGTTCCGGGATACTTAAATTGACTGTGGGGTATTTTGCACACAAAACTTCATGCCCCATGAATATTTATGAAGGCATTTGATGGGCTCAGTGTCCAAGTTGGCAGGAAAATTAATTCAACTATACCATAAAGTATTAAAATGTTAAAGGTGCCTTTTCTCAGATTTTGGCATGTATTGAAGTTTGTCATTAAATGCTTTATATGGATGAATTAAAACATTGGAACTAACAATCTCCAGAAAAAAAAGAATACAATTAAAAAAAGAAAGAAAGTAACCCTCAACCGGGCTCCAACCGATTACCTCTGGAGTCCTGGAGTAAAACTTCTTCCGTTTAGACCACCTGGCCAACTGTGCTCATGCTATGAGGGTACGTATAATTTAGTTTATATAAGCAATCCTCGTAGTTTCACAAAATATAACAACAACAACACAACTTTCCAAATAATTCAATCGTTTCGCGTTGCAACGCTTTATTATTTTTAGGTTTTAAAACCATCAAAAGATGCATATAATGGCTATTTTAGAGCATGATAAATGTTCAGTGTTACAATTTCCTCACAAATATCATGACTAAAACATAAATTTGCGAATCTGAAAACTGCGAAACTTTTTTTAATTTTGTCAATTTACCAAAACGTGATAAGGCCCCTTTAAATGTGGGATTTTAAGTCTATTTAGAATTTACCTTTATCCATTCCAAAAGATGGATTTCTATACATTTGAAGACCTTAAGTTCATAAGTCATAATTAAGCTAATCAATTTTTATAACAAGAGCTGTGTTCGTGAAACACAATGCCCCCTACTGTGCTGCTTTGAAGCCATATATTTGACCTTGAAGGATAACCTTGACCTTTCACCACTCAAAATGTGCAGCTCCATGAGATACGCATGCATGCCAAATATCGAGTTGCTATCTTCAATATTGAAAAAGTTATGGCCAATATTAAAGTTTTCGGACGGACGGACAGACGCCATATATTTGACCTTGAAGGATGACCTTCACCTTCACCTTTCACCACTCAAAATGTGCAGCTCCATGAAATACACATGCATGCTAAATATCAAGTTGCTATCTTCAATATTGAAAAAGTTATGGCCAATGTTAAAGTTTTTGGACGGACGGACAGACGTCATATATTTGACATTTGACCTTGAAGGATGACCTTGACCTTCACCTTTCACCACTCAAAATGTGCAGCTTCATGAGATGCACATGCATGCCAAATATCAAGTTGCTATCTTCAATATTGAAAAAGTTTTTATAGCCAATGTTAAAGTATTTGGACGGACGGACAGACGCCGTATATTTGACATTTTACCTTGAAGGATGACCTTCACCTTTTACCACTCAAAATATGCAGCTCCATGAGATGCATGTGCATGCCAAATATCAAGTTGTTATGTTCAATATTGAAAAAGTTATGGCCATTAAAGTTTTCAGACGGACGGGCAGACTGACGGACGGACAGTTCAACTGCTATATGCCACCCTACCGGGGGCATAAAAATATTACTTTGAGACAATACATTCATTTACACCAATATGTAAAACCTGTTGCTTTGCAATGTTGTGAAGCAATTAGTGCATTAAAAGTTTGCTCATTACTGCTTCTCAAGGAAGGACTGAGTTAACCACAGTTTGTTGATACATCAGTGCCTAATGGTAGCACAATATATTTAAACATTCTTGACAAACAGAAAGGCTTCTGATATATTCCATTTAAGAGTTAATTCCACCAGCTATTTGGAAATTCTGACTGTTAGTGTTTGTCAGCCTGAGATTCCTACAATGCTGCTTCACCAACTCTGCAGTGTGATGATGAAGTTGTTTAAGATGATTATAATGATGATGACAATGATGATGATGGTATCAGTAGAAGAACGAGATCTGTTTCATTTGATCCTTAATAGACCTTTATTCCAATATACGTGTACAAGATATGTTAGGAGGTATAATTGACATCTCTGCATTTGATCTTTATGTAATGCACAAGTAAGCTATTGAATTTTGTGATGACAGCCTCTTTTGCAGGAGAGACGAGCAGCTATTCGTAGCTGGGTTGTTCCAGAAGAGTTATTCCCCATTTAATGTAAGGTTTAAATATGTTTTGGAGATATTTTCAATAATTAAATGTTTGTCATAATAATGTGACTGCAAAATAAATATTTATGTTTGATAAAGTACTTAAAATTTTCTGAACTTCACCTTCTCAGAATATTTAGTTCCTCCGGGTTTTGGCCAGTGCCCTTTGGGCTCATGGCCCTCTTTTATTTCCTATAATCTTTGAAGTGCTGGTTCTAGTGATAAGAGTTATACAAAATATGTGTCTTTATGCCTTTTTCATCTGTTATTTCATCTTTTGTGATCGCCTTTTGTCTGTCGTGCGTTGTGCGCCGTTAACATTTGCCTTGTGAACACTCCAGAGGCCACATTTATTGTCTGATCTTCATGAAACTTGGTCAGAACATTTGTCCCATTGATACCTCAACTGAGTTCGAAACTGTGTCATGCTGGATCAAAAACTAGGTAACTAGGTCAAAAAAATAAAAACCTTGTGAACACTGTAGAAGTCACATTTGATGCCCAATCTTCATGTAACTGTGTCAAAATGTTTGTCTAAATGATATGTTGGTCAAGTTAAAAAATGGTCCCAGTCTGTTGAAAAACATGGCCGCCAGCTAGGGGGCGGGGCAGTATTCCTTATATGGCTATAGAGAAACCTTGTGAACACTCTAGAAGTCACAATTTTTGCCAAATCATCATGAAACTTGGTCAAAACATTGGTTTCATTGATATCTTGGACGAGTTCAAAAATGGTTCAGATCGGTGAAAAAACATGGCCACCAGGGGGCGGGGCAGTTTTCTCTATATGTATGTAGTGAAAACATGTGAACACTCTAGCTGTCACATTTTCGGTCCAATCTTCATAAAATATGGTCAGAACATGTGTTTTCTGGATAAAACGGTTGAGTTTGAAAATGGTTCGGATCAGTAAAAAAGCATGGCCACCAGGGGGGGGGGGTCATTTTCCTTATATTTATATAGTAAAATAAGCTTGTTAACACTCTAGAAGTCACATTTTTTGCCTAATCATCTTTTTTTTTCTAAACATCGATTTTATAGATATCTTGGACGAGTTCGAAAATGGTTATGATTGGTGGAAAAACATGGCCGCCAGGGGGTGGGGCAGTTTTCTATATATGTATATAGTGAAAACATGTGAACAATCTGTTAAAGAAAGAAAACCTGTACATACATGTACTTTCTAATAGTTAACTCCCTTGTTAAAACCTTGTTTACACTCTATAGAGGCCACATTTATTGTCCAATCTTCATGAAATTTGGTCAGAAGATTGGTCTCAATGATATCTTGAATGAGTTCGAAAATGGTTTCATTTGCTTGAAAAACATGGCTGCTATTAAGGGGCGGGGCATTTTTCCTTATATGGCTATATATGGCTATTGTAAAACATTGTTAACATTCTAGAGGCCACATTTATTGTCCAATCTTCATGAAATTTAGTCAGAAGATTGGTCTCAATGATATCTTGGATGACTTTGAAAATAGTTACGTTTGCTTGAAAAACATGGCTGTCAATGGGTGGGGCATTTTTCCTTATATGGCTATATATGGCTATAATAAAATCTTGTTAACACTCAAGAGGTCACATTTCCTATCTTCATGAAACTTGGTCAGAAGAATCATCCAAATAATATCTTGGAAGAGTTTAAAAATGATGCTGGTTGGTTGATAAACATGGCCGCCAGGGGGCAGGGCATTTTTCCTTATATGGCTATAGTAAAACCTTGTTAAAACTCTAGAGGTCACATTTATTTTCCGATCTTCATGAAACTTTGTCAGAAGATTTGTCCTAATGATATCTTGAAGGTGTTCGAAAATAGTTTCGGTTGCTTGAAAAACATGGCCACCAGGGGGCGGGGCATTTTTCCTTATATGGCTATTATGGCTTTAGTAAAACCTTGTTAACACTCTAGAGGTTACATTTATTGTCCAATCTTTATGAAATTTGGTCAGAAGATTCATCCCAATAATATCTTGGACGAGTTCAAAAATGATGCCGGTTGGTTGAAAAACATGGCCGTCAGGGGGCTGGGCATTTTTCCTTATATGGCTATAGTAAATCGTTGTTAACCATCTAGAGGCCACATTTATTTTCCGATCTTCATGAAACTTGGTCAGACAATTTGTCCCAATGATATATTGGATAAGTATGAAAATAGTTCCGGTTGGTGGAAAAACATGGTAGCCAAGGGGGCATGGCATTTTAACACTTAACACTCTAGAAGCCATATTTATTGTACGATCATCATGAAACTTTGTCAGAAGATTTGTCCCAATGATATCTTGGACATGTTCGAAAATGGTTCCAGTTGCTTGAAAAACATGGCCACCAGTGGGCGGGGCATTTTTCCTTATATGGACTTATGAATCTTCATGAAACTTTGTCAGTATATGTTTAAATGATATCTTGGATTTGTATGAAAATGGTTCTGGTCTGTTGAAAAACATGGCTGCCAGGGTGTTCACTAGTCATGAAAGTTGGTATAAACATTTTGTCCTAATGACATCTTGGGCTGCACAGAACAGGTCAGTTCCTTTGAATCTCAGGTGAGCGACTTTGGGCCTTTCAGGCCCTCTTGTTATAATGTACACATCCTATACACATTACATGTATATATTTTATTTGTTTCTTCATGTATTTTGTATAGGTTTTCTACAACACACAACTACATGTACCTGTAATGTTTACAAGATACTTCACTAACTTATACCTTGTCATCCATGACTACTATTACAGATAACTTTAAATATGTGTTGCATGCATTACATGTGTTTGCATGGTCATTTTCTTATGTTTTATTGCACAACATTATTGTCATTATAATTCATGTTGTACGTGTATGTGTCTGCAATAATGAAATAAAATGTGTTGAAAAACGGAGGTATTTATAAGTAAAGAGGTAACAGGAGAAACATGAAAGTAGAAAACAAAACATGGCATTAACCAAAAACAAAAAACAAAAATTTATGTAATTTTTTTTTAATAATAAAAGCATGTCAAAGTAAACACATAAGCATAAATAATTTTACCGGAAATCCTTTTTTGTCACACACTTGCATCTCTCATGTAAAATATTAATTAAAGTAACTTTGTTAGAAACAATTAAGTAAATGGAGAATAAAAAAATATAAAAAATAAAAACATTTATAGAAAACACAAATCTTATATGTATAATTATGTTGCCGTCCATGTCTATATATAAATGCACACACTGACCTATAAATAACTGCAATTTATAAAATAAGAAAGTTGCTTTCCCTATCCAACTCAACAATAATATACATGTG
Source organism: Dreissena polymorpha (assembly GCF_020536995.1). Classification (NCBI taxonomy): domain Eukaryota; kingdom Metazoa; phylum Mollusca; class Bivalvia; order Myida; family Dreissenidae; genus Dreissena; species Dreissena polymorpha. The sequence continues at coordinate 85,975,928 of NC_068363.1, read as the reverse complement.
CTCATATATATATTAACTAAAAATGGAATTTTAAACACTTCACCTTAAAGCTCCATGTATTCTAAATTGTAAAACTTTAAGTTTCTTATAACAGTCAGTAATGGAATATTGAATAAATAATGTTCCCTATTTTCCGAAAATCATTCAGCGTACCATTACAGTCCCAAAATGCTAATATTAAGTCGCAAGTATGATAAATACAAGTTAAACAATATAAAATTAAGTATAAAAGTACATGTATGCTATACCAGTATTTTTTTATTGGGAAACATTAAAATCATCGACACATTCTCAATGAATGCATTTTAGTCTAATTCACATACGCTTCTTTTGAATGATGCGCAAATTCACTGCACACATGTTGAGAAGTTACAGTGAGTTCATGTACATTCAATGTGCTGGTTTTGTCTCACTGAGACGACTTGCCAAATCTGGGTCTCACTTAGACCACTTTCCGTATCCGGGTCGTATTCCTTTGGAGTTGATCACGTCCAGAAGCACTCCGTGTTTGAATTCGTTCCATTCCCGCTTCAGCTCCTGTCTCATGTACTCATCTTGAATCTCGTCCTGAAGTGTAGACAAATGTTTAGATTTGTAGCAAAACTACTTTATCAGCAAATGCCCGCTCAGACATTCAATGAGTCCCATAGAAAATCACATTCAATTAAATTCCCTTCTTACTAGATTCAATTTCAAGGCTTCTTTTGCAACCCTTAGATACTGAGCAGCAAACAAACTTAACGCTAAACAGACTGTGAGTCACTCGCAGGCTGTCTACTTTTATGCTGTTTGCACATAGCCATTTGCACTTTGCTTCTGAGAGTGAAAGATATAATACAACAGAGATTGAAATACTTAACAGTTATCATGTGTTGCACTGATAAGTCGATGGAGAACATCAATTGTTAGTACTTTGTAGCCAGCATATTGAAAAGTAGGTCTTACAATTCCTATTTTTGAAATTGCTTTACTATAAACTATAAACTTTTGGCCAACAACAACAGTCTTAACATGGAAATATCCAAAGTTGAGTATAAAATTGTTGTATTTTTTTACATTAAATCATTATTTTAATATGACATATAACAGTTTCCATCTAAACTCTCAATAGGTGTATACTTATCTAAACAATATTGCGTGTGTGAAGAAAATGAGTCCTAAATGAGTAAATGAAGAAGAGCAGTAATAACGAAAATCAAGTTTGAACCTTTCATTTACCTTTGTAAGCTCGCCAAATGTTCTGTTACTAGACTGTTTGAACAGCTGAATGGTAGTTTCATCCAAGTCTAAAACAAAAGATCACATATGGCCATTAACATGTATATAATTCAAATTGCTTCAAATAAACTACAATAATGAACACTTTTTCTAATAAAAGGCATTTAAGTTCAGTTTAAACATATTTATATTAAGCTTCATGGCATCAAAAGCCTAAGGCTTATTGAAACACTCTCAAGTCTGTTTCTCAGGTAGAACCAGCATTTTAAAGTTAAGCTTAAGCTTTGATTTATTTTCTTTCTTAAAGAAAAAAAAATCGACTTACCTTTCATTTTTTTCTGGCTTTTTAAGTTTTTAAGTCCTTTTATTTTCTCTGACCTTATAACTCCAGAAAAACTAAATCAACTTACCTTTTATTTTCTCTGGCCTTATAACTCCGAGGGCCATTTTGGTTGCTGTGACAACGGAGCATGTGATCTGCTCATGCATGAGCACACTGAGCTCCGCAAACGACTCTGATGGGCCCAGCCTCCCCATCACCACCTGCTTGGTTCTCTTTTCCTGGAAAAAAATTCCGACATTAAATAGTTTTGTTCAACTATTTGAAAGTCTGTGGCTTATTGAAAAGATCACAAGTCCATTTCCTGGGTAGAACCAGTACTTGGTGCTCATTAGGGAGATCTCATTATGCCACTACAACATAAAGTAGTTCCTGGGTAGAAACAGTACTTGGTGCCTATTAGGGAGATCTCATTATGCCACTACAACATAAAGTAGTTCCTGGGTAGAACCAGTACTTGGTGCCTATTAGGGAGATCTCATTATGCCACTACAACATAAAGTAGTTCATGGGTAGAACCAGTACTTGGTGCCTATTAGGGAGATCTCATTATGCCACTACAACATAAAGTAGTTCCTGGGTAGAAACAGTACTTGGTGCCTATTAGGGAGATCTCATTATGCCACTACAACATAAAGTAGTTCCTGGGTAGAACCAGTACTTGGTGCCTATTAGGGAGATCTCATTATGCCACTACAACATAAAGTAGTTCCTGGGTACAACCAGTACTTGGTTCCTATTAGGGAGATCTCATTATGCCACTACAACATAAAGTAGTCATGACAGCCTATTCAAAACAAGACCACAGCATAATGGGTGCCAACGCTCGGCTGCGGGTGCATTTTTGAATAAATGATCCCTTGTCAGAGTTGTTTTAATTATTTTTTAGAGGTCACAGTGACCTTGACCTTTGACCTAGTGACCCAAAAAATGGGTGTGGTGTGTAAAACTCATCAAGGTGCATCTACATATGAAGTTTCAAAGTTGTAGGTGGAAGCACTTTGACTTTAGAGCAAAATGTCAAAGTTTTAGCATGACGCCGGCGGACGGCGAGCTTGCTATGACATTTCCTCGTGTTTTCTCAGAAAACAGCCAAGCGCAAAATTGCTTAAGTGTGAACGTATTTGTTTAAGTTCAATTGTGTAGGAAACCTTTGTATTACAGAGACATTTATGAGTCTATTTTCTGGGACACAACCAGTACTTAATGTCTTTGTGGAAGGTTTCCAGAATGCTTGCAAGGTGATGAATGAGCCCTATTGCATGGTAGATACCATATCTAGTATGCTGCCACCACATTTAATAATACTTCAACATGCAAGTACTAAAATAAATATTCATTACAGTATTTACCATAAATACATTATGTAACATCAATCCAGCCTTTATCAAAATTTTGTATAACAAGACCCGTCAGAAGAGAGCAAATGTGCTTTTGTGTGCATATTACAGTTTCTGACATTTGTCTATATGCATCAACCAAGCTACTGTTCTCAACAGTACCTGGTCACCTACTGTTTTTCCACGATAGACCTGTTCAGCTACACAGATCTGTTTCATGATCACCGCGTGCCCAGATTTGATAATGGCTATATAGGGGGCTGCGTACTCCTCGCTGGCTAGCACTGGAAAGGCCAAGGTTCTGACAGAATTCAATAATCATTACCTCATACTTTATAATGGTGCTTGTGCCACCTTTCCCCTGCTGCCTGTCAATGTGTAAATGCCTACAATGTACACCTTATCGTTTGGGCAACTCTTGATTCTCAGTCTGGGAATACGGGGTTTAATGCATAAGGGTAATTTGTTGTCACTGCAGTCCACACAGGTTGACGACACTTTCTGCCTTAACTGGATTTTTGCTTTGAAGAGACTTCCTTTAGACAAAAAATATGATAAAAGCAGAAATTGTTGTCCCTGATAAGCCTGTGCTGGCTGCACAGGTTAATAAGGGACGACACTTTACTCACATGCATTGAGCCCTGTTTTCAAAGAAAGTTGCTCATTGAATGATCATACTTAATAATGATGTTTGTGCCTCCTTTACCCTGCTGCCTGTCTGATCATACTTCATAATGATGTTAGTGCCTCCTTTACCCTGCTGCCTGTCTGATCATACTTCATAATGATGTTTGTGCCTCCTTTACCCTGCTGCCTGTCTGATCATACTTCATAATGATGTTAGTGCCTCCTTTACCCTGCTGCCTGTCTGATCATACTTCATAATGATGTTAGTGCCTCCTTTACCCTGCTGCCTGTCTGATCATACTTCATAATGATGTTTGTGCCTCCTTTACCCTGCTGCCTGTCTGATCATACTTCATAATGATGTTTGTGCCTCCTTTACCCTGCTGCCTGTCTGATCATACTTCATAATGATGTTAGTGCCTCCTTTACCCTGCTGCCTGTCTGATCATACTTCATAATGATGTTAGTGCCTCCTTTACCCTGCTGCCTGTCTGATCATACTTCATAATGATGTTTGTGCCTCCTTTACCCTGCTGCCTGTCTGATCATACTTCATAATGATGTTTGTGCCTCCTTTACCCTGCTGCCTGTCTGATCATACTTCATAATGATGTTAGTGCCTCCTTTACCCTGCTGCCTGTCTGATCATACTTCATAATGATGTTTGTGCCTCCTTTACCCTGCTGCCTGTCAGTGTGGATGTGCCACTTATCATTTGGTGCTACATATGCTGTGCAGTCTGTTAGAACAGTTTGTAAGCAAGACAATGTGCGAAAGTGGAAGTACTGAAAAACTGTGTGAGTATTTCCATTAAATCACCACTGGGATCATTATTTTGTGAGAGAAGCACTGATGTACTTACCTAAATATTGTTCTTTATCAAAGTGTTGTATAAAGTCCTGCAATTACACATTAACCCAAATCCATGCATGAGATTTCTATTTTGTGCAACTTGTCTTCAATATCCTTGAATGTTCAATTATTTTCTTGCGAATACAATTTATACTTGTTTGTGTTATACTCTTAAGTCATAATAGCTATTGAGACTTTTGGATTTTCATACCTTTACCACTGAAAATCCATGTCAGCGCGTACTTTCTGCTTCAAAAGGGGAATTCAGTAAGACACAAATGTGCAAATAAAACCACCTCCAAACAGTGCATACCCGTTTTCCATTGGGCAGTGTGTGCATAACCTCCACCTGTCGCAGAATGTGACACTCCCCGTCTTTGATAAACCCGATAAATGGTGACATGTAACCCTCACTCACAATAACTGTAATTATAGGAAAATTAGTGGTATGTATCCCATTTACTGCAAATGTCTAGCATTATAGTGATATTTCATCAACAGAGCAAACACCCGTGCGATTCTTAAAAAAAATAATTATACAATTTTTATTATACATAATGCCATAGCCCAACAAAAATAGGAACTAGTCTGGTAAGCTGTAAACAAATAACATTTCATCATCCTGAATGAATTCTTTATATATCTGTGAGAAACATGGAAATAAACACTTTCTGTCTGCATTACAAATACCATTCAAAGCATGAAGAGATTAAAGACTTTGGCTTCATATAAAAAATACATTGTTAAGTTTCAACAGATATACCAGTATACACTTATTTCATGGATGCGCGGTGAACAGTCAAAACTGTTTCCCAAGGTATCAGGGATGACTTTGGTACTGTTGCCCGAGGCCGAGGGCAACAGTTCCAAATGTCAGCCCTGATACCGAGGGACAACAGTTTTGACTGTTCACCAAGCTTCCATGAAATAAGTGTTTTATTACCTGATCAAATTTCCAACATAGAAATAACAGCAAACTAACTTTTTATTCTAACACGGCACGTGACTTGTTTTCTATAGACAAAGAAGGAAATCAAGCGTGGGTTATTCTGCAATAACTTATGGGCGGAGCTTAATGTTTTGAAAATAGTTCCGAATAAATAAAGAAAATATTGCAGTAAAATGCACGTGCTAAAACCCCCTCTCAAAGAAATCTAATAAATGTAGCATGTACTGTGAAACCATTATTAATCGTCAGGCATTAATTTTCATAAATTTCGTCAGTCGACCGATCGGCGAATTTAAGATCCTAACGAACAATCATGCTCTATGTTTGAACAAAAACAAACACCAAGTTGATCAATATTTTAAAATTACCGTAGACATGAGGCATTAAATTCCAACATAATCCATGCACACATTCACTGCTGTTTCGTAATCAAGATTAATCCGGTTTTGACAAAAAGGGATGTAGATTACACAAGGTACTTAACTGACACGTTACACTTCTTTAAAACGCGTGTGCAGTACAGCTGTATCGAATGCGTTGACTTCGTTTAAATAGAATGGTAATGAATTAGCGCTAATTGTTTATAACTTTATTACCCATTAGGTGCATTGTGTTTTTCAGGGGTGTTGCATATTAGCCATCACGCAGCGAATGCCGATAAAAGACAATAAACTAAATGAAAGGATGACGATGTGTGATCAACATGCGTATTTATCACAAATTAATAAAGAATATTTTAATTGCTGTTGTTTGATTGTTTGCGTTTAACCACACTTATTACTGTTTTATCTATTTTATATGTATCAATTTATTTAATTTTAAATTATTGACATTATTGATTTATATACCGGTAGTTTACTTTTTAAGAACAAACACACACATAGAGTTAATAATTTTAAGGTTGATATCAGAATAAAAAAGCATTTTATTTGAAAAAAACAACACTTTACAATCTGGAACCTCTTTCGTATAACACAAACAGTTTTTTAAACGGTATTGACAGCATTTTAATAAAAATCATACCAACTAGAACACATACCCAAGAAAATAAACAAAAGTGACTAGTTTGATTTGCTATTTGATAGAATAAGACTAATTGGCAATTGGCTTCGTTGTTACAAACACTCGTTAACGGTTATTCGATCCCACTTGTCCGCTAATCATAACAATGAACGTGTGAAGGGCATACATTAAGAGGGTCCATTACTGTCCCTTGATAACAAAAGACTAGTAAATTGACATGTGACAAACAGGCCCACCTCCTGCAGTGATTCTCAAGTGTGTTCCCGCATTCATACCACGATTTTTCGCAACTGCAATTGATCGCGAATATGTATTACACGCAAATCGGATATTGACTGACCTATTTTTTTAAAATTAAAAAATCAGAAATCGGCGAATTTAAGTGCTGACGAAATCGTCATTTTTATAAAAATGACGAAATTTTGTGCTGTCGAAAATAAATGGTTTCACAGTATATAAGTGTAATGAAACAACTAATTGTATATTTGGTGATCATTGGCATAACCACGCCTACAAATAATGTTAAATATTTGTTAGGAAACGTAATTCAGAAAACATTTATAGCATGTAAGCTTTTCAGTAGCATCAATAAGCGTGACGTCATTAAGTTTCTACAATTGTTGTTTTCAATGAAAGTGACGTCATTTGCAAAATATTTGTAAATGAAAACGACGTCATATGTTTTTACAATTCAATGACGTCACTAAATAGTGAACTTGTACTAAGAAGGGCGGAGTATTGAAAAATATAGTTCAAAACTTGAACCAAATCAATTAGAATCGAAATAATATTTTTCTATGATGGTTAGTTGTCGAATAACCCACAGAAAGTTGTATAGATGCGTGTTATCAAATCACTAGTGCTTCGCACTCGTGATTTAATTCCTACGCATCTATACTCCTTACTGTGGGTTATTCGACAACAAACCATGATAGAAAAATATTATTTCTTAATTAACACACAACAGTAATGGATAAAATAAATAATTTTGACTGTTTAACTGTAAAATGACGTCATTTTTTCGACGAAATGACGTCATTATTCCAGCAGGCAACAGTTCAAACTGTTGACCGGTCAACAGTTCAATATTCACCGGTAACAGTTTAAAACATTGCAAATGTCTTTTTCGAAGAGGAAATAGCAAAATATAATTAATTATCATTTATATAAGACATCAGGTAATAAATATCATTATGTCTGATTTTCACTGTTATCAATTGAGCCATAAGTCGTCTTAATGCATCTGCGTTGCCTGAGCAGTCTTATAGTTTTATCAGGGATGAAACTTTCCGCTTTAAAGAAAAGGAAGTCTCTTCTAAATGAAAATCAATTGTAGGCAGAAAGGGTCACCTCTGATTAGCCTAGGCGGACTGCACAGGCTAATTAGGGATGACGCTTTGCGCACAACCATTAAGTCCAGTTTTTCCAGAACAAGGATCAATGAATTTCAAAAGTGCTTAAGATCTATGACAGTAAGATTATGATGATCAATAAATATCCCTTGTATACATACCGGTGTTAGGGGGGTAGTTGATCCACTCTATCAGTTCCGCGACCTGCAGAAGTGGTTGTCGTGGCCACAGCTTGTACTGGCCGCAGGAGAGCAGCAGATTCAACTTCTCGGTGTGCTCTCGCTGCTTGATTTGCTGCGGTCAAAATGTGCTAACATTCTTAAGATTTTTTTTTACAAAATAACTTTTAATGCCTAATATCTTATCACAAAAAGCCACATAATTTGTTTTTGTTTTGTGGATATAATACCTCTAAATTATTTCAAACCACAGGCACAATTATTCAGTTGCAACACCTATTTTCTCAATCAAAACATCTCAGCGACTCATTCATGCATGTATATCTTGATATGGGGTTTTAATTTTAATGGGAACGATTAGTAACGGTTCGTTACTTTCTCAGCTTAATGAACTTAATAACAAAATCAAAATCTTTGAAAAAAATAATTTCATCAACAAACTTTACAAAAACATAATAAGTCACCTTAAATGGATTTAATTATAGGCAATAAAACAAACCTCAATGACTCTTGAATAATCCTTAGCAGGGATTTTTAAAAATTCACAGTTGCTTTCTTCAGTGACAACACTGTATACTCTGAAAAAAAAAGTAATAAGCCATTGTATGAGCAGAAGAGAATAACTGTGTTCTAATGCTGAACAACTTGCCTATGTTATCTGTCAAACAATATAGGAATATCATATCACAGCATTTAATATTTACCTTTAATCAAGGGTGGAAATCATTCCCTATTGTTGTTGAAAACTTACAAAACATTTGTTGGCCTTACAAGTGATAGCGTCACTTGCTCTGACTGTCAAATATCAAAAATGTAGAATTTGTTTTAATTATAATAATATTTATTTCTTGGTTGATCAAATTCAATCATTGTAGAAAATAGTGAGGTATAATAGTATTATAGTATTAAATGCTGAAACAAAAAAAACCCAGCTCCAACCACGGACTATACGCTCCGTGCTCCAACACATAAGAATGCATATAAATTGCATAAAAGCTTGAATTAAAATTAACCACTTCACCATAATTAAGTAAAAAGCAAATTAAAAGCTATGATATGTACTAAACTTAACATTTAATGCATGAAGTTGACACAGTTTATAAAGACTTTTCAGTGTAATAAGTAAACCTACTTGGAACTGACTTCTCTTCCCTCGACTCTAATGAGAGTTCCAAAGCACTGCCCAGGAGTGATCTGTCAACAGAGACAAGTGTATCATAGCAAATACTGGACAAATAAACAGGTTTGAGTAATTCAATAGAGCATTGATTAAAAAACCTGAACCAATTTAGACTCAATTTGGCCAAAACAAACACTGTGTCAAAAATGTGCACATTTAAAAAAAAAACATTGCCCGAGAGTTAACATATGTGCTAACCGCACTGTCACTTACCTTGATCTGTGTTAGCAATGGATAATTTAAATCCATAAATACTGTGTATTTTTATTGTCAAACTACATTGGGACAAGGTACCTTGATCTGTGCTGCCATGGGGACTATAAATCCATGGGTTTAATCTTATAGAACACTGAAAAATACCTTGATCTGTGTCTGCATTTGGGTCTATAAGTAAACAAGAGCATCGCATAACGGGTGCCACGCTCCGCTACGGGTGCTTGTCAGATTATTTTTTTTTTTAAGAGGTCACAATGACCTTGACCTTTGACCTAGTGAGCCCAAAATGGGTGTGGCATGTAGAACTCATCAAGGTGCATCTACATATGAAGTTTCAAAGTTGTAGGTGGAAGCACCTTGATTTTAGAGCGAATGTTAAAGTTTCATATTAGAGGTCACAGTGAACTTGACCTTTGACCTAATGACCCAAAAATGGGTGTGGCGTGTAGAACTCATCAAGGTGCATCTACATACGAAGTTTCAAAATTGTATGTGGAAGCACTTTGATTTTAGAGCCAATTTTAAGGTTTTAGCACGATGCCTACGGCGGACAGCGGACGTCGGACAACGAGCTGGCTATGACTGTATCTCGGGTTTTCTCCGAAAACTCAGAGCTAATAAAATTAATATGTAAAATCTTATTGGATGTCCAGTTAGCACAGTGGTTGGTATACTAGCTTCTCAACAAGACAACCCTGGGTCCATCCCTGTTTCCGGCATATTTTAGTTTGGTTTGTGGTCACCATACTGGACAGGTGGGGTTTCCTTTGGGTATTTTGGCTTTTCCTCAATAGCACAAAACCACATAGAAATTAAAAATCTGTCAGTAAAAACTAAAAAGCTGGAAACTGCAGCTAAAACTCAATCATTCATCCCAATTTTTGTGAGACTAGTAAATTAATTAGGTACGAGTGCATGTGCACACTATGGCTCAATGGGTCATTGTCGACCTGAAATGGCCCACAAGTCACCCGGGGGTGACTAGAAGCCGATTCTTGTCACCCTAGGGTGACTTCAAGCCAATTCATGTCACCATGGGGTGACTTCAAGCCAACCAGGTGATTAGAATCGGCTTGAAGTCACCCCAGGGTGACATAAATCGGCTTCTAGTCATCCCTGGGTGACTTCAAGCTGTTTTAGGTTGACAATGACCCAACGAGCCACACTATGGGTACTGACATAATGACCCAACGAGCCACACTATGGGTACTCACATAATGACCCAACGAGCCACACTATGGGTACTCACATAATGACCCAACGAGCCACACTATGGGTACTCACATAATGACCCAACGAGCCACACTATGGGTACTCACATAATGACCCAACGAGCCACACTATGGGTACTCACATAATGACCCAACGAGCCACACTATGGGTACTCACATAATGACCCAACGAGCCACACTATGGGTACTCACATAATGACCCAACGAGCCACACTATGGGTACTCACATAATGACCCAACGAGCCACACTATGGGTACTCACATAATGACCCAACGAGCCACACTATGGGTACTCACATAATGACCCAACGAGCCACACTATGGGTACTCACATAATGACCCAACGAGCCACACTATGGGTACTCACATAATGACCCAACGAGCCACACTATGGGTACTCACATAATGACCCAACGAGCCACACTATGGGTACTCACATAATGACCCAACGAGCCACACTATGGGTACTCACATAATGACCCAACGAGCCACACTATGGGTACTGACATAATGTAGCCTCAGGCGCTCAAGAAACTTATAGAGTTCTTAGCATACACACACAAACGTTAAATAAAAAGTTATCTCACACTGAGCCCTACCTTGATCTGTGTGTTTGATAGCAGGGGTGTTGGGGATCGTAAGCTGGCCCCTTCATCGTCATTTAGATAGGGGTCTGTAAGAGGGACCACTGTCCCGTGTAGGACCATGTGTAACCCAGTGTTGCCAAATACTGAAACAAGTAGAACCATGTGTAACCTAGTGTTGCAAAATACTGAAACATGGTGAGCAAATAATTTAGGACCATGTTTAACCCACTGTTGCCAATTACTGAAACATTTGGAGCAAATAATTGAGGGAGCAAATAATGATGTATAATTAGTTGTTATTTGTTATTGGTCATGTAAGCTTGGTTTTGAATATATTGGAAGGGATTTAGTCAAGGGCCTATGGTGTGACTGTATAAAAAATTATATGTTGTATAATATCCATGTATAGATGGCAGTACTATTTAGCACTGCAAGTCAAACACAGTATGACACTAAATTTAAACTTTATATTTTAGAAAATATTTATAAATTATGTAAGAATATTTACATTAAATATATGGTAATCAAATAATGTATAAAAAGCACTGTTACGACAAACATTAAAATACCATCACCGCCAATGGATGAAACCCCTGCATATAACAGAATGTCCATATTTAAAGAACACAAGTTTATGTTTGTTTAGTTGAGTTTTTTGCTGTTTTGAACATTATTCCAGCCATATCAGGGCAGTCAGTTAACCACTCACACTTGTACTACTAAGTTCACATAATTATGCCACTAGCTGACAACTGTCCTTCTTAAATCACATACTCTACCAGCCCAACATCAAAGGACTGCAAGCATCCAACATGGGGGTAGGGGGGGTGGGGGTGAGAGGGGGGTATAATGTGGGGTGGGGTAATTTATTAGATGACGTTTAAAAAAAAAATTGGGGGGGTGAGGTTGGGGGGGGGGAAGGGATTCTGGTAGGGGCGTGGGGTATTGTTTGGGTGGAATCCATTGTGGTATTCAGGTAAGTGTTGTTTTGGCAAAGTAATAATAAAATGTGATCATAAATAAAGAAGTTATGGCAATTTAAGCAAAATGTTCAATTATCTTAGTGTAAAAGGGGCCATAATTATGTCAAAATGCTTGATACAGTGGTCCGCTCTTGTTTATAGGTTGGTGTCATGTTGGTTAACAAGTATGCAACATGTAAAAGCAATATGTCAAAGGATATAGGAAATATTTGGGGTAGTACGCAAACTTTAACATAGATTTATCAATAATATGCAAATTCTAAGTATAAAAGGGGCAATAATTATCACAAAATGCTTGATAGAGTTGTCTGCTCTTGTTTATAGGTGGGGTCGATGTTGGTAAACAAGTATGCAAAATATCAAAGCAATATGTCAAGTGACAATGAAAATAAATGGGGTAGTACGAAAACTTTAACATTTGCTGCATATTCTAAGTGGAAAAGGGGCCATAATTATGACAAAATGCTTGATAGAGTTGTCTGCTCTTGATTATAGGTTGGGGTCATGTTGGTAAACAAGTATGCAAAATATGAAAGCAATATGTCGAGGGACAAAGAAAATATTTGGGGTAGTACGAAAACTTTTACATTTGCACGCTAACGCTAACGCTGACGCAGACGCAGATGCTGACGCCGGGTCGAGAAGGATAGCTCTACTATATATATTTCATATATAATAGTCGAGCTAAAAATGTTAAACTGAAAACTTAAACATGACAAACCAACAACTACAAATAAATAAACAAACAAAGTAAAATGGCTGCCTACTTGTAAACTCTGGGTCCTTCCACGTTTCATGGACAGCAACCACACAAAGTTCCTTGAGGACATTTTCTGGAATGTTCTGCTTGAAGAACGAGAATGTTCTCAGAATGTTGAACAGCTTCTCATTGTCGGACGCAGTCCGCTGGAATGGCCTGGACACAGCACAAGTAACAACATGATATTAGCTGTTATCAACAACTGAGACATTATTTTATTTTACTTTAGTTAAAACCTATTTATTTAAGCTTGATTTCAACGAAAGCCTAAGGCTTATTGAAACATTGAACACTCTTGAGTCTATTTCTTGGGTAGAAACAGTACTTGGAGACTTTTTGTGAGATCTGAAGAATGCTTCCACAGTGGGGATCTTCCCATTACCTCCCAGTCGCTAGGTGGACACCATATTCACTAGGCCATGTCAATTTGCCATTTACCATTAATTTCTGTTGTGTGCATTTTTACCATTGATATTAAAATGCAAATAAATGTTCAGTGGCTATTCCGGCAAATAGCGTTGGGCAAATGGAGATTAGTCCAAATAGTCAAATTTCAGAAATCGTGTAAGTACAATTACTCTGAGAATAATCATTGAAACAAAACATCATGGTTCAGGGCGTACTTTCTTTTTGTAAGTCGTCATCAAAACATAATGAGTGTTTATTTAAGTTTTAAGCTAAATTTTAATAATTACTTAAACAATATTATTAAAAAATTCTCAAGTGTGCATATGTTTATATTAAGTATAAAGAGATAAAATAAACTTACAATTTTCTAGATATTCTTCTTAGTGTCTTTAGATTTTCTTGTCGTATAAGCTCAGGATCTTCTATCTTCCTCTGCTTATGTAGCAGGGGGAGGTAATCCCGAACGTCATGTGTTATTTTATCGATGGGCCATTCTTTTTTATAGACTTTCTTCTCTAGCTGTTCTGTGCTTGTTTTACCTGTCACATATATTGCAAAATTATATACATTGTTGGTTTATTAAATGAGAAACAAATGAAAATGCCAGTCAATTTTGCTTTGTCATTTTAATACATGTATGTACAGTCGTTGGTACACATAAAATATTTGGACATGTAAAAAGTTCCATTACAAAACCAGAATGACAAAATTTACATTCTTAATGATGATTAAAACAGAAATTTCAAACATATCCAGAAAAAAGCATAACAAAGTTACATTAAATGAAGTTAAATATTTAACATATCATGGAATTCAATCTATAATTACAATTCAGCAATTGACAGAATCAATGAAACAAGTATAGCTCAAATGCATCTATTGTTTTTTTGTTGTTGTTTTTTACATCCTTTCCGATACTTTTTGTTTTTTGTACCACTCTCTGGGTATTTAAGGAAAGACATTCTTTAAGTGGGTGATAACTTAATATCAACAATCCAAATAAACAACTACAGTCTAAGATCTGCATACAACACAACTACCAGTACAATAAATATGATACCTGTAGCATTTTGTGTAAGACTAAGGACTGAAGATTTGTACTGTTCTCTGAAATTAACGAAAAACAATAAGCAATTAAAACGTGCAAACAAAAACAACATCTTAAATAATTGATCTCATTTTTTCTGATAAGCTAGTTTTTGTTGATTCACATTTTCAAAATTCACAGTAAAAAATCTTAATAACACTGATGATTTCAATTTCATTTTACTGATTATTGTGGTATCAAAATAGAATAAATATGAAGCTCAACTTGGTTATATTTTTTATCATACTTAAAACTTACCTTTGTTCTGAGTGAATGGGAAACCCGAGTTTCTTTGGTTTCTGTACAAATATCGCTTTATAATTGTCCATAAATGTTCTATGGGCATCTTCAGATGAAACTTCAATTCCATTCCTGAATAAAATTGTATATAATTTTCTCTGGAAGATCTCAAAAGCTTTTTAACAAGAGCAGTTTATAAATAAATTAAGTATATATGACACATGTTTTCTGCTTGAAGTACTAGATAATTTGTTGTGTTGTTGTGGCTAGGTAGTTTTTTTTTCTTGTTTTTTTTTCAACATAACTTTCATCAATGTCCCTGTACAAAAAGGATTGGTTATTCTAGCTGACAAAAAAGATCAAATACTGTACATTGTACCTTGTTAATTATCGTTCAATTAGTTACTCACTAAACTATTTATCAAAGATTTATCATAATTTTATCAAAGAATAATTTTAATCAAGGAAAGCAAAAAAAGGTATAGCAAATATTGATAAAAGCTACGAGACCAATGATGATTCTTTACTGTAATATTGGAACTTTGAGTTATATTTAACAACTTACTGAATATCCTTAAGTCCTTCTATTCCACACAACTCTCTGAGTTTCTCATAATCTACAGCTGGTGGCCTATCTAATTTTGGAACTGAAAATAAAACTCATAATGTTTATGTAAACATTATACATAAATAACAAATGAAGTAAATTGATTGCAGTGGAAGGTGATGTATTCAATATGGTGTATGTCAGGAGATAAGTAAGTCCCACATTCAATACCCATTCAAGGAGCATTTTCAAGAAACTGAAATGTTACTGAAATCATCCCTAGAATGGACTCAAGAGTCACCAAATAATTTGATGCAATCAGACTAAACTCAATTGGTTAAATAATAAACTAAGGATAATCAAAAAAATTAAAAATATTCACAGTTATGCTTACAGTGTATCAACAAATTTGATTTGTGTATTCATTGTGAGAGCCTACAAAGTGGTTACATCACCTGTCAATTTTAAAGGCTCAAAACAAAAAGATTATAAAAAACCATAATCATTATTCAAACTGAAAGCCAAAGTTTTGAATTGAACATTCAATCTATCTTACGGAGGTTTAGAAATTGGTTGTAGCACAATTGGTTGATTCCACACAAGATCTATCTTGCAAAGGAATCTTGAGTTAGTCGATGTATACATAAGCATATATTAAAATTCGACAACACTTCTTTTTCCATTGCGAAAACTTTTTCTTGGAGCACACCATTATCAAGTAAGTTGTTTTACTTTGCACATTAGGGATATATTTATGATCTGTTTGTTGTTTTTTATGCCACAAAATAGTTTACGTTTCTTATTTTACCTATTTAAGAGCCTTTATTTTAAAAAATACTGAAACCAGTTACGAATCACAGCGACCAGGATGGTCAATAGCTATGAGTTGGATTATTGCAACAACCATCCCAAACAAAATGTCTCTCGAAATTTGACTACCTCGCAAAAATGCTTACCCATATGTTTTTTATTCCAGAAAAATCTCCCCAGATTGTTAGCTTACCTGTTTTCACCTGCTGATGAAATATTTTGTCAACAACCAAGTCAATAAGATTTGATCCATGTATCTATTATAATGGAAAGATTATGCAAAATTGAAAATGTTTAACAAAATTATTTACAAGGAACAAACAACAAGAGATTGCCAAGCAATATGGTCCCCTACGGCTTAAACTCCACCATTTTCAGATTATTTTTTTATTTGTTGCCATAGCAACCAGAATTCTCGACATAGGAACAAAATGAAATGACATGCATAATCTCCATATTGCCATCTATCCATGTTTCATGAAAAAATATGAAGAACTTTTAAAGTTATCGCAGGATCCAGAAAAGTGTGACGGACAGACTGACTGACTGACTGACTGACACACAGAGCGCAAACCATAAGTCCCCTCTGGTTTCACCGGTAGGGGACAACAAATACATACAATCAGACAAATTTTGAATTTTTTTAAACCAAGTTAATTAAGTCATTTAAAATAACAATCTATATAGCATTACTATAAAGCATATTTTTTCGCAAACACTTCACCAATGAACATGATGAAGGTGGATGCTTAATTATCTGTTGGTTTTATTTATACAAAAAGATAAAACAATGCGATTAGTTTTTAACCAAATAAAACCTACGGGTCGTTGGATAATTCCTAGCGTTTGCACTATTCCATCTCCTCAATGAGAGATCTTTTCTTGTCTCCAACGCCATCGGAAACTTATATTAAATCTATTTTACTCTCCTGTTTTTTATAAAGCACCTCTCAGTGTCGCCATATTTGTTTACATTGGTTTCACGAGCAACCATTTGTAGGTTTATTCGAAAATGTTGTGTGTTTTTTGTTCAGAGTATATTTCATGTATAAAATTAATATCGTGTTATTAAAAATCGGAAGAAACACGTTGTATGTATTTCTCTTCTCTATTTTACAAATATAAAGTGATTCAATAAAGATACGAGCTCGGCGCTTGTATGTAAGGAGTTGGTCCCGAATCAAGAAAATGGCTGAACTGCCCAATATCGGAAAACACTGCTCGGTTGGAAGTTGCAAACTGCTAGGTAAGTCGAAATATATGATAAGAAGTTAAACAAACTGTTTTATATATCGACAGTCAATAGATATTCAGTGAATAGTATTGTATTTTTCAAGTATGTTTTTCGCAAATGAAATGTCATCCTGCTGACTATTCTGCACACACGGGTCAGACACGAGACCCTATCACATCAAATTACAAATACAGTAAAACTGCGATAACTCGAGGAAGCACGGGACTGACCTCGATGCTCGAGTTATCGCAGGTTTCGAGTAATCCATGGTATTATTTGATTTCACTGTCTCGGTTGATGATGCTCAGTTTCTGACTGCAAACGCTTTATTTACATGTAAGACGGTGCTAGAAAAAAGGCTTTTTAGAACTGGCTTAAGGTTACAGTATAATAAACAAAACTATAAGGATTATCGTAAATTCGTTTAATTAATTCAACATACACACAAAACGCATATATTATAACAAATATTTCATCAATATTCAATGTACGTCTGTAGTTCCCGGTCTTTGTTATGCGTTGCTTGAAAGAATCAGCGTACTATATCTAGCGCTTTGGTGCAATTTGCAGTGTTTCACAAAGGATGACAATTTGCAGTGGTTCTCAAACTGCAACTTACTTCACACCTAATTGAGCGTCTTTTGTCTGCTTGATTGCGCTGTTTTCACAACTCAAATATTTTTAGCACCGACCAGAAGAGAAAGTGTCCTCGAATAATTGCCAGTTTATAAGGTGTGAAATGCCTTTCAGGGACCGGCACACATCCTCGAGTTATCGAAAATCGCATGTTTGAGTTATTGCGGGTATTTTTTTATAGAAATTAAAGGAAAATGCTAGGGACTTCCTTTAATGCTTGGGTAATCGCCAATTTTCGAGAAATTGCCAGCTCGAGTTATTGCAATTCTACTGTACCCCAAATGAAATTATTTTATGACAGATGTTTTCCTCTAAAACTGACAGTTTGATCATACGAATGTAGGACATTTGCCCCTTCGGACATCTGCCCCTTCATAAAATCAGGACTAAATGGACATCTGCCCCTTCACTCAAACTCTCAAGGTGGACATCTGCCCCTTCACTCAAATTCTCAAGGTGGACACAACCCATGCGTAAGACATCGGACCTCGGACATTGCCGATAAAATTTGCTGAGGTCCTGTATTATTCCCGACATTGTCGGACCTTGTGTCCGACCATAAATAAATTGTGTGTTTTGGTAAAACAATGAAAACGAAACTAGAATATGAACAAATAGCGATTTCAATGTTCAAAACCAAAATATGACCAGTATTAATGCTAATGTTAAGAACTTTATAAACACAAACGTCCGCCATTTTATACAAGCGCTTATGAAAAGTGAATTTTTGGATGGGATCATTCCCATTCCCATGGATGGGACGCAAATTGCGTCACTTCATTTACGCATGTTAAGTGGGAATGATCCCATTGAATGTGCGAGCATATTCATATTCACTGGTCATATTTGGTTATAACGACCAATCAATGAGCGACTTTAATTCAATTTATTATTCATAAATTTACGTATTCTGTGTATAGTTTCAGTGTGTTAATAATATCTCATTGTGTGCATTAATGCCGATGTATTTTTTTATTTTAAAATACTACATGTACCGAGTTGCGCGATATAGTAACGGCACATGGTCTGTTTTGTCACTCACGCTTAAACCTTTTCCATGCGTGGCACTCATCTCTGTCAGCAAAAATTTCGGCTCTTATTAAAACACAGGCTTTACATGGCATCATGTGTTATTCCGTTCTAAAAATGGACATGATGAAATATACTTCTATTTAAATTAAATTGTTACCACATGCAATTTGTAACGGGTATTGTTTTCACAACTTACTCGCCATAAGTTATTAATTGCTAACCATTTGCATTTAATTTCTCATAAGGAACAATGATTGTTTAAGTAATTGTTTATGGTAAAAAGGTGCGATGATACCCGACACCGTCTTTCTTATACTGTTTAATTACCATTGGATATTGCATAAATTTCAAAACTGTGATTTTTTGTAAATCAATCTGCGATAAACGCTAACTTCAAGACTGACGTCGATCAAAAATAATGATCGCCAGTTAAAGGGGCCTTTTCACAGATTTTGGCATGTTTTGAAGTTTGTCATTAAATGCATTATATTGATAAATGTAAACATTGGATCTAAAAAGCTCCAGTAAAAAAAATCAAGAATGAAATTTAAAAAAAATGGAAAAAAGTAGCCCGCAGCAGAGCTCGAACCAGTGACCCCCGGAGTCCTGGAGTAAAAACCAATTAGACCGCTCGACCATCCTGCCAAGTAAGTACGAGAGACGTATTTAATACTTTATAATTTATCTTCGTAGTTTCACAAAATTAAACAACAACAGAACTCTCCAAATTATTCAATCGTTTCGCGTTGCAACGCTTTATAATTTTCAGGTTTTTAAATCATCAAAAGATGCATTTAATGGCTATATTAGACCATGGTAAATGTTCAGTATTACTGTTTCCTCACACATATCATAACTAAAACGAAAATTTGCAAATCTGAAACAACTTTTTTCAATTTTGTCAATTTACCAAAACGTGAAAAGCTCCCTTTAACCATGCCCTTATGATACGCATTCTCTTTACCGATTGGACGCTTTAGCGACTGCAAAGTTACCCTAGAAGTTTTCGTGGAACATCTTTGTCAGCATACATGGCTGTGTAATGTGACTATTATTCGATATTAGACAACAATGTGAGTGTGGATTATCGGACGTCCGAGTGCCTTCCGCAATTTGTTAAAAGGACGTTATACTGCCGATTTTTGGCGTAATTTACGGCAGGAAGTGCTGACTAAACGGGCATAAATTTAATTGTTATTTTATTGTATTTAGATTTGTAAAACAGTGTGAACGTCATAACGATAAAAAAACTAAACACTGTATTTTTATTGTTTGTTTAAAGCAGAATAAAGTCCGGTAAAATGCGGTGAGGTCCGGTACATTTTAAAAGTTATCGGACCTCATGTCCAGTAAAATTTGTTTGTCTTACGCATGGGTTGGGTGGACATTTGCCCCTTCACTTAATTTCTCAAGGTGGACATTTGCCATCTACCCTCTGTTGCCGGCCTAGCTACGCGCAATTTGCATACTTTGGGTTCGACGATAAACTATTGATCATTCGAGGGTTAAAGTTTTAATAGATCCAGATAAAGGTATCTGAAATAGAAACAATTAATACATGCAATTAGGTATATAATCAAGATAATATATGTATGCATTCAAATTAAATAAATACACGCAATTAGGTATATAATCAAGATAATATATGTATGTGTCAAATGAAATACACATTAATAATGACCAGCGTTTCATGGCGATGTGAATATTACTCGCAATAAGGTATTATAATAAATAACTAATAAACACAAACGTAACTGTGTCTTAAACAATAATACAAACAATTGACAGAGAATCTTAATTAAAGATTTAAACTAGTTACCTGCAGGAATACAAAATGTCCTACACAAACAATATAATGTTTCAATCAAAATAGAATGGCTGTCTGAAACAACGTTCAACAAGCAACTGAATAAAGGAGGGAAAGTGAATGATCGGTTGTTCTGTGCATGTGCTAAAGTAGGTTAAATTCAACTATATGTTAACTATAAAACAACTAAGACTGCAGTCTAGGCTTTATATCAGAGCTACCTAATACTACTCGACATTAATAACAAATAAATAAATAAGAATTTATACCCTGTGACACCTCAATTTCTCAAGGTGGACATTTGCCCTTTCAGACATTTGCCCCTCTATTGCATTAACAATAAACATTGTTGTCCCCTACTTATGGTTTGCGCTCTGTCTGTCAGTCTGTCCGTCACACTTTTCTGGATCCTGCGATAACTTTAAAGTTCTTCAAATTTTTTCATGATACTTTAAACATGGATAGATGGCAATATGGATATTATGCACGTCATTTCATTTTGTTCCTACGTCAAGCATTCTGGTTGCTATGGCAACAAATTAAAAAAAATACTGACAATGGTGGAGTTTCACCGGTAGGGGACTATATTGCTTGGCAATCTCTTGTTTATTTTATCATTATCTTTATTTACTAATTTTCAAACATGCATGCACATAATTATGCTAATATATGACAATAATATAATAATGTGACAATTTTTTGCCATTTAAGAGGTGGTCTGCAATTATTCAATTAAATTAAGGTATTGATCTATAGCATCAAATGTAAAGAATAAAAGCAATTAATGATAATTGTTATGTCACTTGTTTAGCTGTAAAAAAAACTGTGAAAATTACTTAACACTTAATATTGATAATAAGGATAGTTAAACTAAATAATGTTGCTGTTTTTTCAACATTAAAGAGGTGGTCTGCAATTATTTAATTCATGAAAGTATTGATCTAGAGCATCAAATATAATGCATTTAAATGTAAATATATTTTAAAAAGAACAATAATAAAATAGAATAATTGAATTATCTTTTATGAAATACTTTAGTACAAAAATAAATATTTCTAAAATTATTCAATGACACAAATAACAAAATTAAATGACTCAGTTGAGTTGTGTTTAAATTAAATTCATTTGAAAGAACACTTATCAAACAATGAGAATGACATGAATAACCAATAAGCACTTGCTATATACTTGCCAAAAATTTCCAAATAGTCCCGATTAGTAAAAAATGTTAGGGTTGATCTAAAGAATGCTCCCACAGTGGGGATCAAACCGGAGACCTCCAGATCGCTAGACGAACACCATATCCACTATGCCATGGCGATCTTAATATAGTTAATGTTGCAATTGTTAGATTGATAGGCAGTCTAATTCATAGTACAAATGTAAATGCATTTTTAAGAATACTGTTTGAGTAAAATCTGAAACTTGTCATGCCTTTTTTTTTCTTGAACAGAACAGACCATATACATGTACAGAACAGACCATATACATCTACAGAACAGACCATATACATGTAGTGTTGTTTATATATCAATCAAACAATTTCAGTCAATGTTACATGTACAAAATAGTAATAATATACAATGACATATCTTCAATTGAAAAGTGGGCTTCATATAATATTGGCAATTTGTTTCCTAAAAAAATAAAGGGACTTATTCATAGATTGTTGAAATGACAATTTTCCAAAATGTTTGTCCAGCTTTAAAAATCGAAGAAAGGCGTTTGTCAGGAAGCAAAATAACACGAATGACATAGGCTCACACTTAAAATGACATTTTTCTTGCAAGTAATCATCATAAGAAATTGATAAAATTATTAAGTATTAGAGTCACAAAACAATTGAATATTTAGGCGTATTTGACAGATTTTGGCATGTTTTAAAGTTTGTCATTAAATGCTTTCTATTGATAACTGTAAACATTTCCTCTCAAAAGCTCCTGTAAAAAATCAAGAATAAAATTTAAAAAAGAAAAAAACGTTACCCTCATTAGGGCTCGAACCACTCACCCCTGGAGTCCTAGCGTAAAAAGTATGCGACCTAGACCCCTCGACCATTCTTCTGCATACAAAGATAGAAGTATTTTATGCTACATACTAGTATAAGCAATCATCGCAGTTTCACAAAAAATAGCAACAACAACAGATCTCTCGAAATTATTCAATCGTTTCGTGTTGCAAAGCTTTATAATTTTCAGGATTTTAAATCGTCAAAAGATGCATATAATAGCTATATTAGAGCATGGTAAATGTTCAGTATTACTGTTTCCTCATAAATATCATAACTAAATCGAAAATTTGCGAATCTGAAACAACTTTTTTAAATTTTGTCAATTTACCAAAACGTGAAAAGGCCCCTTTAATTATTTATCATTTGTATGTAGCTTTTGTTATATTTTGTGATGAAACATGGATTGCATATAAAAAGTATTTATTTGTACCCAGTGGCTGTTAACAAGTCAGGACATGTGGTCTTATATCTTGGACAAGTTTGAAAATGGTTGTTTTCCAAAATAAAAACATGTTCATATGCATTTGAATTCAATTAACATGTGTTTTAGTAGTTTATCAAAATGTGTCTATTGAAAGGTAAATGTTACTATTTCAGTATTTTTTATATATAAGACTGTCTAATTAAAACAGCTTGTGAGGCAGTGCCATTTAATTAAACAAACATCTTCCATTTCGACACTCTTGCACATTTTCCTTTCATTATAAATGCAATTGCTATGTTACAGATTTCCTTCCATTTGCTTGTGATGGTTGTAAAAAGATCTTCTGGTAAGCAAATCTCATGTATCTACAATTATTCCTAATGTTGTTTAAGAACATCTTTTAAAAATAAATTTTGAACAAAACCCTTCAAATACATTCACATGTTACATTTATGCCAAGCATTTTATGTTCTCTCGTTCAATAAGCGCTTTTGTGATCATTCTATTTTGATGAATGTCAAGTGGGGTCAAAATTCAGAAAACCCTATTTACGGTACCGCTCCTGAAGTGACATTAAAGACCCTATCTGGATCAAACTTTGTTAGAATGTTTATTTTGACAATATGTAATCCAAGTTTCAATCTGGTACAAGTGGAACCAAAAACTAGGTCGCAAGTTATCTTAGAAATATCTTATAACAATTCTAAAAGCCTTATTAATGACTCATTCGTGATGAAACATGAGTGAGATTGATCTTAAAAATATATAGGTCAAGTTCAAAAGAAGTCAACTTGGATAAATTGTATGTCACCTATTCAAATCTTAGAAAAACCTTGTTACCACTTTAGAAGCACATTGGAAGCGCAATTCATTAGTCATTACTCAATTTTGATGAAACTTTCTGAGAAAGTTTATATTTACAATATAACGGCCAAGTTTTGTCATCTTGATCAAGTGGGGTCAAAATCTAAGTCATCAGTTCAAATCTTAGAAATACCTCTAGAAGCCACATTTATGATTTACTCCTGATGAAATTGGGTAAACAGCTTTATATCTTGACAATGTTTTGGTCAGGTTTGAATCGGAGCTAAGTGGGGACAGAAACTAGGTTAACAGGTTAAATCTAAAAAAAGTTTCCACACACACTCTTATCCACATTTATTACTCAATCTCATATAACTTTGCTTGAATATTTATATCTGCAATATCTAGGAACAGTTTCAATTTGGGCCATGTGTGGTCAAAAACTATGTACCTAGATCCACTTTAACAAAATGAAATAAAATCAAAATGATGTCTTATTTCTGATTAGCTTAGCCATGAATTCATATGCTGATATTTAACATTTGGTAATAAACAAAAGCAATATTTCACAGGTGAGCAATTTTTATTTTAAGGCTTTTTATAATGGCCTTGTGGTTGAAATTAAAATCTTTTGCATAAAAATCAGTTCATATGTAACATGCATTTGAACCTGTGTCATATTAAAATATATTGAACTGTATTTTGAGGACAGCACCTTTATAGTATGAAGGGAAAGCTCTAGAGTGAAATCGTTCTGCTCTTTTTTGTCTCCTGCCTCTTTGAACTGGTCAAAACAAAGAATCCTTTCAAATATGCAATGACAAATGTAAAGCCTTAATTACATATGTTAGTTTTGGAAATTCTTTGAATTTAGCCTATTTTAGGAAAATGTCACAAGGCTGGTTCGTTTTTTCTTCCTTGTTCATTTTTGTAGCATCCTGTACCTTTTATGATCATAAACATAGCCCTTTATAACAATGCAAGATAGCTCTTTTGAAACTATCAAGTAATATTAAAGGTAGAATAAATTATCATATTTATTTATTTATGCCCCCCTTCAAAGAAGAGGGGGTATATTGTTTTGCACATGTCGGTCCGTCCACCAACTGGTTTCCAGATGATGACTCAAGAACGCTTAGGCCTAGGATCATGAAACTTCATAGGTACATTGATCATGACTGGCAGATGACCCCTATTGATTTTCAGGTCACTAGGTCAAATGTCAAGGTCACAGTGACTTGAAACAGTAAAATAGTTTTCGGATGATTACTCAAGAATGCTTAGGCCTAGGATCAGGAAACTTCATAGATACATTGATCATGACTGTAAGATGACCCCTATTGCTTTTCAGGTCAATAGGTCATATGTCAAGGTCACAGTGACTCTATACAGTAAAATGGTTTCCCGATGATAACTCAAGAATGCTTAGGCCTAGGATCATGAAAAGTACATTGATCATGAATGGCAGATGACCCCTGATTTTCAGGTCACTAGGTTAAAGGTCAAGGTCACAGTGACCTGAAGAGTAAAATGGTTTCTAACGTATTCAGACAATGGCTGCCACTACAACGGACAGCTCATTTAGGGGGCATGCATGTTTTACAAACAGCCCTTGTCTAATTTCATTTATACTTAAAAAATAATTTTCTTATCTTAAAAAAATATTTTTCAGTTCAGAACACAGAGTGAAAGATGTTCACTGTTGCTCATCGGTAAGTGGAAACAAATAAGTAAATAACAGTATTGATATAATTTGTTTAATTAGGCACAATTTACTGTAATCTGTTTCTGGTTACATAAAGCCAGATGATATACCTAACCTTGAATAAATTAGTATATATATATACAATATAAAATATTAAAATAAATAATACATGTTTAAATATTTACCAATTTATATTCAGGAATATATATCAAAGGCAACCGGAGAATTCAGTGGAGTTAAAGGATATGATTGTTCCTTGTTGGGGTGCAAAAAGCGGGAACTGACACCCATTATGTGTGAAAAGTGCAGGCTGTCGTTCTGCCTCAGGTTTGGTTCACATGCACGTTAGTTTTTTTTACAGATATATAGAGAATATTATGTGAGTTTTGGATAAAGATCAAGTTTATCATGCGAGGCTTAGAACCGATGTAGTGCGAGGCTTGCCGAGCGCTAACATGGTTCGTGCCGAGCATGATAAACTTGATCTTTATCCAAAACTCACATAATATTCTATTTATCCTATTATTTTGTGGTCGTTTATCGATCAAAAAGAGTAAAAATACTTTTAAATTCAAAGAAACAGGGCTGGTTTTCCAAGTTGACTCCGAAGTGTTTGTTTACTTCAACGTCATCATTTGCTATGACGTCACATTGAAACATATAGTGTTCTTAAGATAGAGATCGGAAAACCATGGTCTAAAAATAGCGATAGTATAAAGGTGAAGTTTATATGATCGTTGTTATACTATCAATTTTCATCTGGTAATAGGATAAAATTGTTGTTATACCTCCAATACAAAATAAATTATTCTGGAATCTTCATGAATGGCTGTCCACCCACTGTCCAATGACTGGTTGTATTCTCCAACTCTTTTTCCACACTTACAACATTCAAACTAACTCATATTATGAAGTTCAGACTTTGCAATTGTTATTGCCCATGGTTGGAAAAGTAACAAAGTTATGCTCTCGTTTCAAGTCAAAATTTCTGTAACATTATTGTTGTTTCCATAGTTAAAATATACATCTCTGAAATTGCAACATCAATTGGTGTCATATTTGATATGTAACATAGTATATTGGCCCTCTATTAAGTTTCATTTATACAACGACACCAAGTTTATACTGTGGATATGACCAAGTCTCACTCTTGACATGTTTTGCATGGGATATCAATCTGTACTAATAACAGTAACAGAAAATAATCCTAGGTTAAAATTTAAGGCCCTGAGGTCATCGGTTTGATTTCCATGATTGGCACCTTTTTTTAGATCTCCCCGAAAGGCAACAAGCACTGGTTCTACTCTTGCAGGGGATCTGAGAGCCTTTCAATACACCAAAGGCTTTTGATGAAACGGAGCTAAAATAAAATGGTTTAAACTAAAAATGATGTGCATACGGATTAATTTTATTATGAGTAAGTGCTTTATTTATTTATAAGCTACTGTTTCTGCAATTATTTTAAGTTTAAAAAAGCGTGTATACTGGAGTTACAATAATGAATGGTCTATTGGTTGGTCCACTGGTTGGTCTGTTACAATTTCTTGTCTTTCAAACTACTCCTTCAATTTCTGTTTGATTTTAGATTAAATGCTGCATATTGTAAAGAAATATTGTGTGTCACGATGTTTGTTTTTGTCTAAATGCCACCTTATGTAAAGTTTTATCCTTTTATAAATACATCTTTATATCTTTATTGGCGTCGCACTGAAGTGCGGATACTCATATGTAATACGTTTTTTTTTTCGCTTATGAGAGGAGAAGTTATTTTACAGATCAATGTATATATTTTTGTTGTCAGAATATCTTGCAAAGTGGTGATTTTTTGTGTAAATTAGTGTAAATAAGTACTGCATTTGTGCCTATTACATTTACTACAACATTTATTGCCAATAATGCAAAGCTAATTCTTTTAATTAATAACTGATCACAGGGACTGGGCAATAATAAAAGATCACAGGGACTGGCAAATACGTGAACCGGTGAAATTTTCTGGTTTTGTATAAAAACAGAACATAATTAAAATATATTAATTTTGTGTTTTTTCTAACAATAGCGCAGACTTTTGCTGTTCGAGTTTTGGTTAACGCGTATTTTCTTCAATTTTGCAAGACGACAGTGATTACACGGTTTATTGCTTTATTGATAACCGTTACACTACAGTCACTTATTAATATCTTAGTTAGAAGGTGATTTTTCAAGCGGTTCCATAGTGTAGTGGTTACACGCTCGCTTCACATGTGAGAGGCCCAAGGTTCGAGCCCCAGTAGAATCAAATTATTTTATTTGTGTTCTATGTTACCGGGGTAACTTTTTGTTTTGATGTAGACATTTTAGTTTAAATAAATATGCTGTTTTATTGTAACCATTTTTCGTTTTTATTATGCCCATGAAATATATGTGTCAGAGGGTGGGGGGTTTGTAAACACATTTAAACTTTTACAGTGTTTTCAGATCAATGAGTACTCAACCCCTATCGTAAATGAGCAACGTAAGAATAAGTTCAGAATCATCTCCCCTTGAAGTTGAGAAAAATATGAAATTAAGCTTACAAGATGAAGCAGATTTTTTTTAAACCTACACAGTTCTGTTCCATTAATGAAAACTGCACATGGATGCCAGTAAAAAAAGGAAACCAATGTAAATAAAATGAACTATGAAATATTTGGGGGTTTCAACACAAAATCATAGATAATGGTTATTTGGGGGTTATTATATAACACAACATCATAGATACTGGTTATTTGGGGGTTATAACACAAAATCATAGATAATGGTTATACCAGTAAGTTATCTTTTTCTATTTTGTTTAAAATAATCGGCCAATATATTAATATTTACAGTAGAAAAAAATCGTTCCATGTAACTTCATTGAGTGCCTTTTACACTGAAATTCCCGACGCCCTTTGATGCTTTGCATCAATACTTATCTTGTTAGGAAATGCATTAAAGTATTTTGAAACAAGTGGGCAGACATATTAACCTTTATGAGACAGTTCATACCGTGTGCAAAAAACACATGGATGCCTTCATGGTCAATGTCATATTTCTGTATCAAAGCAGGTTGTGGTTTTAATAATCACCTTCAGTGACCTCTAGTTCATTATAAATTCACATGATATAGTTGACCATATTCCATTGCACATGTCAAATAAATGAAATATTTCATGAATGTGGTTTTGTGGTACGTCGTATCGTCCAAGTTTATTGTGAGATGTTGTATTCATGGGCCAATATGGTGAGAGGAATGCTGTGTTACAATACACTGAAACACCACAGTCATGTAACGTCTGATTGATTTATTACATCCTTAAGACAAAAACAAATAAAAAAAATATTATTTAAAACAAATATTTAACATTTGCATATTAATACAATATGAATACAAATCCTTGTGTTTTAAACAGAAATGCATGAATACATGTACATTGTATGACATGCGCTATTCAGAAAGTGTATTATGTATGTCTAAAAATAAAACAGGTGTTTCCAAATATTTCGTTACAGACATTTACGATACATAACATAAAGAACACTTTCCCAGCTGCAGGAAACAAATTTCACTCCATTAAATACAGAATTCCTATTCAGGGGCATGAAGTTTTTAGCAAACTTACCCCATTTATACATTGAAATTATTTATCGGTATACCATGTATAAGAAAAAAAGTATTTGCTTATTATTCCTCGCCAAAGGGGGAGGGATGTAGAATTGGTGTTGTCCTTCCGTCTGTCGGTCCATCTGTCTGTCATAAACAAAATGTATGTGGCAGGGATATCAATTCATAAAATTTGCTTGCTGTACCCAACAATCATGCTGATTATTATATGCCATTAGATTTAAACTTGTTTTAGTCACAGACATGAGGTGGATCATAATTGTTCCAAACTGGAGAAGACAGATACAACCACTTCAGTCTCACGCACAGCTGAACATGTGAAAACAATTCTAGGTACTATTTAACAATGTTCAATTTATACAAGCAGTTTAAGACCAGTTGCATGATCCATTAATATCACTGTTTTGGATCTCTATTTGATACCTTTGCCACTAATAACTTCAAACTGATGTTTGTGGATAAATTATTAAAATACCGATTCAATGAATAATTATGTTAGTTTCCATATCATAGTCAAGTAAAAGTGACAAACGTGGTAATGAGCAAGACAGAGTTTTCAAAAACAATTGAAGTATGTAACATTATTAATACTAATGAAGTTCAAAAGTTGTTCATGCGCAAGTAATTTTATTAATGCTTTGTAATATGAATTTTGTTTATGTCATCCATTTTTGGAAATTATGTCAGTACCATGATTTTATGTTTTCGAAGAAAAGTTCATAGTGGCAATCACTATTCTGTATGCCTCTTCCAGTTTTTTTTATGCCATGCATTTATGATTACATATTTGCTTTTGTTTTTTTTTTAATCAAGTGCAACAAGGTGATGTTTCATGCTGGTTGATCAATTCAATGTGCTTATTTAATAGTAGATCTATCATTTAAATAGCTCTTATGAATAAGTAATCTTTTTTCCAATTAAAATTTAAACAAAACTAATAAGGTTTTGTAAACACATTGCTTTTATTCCACTTAATATGGTTCATGCTTGATCATAGTCAAAAAGTGTAAAAGATCATTGAATTGAATGTGATTCTTTCTGTTCTATTTGAAAGAGGTATTAACTTAAAATTCACATTAAAAATACACTATGCTTCATGTGAATAATTGTAAACTTTGCTCAGATTGTATATTTTACTAAAAATGTCTGAAGGAATACATTCATGCTTTGTTCAGAATCCAAAACTGGTGAGTCATCAAAACGTCGACAAGGCGTGAAAAATGCCAAGATGGCCGCCAAGGTGTCGTTGATGAAAATGAAGATGAAGTCCTTGGGGGATCCTGGGTGTCCGGAGGCAGAAAGGGTTTATTTCCAGGTTTACCCTCCACTAGAATGCCAGAAACCTGAACAGCCATTGTACTTTTCAAAGGTGACAAACTTGATAAAAAATCTCACAATGCCATGGGTTTTTGCACGTCACAAACCTTGGGTTTTTGCAGGTCACAAGTGAAGACTTTGGTTTTTTGTATGTCACAAACCTTGCAATTTGGCACGTCTAAAGACCTTGGGGGTTTTTATGTCACAAGACCTTGGGTTTTTGTATTGTAGAATTATAGCATTCTTTAAAACATAAAAAATACATGACGACATTGATTGTTCTTCTTGCTTTTAAATGCAATTGATATGGTGTTTATTGTTACATGATTTCAATTTAAACTCCCTGCAAAATCGTGCAATGTTATATCCCAAGTCTATTTAAGATTTAAAATATGGAAAAAACTGTAGAATGCTTTGAATATTTTGTACTGTTCTTGCTGTTGGGAGAATTTCAAAATTGCATCTAAATTAACATATGTAAACTCAAAACACAAATATTTGAATTAATTTAAACCTATATTTCTTTAGCATGATTCCATCTTTATTGTATTTCCTGCGTAGAACCAGTATTTGGTGGAGCTCTAAAGAATGCTCCCAGTGGGATCAAACTTGTGACCTTCCTGTCACTGGACAAACACAATATCCACTACGCCACGGGGTATTTGAATTAATTTCAAATATCAATGCTCCTGTTAAGTAGCATTTCATGGACAGTGTCGTTTCTTATTATACCCCCATAAACGAAGTTTAGGGGGGTATATAGGAGTGAGCTTGTCTTTCGGTCGGTCGGTCTGTCGGTCATATTAAGTGTCCGCCCTCTAATTCAAGTTGTTTTTATCCGATCTTCACCAAACTTGGTCAGATGTTGTATCTTGATGATGTCTAGGTCAAGTTCGAATATGGGTCATGCCGGGTCAAAAACTAGGTCACGGGGTCACTAAGTGCGTTTTAAACATTGAGCATGGTGTTCGCTCTCAAATTGAAGTAGTTTTCATCCGAGCTTCACCAAACTTGGTCAGAAGTTATATCTAAATGATTTCTAGACCAAGATTGAACGTGGGTCATGTCAGGTCAAAAACTAGGTCAAGGGGTCACTTAGTGTGTTTTAATCATTGAGCATGGTGTCTGCTCTCTAATTCAAGTAGTTTTCATCCGATCTTCACCACACTTGGTCAGAAGTTGTATCTAGATGATGTGTAGGTCAAGTTCGAACATGGGCCATGCCGGGTCAAAACTAGGTCACAAGGTCACTTAGTGCATTTTAAACATTGAGCATGGTGTCTGCTGTTTTTTGTGAAGACAACCTGCAAAATATTCTGTGTCAATGCGGCATGTGGGGGTATTCGTCACGTCTGTGATAAAGCTCTAGTTTCAGGTCTGGACCATTGGAAGGGCTATAGATAGCATAGCCGAGAGGCTGAAACTGCCAAACAAAAACAATGTTCAGGACGCAAAGGTATCCAGTTTAAGGTCAACAATTATGTTCATGGCCTCTTGTTAATAGTTCGTACCCAGGTTTGAATTGTCATTCTGTTAACTTAAATTAAATAATCTTAACCTAAACATGAATAGTGGTGAGAAGATTTATCAGAATAAAACATTTGAAAAATATTGTAGAATTTGAAACACGTCCTTCATGAAAAGTTAAAAATCCTTGAGAAATCGCTAGATGAGCTACAAATGGAACATATACACTGGTTTCCCTCTCAGAGCTGGTACATGACAAGGTACGATCAATGGGTGCAAAATTTGTTTTCTTCAAAGA
This sequence comes from Dreissena polymorpha, assembly GCF_020536995.1. Lineage (NCBI taxonomy): Eukaryota > Metazoa > Mollusca > Bivalvia > Myida > Dreissenidae > Dreissena > Dreissena polymorpha. The sequence goes on along the minus strand of NC_068363.1, from coordinate 85,943,644 downwards.
CTAGAGAACTAGTCTGGAGTCAGTGGCCCCAACTTAAGGGCACAAGATATGTGTTTGAACAGTTTAATGACTTTGTGTCACATGAGTGCAATGAAAATGCAATACAGCATGAATGATCTTTTCAGAAATTGCGCCTTTTTTCTGCGGACACTGGTGCTTTACTTGCCACAGACTGTGATATAGGGTGCATGGTGCAGCAAGAGTTGGTTTTCAGTGGATCGCCCGTTATTCTAGAGTATGTGGACAGCAGCTGTGTAGAATTGCAAGACCTTATTCAATATAAAGTATCACGATGACATGTTTTGGATGATTTGTACTATGCATAGTGCTTTTGTTTTGATAAAATCTCAAAATGCTGCAACAACTTAATGTTCTTTTTATCATGGTTCAAGTGTACCGGTAATTTAAAACACAACTGCCCCTTTTAACTTAGTTAAAAAAACTTTTGAAAATGTTAACATTAAAAAAAACCGTACACATTTTTTATTTAACACCTTACTGTTTTGTTTTTGTTTCTTAAAAAAATTAATACAGGGATCTAAGAGAATATTTTTTTAATGAGGTCAAGACCAACAAAAATAACATATTTTATAAGTATAGATCTACATGTTTGCTGTATTCCATAGTTGATCTCAAGGTTGGTTATTTTGTCAATGCACGATTGATTATGTAATAAAAGCTCACAAACCATATCGTTCTTAGAACTTCAATGCTTGTGTCCATAAATCCACGAAGGTTTTTTTTACATTATTGTTGACATATTTCCTGATGGACAAAAATTAAGTTTTGAAAAATAAGGCACAACAAAAACGACAGTTTAATGATTTAAATATCGACACAATTCATGGTGATTAAGGGGCATTTTCACGTTTTGGTAAATTGAAAAAAAAAATAAAAAAAATGTTACAGATTCGCAAATTTTTGTTTTAGTTACGAGGAAACAATAATACTTAACATTTACCACATTCTAAAATAGCCATTATATGCATCTTTTGACGATTTAAAAACCTGAAAATTTAGAGAGTTCTGTTGTCGTTATATTTTGTGAAACTACGAGGATTGCGTATATAAAGTATGAAATGCATTCTTCATTGTATGAGCACGGATGGTCGAGTGGTCTTAGTGGTAGACTTTTACTCCAGGACTGTAGGAGTCAGTGGTTCGAGCCTTGTTGAAGGTTACTTTTTTTCTTTTTCTTTTTTTTTAAATATATTTTTACTGGAGCTTTTTAGATCCAATGCTTACATTCATCAATATAAATCATTTAATAACAAACTTCAAAACATGCCAACATCTGTGAAAAGGTCCCTTTAAAGGGAATTTATGGTACATGTATAACGCACCAAACTACCAACATGTATTGCTTACTCTTGAGCCTCACACAATATAAACAAATATCTATAAAACATGGGAGTGGTTGATGCTTAATGATACGCTACAATCCGCCATACCAGTGCTTTAGGTATGCAGTGCTATGTATACGGGTTTGAACTGTTCTTCGCAGTTGTCATTGGAAACGGCCGTTTTTGGTGTGTAATAATTAAATGTTGGATATTGCAGTTGTTCCATAAAAAAGAACTATTTGAATCAGGTTATGCATTTATGTCATATTATAATAACGCTATTCGTTCTGACCAAATTTCTATCAAGAAACATGTGTATTTATAGATCTTTGTTCTTACTTCGTAGCCGTGTACCCCTAATGCTCTAAAGAAAATATGTCAACATAACAGATTAAGTGTTTTAGTTCGATGAGCATTTGATTAAACGTTCTGTGAAGCAGTCACTATTGTTTTTTTTATAGAAACAAGATCAGTTACACAGCCTTATGACGGGTGTACTGGTTATAGCCTATGAGCTAGAAAACAACATTATCAACATCTTTGCTAGCGATGTGCATGTCGATATCGCTTCTATTGTATCGCTCCGGAAACAGACACATTAGAGGTACCGCCGCCGCGACGGAGGCCACGGCGGCCCAGGTCATCCACTGCGTCCCGATCCCAGGCACGGATAACAGAGAAAGGAACACTATCCCGAAAACGCAGTTCACTGCAGTGAAGAGACCGCCCGTCACACCTTCCGCCACGGGGTAGGAGGCTTCCGCGCACATCTCGTAAAACAACGGGGTAGTTCCGTTTACGCAGACGCCAAGCAAGATTCCCGCGGCGTACAGTTGCGCGACGCTGTATGGAATCGTCCCGTTGGTTACCAACGCAAACCACACTGCAAACACCGCGGCGCCGGAGAAAAGAATCATTAGAAAAACCTTTCTTCGGCGATGGAAAAGGTCAGCGAATTTCGCGATAAGTATACCAGAGAAACAGCCGATAAGCGTATGCCAAAATCCTATCCACCCTGCGTCAATCTGGGTTACCCCTATTGGTTTTACAACCACGTCCAGAATCGCGATCCAAGTACCCACTATCCCGATAGGCATTGCGCCCGCAACGACTACCAGCCATAGAGACCGGTTGCACAGAATTTGCATCATCGCTTGCTTGTAGCTGATGCGGTTGACGGAGGCTGTGATGCTCGGAGGAGTCGGGGGCTTTGCTGGGAAATACACCAGGACAAAGCCTAAGGAAAGTACCGCTAGGGCAGCGTAGAAGTATAATAGATTACGTATGCCCGACTTTATTTCTTCCATATTTGTCACTATTCTGTCAGACTTATTGTTCGCACTGGTTTCCACATCGGATAGGTTTGCAGCGCTCCACGAATAATATGGGTCGGGTACAAACGCAGGCCCGACAACAAACGATAAAGAAACCCCGAAATAGTTGAAGAATGAGGCAAACGCTGTTGCCAGAGGCCTTTGGTGCACGGGGAACCAGATTGCCGCAAGTAAAGCCGGGCCCGAAAATGGCACAGATGCTCCTATCCCGTCTGCTATCGCACATAGATATGACGTCGACGTTATCGCCGAATATTCGAGAGAAAAACACCGACTGGCCGCTCCAACTGCTACTAACAATGTTCCCAATATCGTTGCGATCCGCAGTCCTTTCGTGTCCATGTACATGCATACCGGTATAACGAAGATAAGGTAGCTGATGTTGGAGAGATTAACGGCCGATGCTACGTTACCGTCACTCCATCCGAGGGCGAGTTCCGCCGATTCCGCGACGGGGCTCCACGTATTCCATACCATAGATTGGTTACACCCCACTGAACAAAATACCGCCATCACCCACCATCGCCGGTGGTAAGCTCGAGTCTTGGGACCTGGAATTCTAAGCGAGCGAGAAGCGTTCCTTTTATTTCCGCCGTGTCGATTTTGTTCATCTTCCCCAAATAAGCGCGTGGTTTCATCTCCGACTGCAGACATTTTTTGCACAACGCAATATGCAAAATCATGATACAAAATAAAAACCTGTAATGTATGCACAGCAAAGCACGCATAGCTTCGTGTTTGTAAATATATTTAATTTATATTATTAACACTCGTGAATAATAGTCTTATCTCGATCACTGCATACATTTTATATCTATGTATTTCGTTCCGTTTTTCACGTCTGCCTTTTACCTCACTTCATTAATTATTAATTGTTATGATATTGAAAATAATAGCACAATTAGTAAAGGCATGCGGATATAGCATATGAAATTAAACTTGTCTAGCTTTGAATTGCTCTTTCTTTGTTGCATGATAGAATCTATCAATCTATTATTTTCATTTTTTCGACGTAGCTGTTTAACGTCACTTTTGACCTGAGGTAACCTTTAATCATGACCAATAACATTCAAATAAAATTTCCCGCGGCTAGATCAGAATGAATACACTTCATTTATTCCATTGGCTGATTTGAGCATTATTCCCCAGAACATCGGCAACACGACGGCGTCTTTGTAACGATGTTAAATGCGTGTTCATGAAAAAAAAATTACGCTATTTCTCATAGGCTTGAGGGATAGAACAGTTTCACACTCATCTCACGACATCAATACAGTTTGTGTGTGCCCCTTTTAATTTAGAAGATTGTCAGCGCCATAGCGTTTGTACTTAAAGGCTGTGTTTTCAACTTTTCATATTTAGTTATTACTGCCGTATTGAATTATGTGATCACGTATGTTTTTGATCATATAAATATTGTTTTCCCTATCCTGATATTCGTTTAATTGTTTTCGAAACACCGAAAAAGACATTAAAAGTATAATGCTTTAAACAAACAGTCGTTCCAGCAGTGGAATCGTGACCTCACTTTAATGCATTGCATTCAATCTCGCAAGGTATAAGTTCAGTTCGTGGTGACAGTACAAGACTCATATAAACTCTCTCGCGTTAACCTGGTGAACATGACCAGAAATATCTTTATTGCAGATATTCGGCGATAAAATAATGGTATGTCAATAAAAGTTTTTTCTCAATAATTCCATGATAAGTACTTGTTTTTATTAATTTAATAATGCGAAATATGCCACGAAATCTGGCGCAACGTTATTGATTTGCATGTGATGCTGCTAAGAACTGCGCAAAAAAGGTATTTGCTGTCTCATTGATGTAACTCTTTATCTTTCATCAACCACAACCACAATCAACGCCGTATATCTTTAAAAAAATAGTTCTTGTTTAAGTTCAGAAACAATAATTTATATTAAATTGTATTTTTTTTTAAAGCCTTAAGCTTACCTTTGCTATTGATGGTCGACCACCGTAGAACACACTTCTCATAAGCGACGAGATCACAGAAGCTCGAATAAGCTGATACCACAATAATCAGAAAACGGCGAAGAAATTTGACATAAAGGTCAAGTGGAATTCTTGAAAAAAATAGTTCAGCGTCACAAACGCCAAAAACTCTATGTTTGTGATTGTTTGCTCCGCTACCTTAAAATAACTGCGATTGAAGGATAATGGGCTTCCCACTTTTGCGCATCCTACATTTGGCGTATCTCCAATGCAGCGTCTGCTGTCGTCCGCAAAAGCGCATGAGCACACAACTTAAGACGGCTAGCGCGACCAGGGTGCAGGATCAACGGGATTCACAGGGGTTTACATACGGGCTGGACAGAATAAAAACACACGTTTAAGAACTTTTTGCAAATATCTAAATTGATTGATACATGTATATGTTTGCAAAAAATCTTTAGTGCATAACAGACAGTTTTTCTTGCAGTTAGTGTCGATATCTTAATATTTAAGAATACATTATTGAATACGCCTGAAATCGATGCCAAAATTTCACGTTGCATACAGCACCCTGTATTTGAAATCATTACACATCGACTTTTTTGCCAAGAACACAGGCTTATTAAATAAAGTAATTCCGATGTTTTTCACATTGCCATAAGCCAAATAAAACAAACTGCCTTGTATGTATTAGTTGAAATTCTTCAGATTTTTTTTAAGGTATTTTAATAAAAGCACCACTTACCTTTTTGTTAACATCAATTTGTGAACCCCAAAAAGTCACGTGATCATGCACCGCGGCGACGCACATTGGTCGAAACAAAGTTGTGTAGCTGATCCGACAGATACTGAAAATGCTCAAAGAGCCGATAAGTTGGGCGATTTATGAGCCCGCGGCATCTGCTGTCTCTAGATATCTCCTGGAAACCACGGAACGGTGTTTGGGTGGGAATAAAACTCGGGTACAGTCTAATATTGGCCGGGTACGTTTAAGTGTATTTTCCGTACCCTGTGTACATTATAGTACACTTAAGAGTATCCGGTGTACTTGTAAGTAATACCCGAGACGACAATGACGAATCGAGCCTGAGTAAGCCACGAGTTAGTCAGTCGTGGTAACGATATCAGTAACTCGTACGTGAAAATAAGATAACTCGCTTTTGGAAACGACATAGTAAGAAGTGAAGTCGAGATGGGAAAGTCGTGGAAAGGGCATAACAAGCCTGAATACACAATTGTATAACAAATGCTTTAAAACGGTTGATACAATGACCAGAGTCGTACATAATTTCGTAAGATATTAAACGGACAGAAGTGCACTTTTAAATAACTGTCAAATTATGTTTATTCTTATTGATTAATATGGTAATTCCCAGGAGTAATATATATCGTCATCACGACCTACTAAGTCGTTTCCATGAAAGTTTTATGTTATAATTCGAGAACCAGCTAAAACAAGCAGTGAATATTTTTGATAATGTGCCATTCTTTTCACCATTTTAAATCCTGAATTCAAGTAACCAATTTGTAATCCCGGATATTTCCACATGTACATGACACAAAAATAATATAAAAGCACGTAGTAATATGTATTTAGAACACATAACTTTTTTTTACTAAAATAAGTAAAATTACTTATGTCAGATTTTGCCTGAGAAAAAATATGATTTAGGTAAAAAAATAATACAAAAGATTTGCTTCTTGATTCCTATAGATACAGCCACTCCCATCATTTATAAATAAGAAAATTTCCTATAAAGTATTAATTAATTATACGCATTTTCTAAATAATATCACGTAACTGTTGTGTTTTGTTTTAACAAGGAATATCTTTAAAAAAAACGATATTCGGCGTATATCCTTACTTTCAAATGAAGGTAGAACATTTACGTGTTTAACTTTAAGTTATTAAATTAAAATCAAATATTTAAATAATTTTTTTTCACTTTATAGTCGCATATTCACCGCATGAAATGTTTGTTATGAAGTGCACGTATACTTAGCTACATACTGGTGTATGTATATACACAGTTTACTACTCCTCACATGACTTATTATGAATTTGTTTCTTCGTTATCGAAACATATGGTGTGTTTATATTTGATTAAGACTTCTTCTCTGTGTAACTAGTTAGTTAAACGATTTCCCTTCTATCATGGGCAATATATAATTCGGTGTTTTTGTCTCCCAATACAAGTATATGGCATTTACCGATACTTTTCATTCATTTCTTTCCCTATTATTCGAGTTACCGATAGTTGATATCTCAAAACTTTTGAGATATCAACTATTATGATAGGTGCAAATCGCGTCGGTAATCAAAACAACGACCGGCACTTGATCCAATTACTCGAATTACATTTAAAATTATCAAAGATTAAATGAGTAAAGAAAAAGCCAACTTGGTGTAAAAAAGCAAATAAGACCGTATGGCAATTAAAACACCGACCCGTCTTGATCTAATAACTCGAATTACATTTAAAATGATCAAAGATTAAATTAGTAAAAAAAAAGAGCCGACTTGGTGTGAAAAACAAAAAAGATCGTATGGTTATAATCACGTTGTCCAATCAAAAAGCTTTTAGAAAATAATTTACTCAACCTCTAATGAGTATTTGCGTATCGTATGGTCCAAACTTTAATTAATTACTCAAAATTCAATCAGGTATTATACTTAAAGAAATGTTTTTGGTATTTCGCCCTCATTTAATTGAAAATATTATAATTGCTACACGCATAAAGTAAATCTCTGTCCAAGCAAAATGCCACCTACGCTGTCCGCTGCTTGGAAGTATTTCACGACATTTTCCGATAAGAAGTCGCCGATCCAAGTGACTTTAAAACGTGGCAATTTTAAAAGACTGACTGTTTAGTCTGTTAAACAGGTTCAAAGTGTGTTGTGGCTATGTACATAATTTTGTTTAAGTTCAGCTTTAATTATATTAAGATCTAACTGTTTTGTCATGTAATTATTTTGTCGACATGAAATATTATTGTTCTCGTTCTATTGTTGATGTACGATATTAATAGTTTAAAAACAGTTTTTGTCATTCAATTTTAACAATAAAAAGTAATCAACAAAATCAGCTTCGAATTAGCGACGGCAACGCTGTGTCAATATTAAGTCACTTCCGGTGAACTTCCAGTAAAAACGAAAGTAGAATTCATGGAGTAATGGTACGAGTAACAAAGTTGACTTTTTTCCAACAGATGTTGACCGAATATCCGAATATTCGTTCGGAAGGGTGACCGAATATTCGAATACCGAAATCGGTATTCGTTGCCATCCCTACTCAAAAGCAATACTGTGTTGTCAGCATAATGCCTTTATTGAAAGTACATTCCGTCTTCCACTAACGATTTACTGACCCTCCTTTGACCCTTAAAGTCTTGGGGATAAATTCATCAGTAATGCATCTCCCTACACCGAACAGTGTTACATCCTATACTAAAAAGACGCGGTGATGTTACTAATGTTCCGGGGGATTATGCGCAAATCAACCAATGGAATGAATTAAGTGTATTCATTCGGGTCTACTGGAGTTATGTAAAGTCATCTAAGGTAAAAAGCGGGTATAAACAGCTACGCCAAAAAACCACTTGATTTTAAGATATGATGTGAACCAACATTTTTTGCAACAAATAAACAAAAATTGGTACGCAGGTTATGCAGAATTTTAGAAATATTAATGTTGCAACCGTATATTGGCATTTATTACTTTAGTAGAAGTTAGAAAATGTGTTTAATATACAATTTAATTATACCCACATTTTTATTACAAAATTTTAATCTTGCCCTATCTTCATATCTTTTTTCCCCTTCAAAAGTCAATATAGTGAATGGATTTACAAGAAACGGGATAAAGTTATTAGTTTGTGTTTTTATGGTCTTGCATCACTCTTTTGACAAGTTTTGTTACTTTGGCTTTATTGTTCTCTAATGTGGAACATATAGCAGCTATGAAATTGTACAAAAGGAATACATGTCACAACATATCTTCGCGGTTGCGTTGCATATAATAACAATTAAGTGGTACCTAACCATTTACTGTGCGGTTGCTATCGTTAGTTATTAGCTTAACCCGGAGAAAAGAAAATGTGACGTTCGTGAAATTATAAACAAAAGAACACGATATCTTACGTTTCAGGGATTGTCATTACATTTTGTGTTTAAATAATGGACAGTCAAACTCACAGGTACTGTTTAAAATTATGAATGATATTTGAATTGATTTGTTATTAAACTGTTACCTTTTTGTCGATAAAAGGGCCTTTTCTGTAAGTTTTCACATATTTTGGCATGCAGGGTTTTTTTTTAGAAAAAGGGGAAGACGCTGGACGCTGGGTTAAAGGGGAAAATCGAGCGCGAAAGAGACATATTTGGGGAAAAAATAAAAACTGTTCATTTCAATGTCTATAACTCACCTAGAGACTTCAGGTTTTTTTTAGAAAAAGAGGCATGTCTCTGACCTTTTTGTTCTTAAACACATGAACAAGTATGATATTAAAGTCAAAATCCTAAAAAAGTTGAAGGTGTAGATCTAATAATGGGAAATGTTTTCAACTGGGGCCGGGGAACGATGTCAATACTATGATTTCAATTTCATGATGAATGGGTTGACGATCTAGATCTGCTACAGTATTGGCAGGGAAAGGTGCGGCAGCTGCCGATTGTCTACTTTTACTTTCACAATAATCCGACAGTATTAATCGATGTTGATTACATGTACCTCCGAATCCTGCTGGGTTTCAACGGTTTTTGATGATTCATTCTTAAAAAATGCGTCAACGCAATTAATTTTTTCCGAGTCGGAATGTTTTATTTTGTTCGTGTATGAACACCAATTGTGAGACTTTTTCTGTTTTAACGTTTTAATCTTGGCTTTCACATAACCCGGATGAAAATTCGACTGGTTTCCGGTAATTAATTGACGAAACACCCTTCTCGCGCAAGACCGGAATCCAGTAAAATAGTCACATGATTAATACGATCATTCTATACATAAATGGTGACGTCACTACGTTATTGTCAGTAAGACCGGTGTGATACAATGTTAATACGATTAGTTGCCCGGTTTCCATGACGTAATTTAAGAGCTATATATAGAATCACTGGGATTCCCAGATTTGAGTGTTCGTTGGAAGAGAGAGAGAGAGCGAGATCGTTGTACATGGTACAAATTGGATAAGTGTCGACTTCCCAAAAGAAAAAAAAAATTCCTTGAGGGTAAAATAATATATTTTGGTTAAAAATTTATATTTTTGGAGGGGAAATGGTATTTTTAGGGGAAAAATTCTGGTAGGGGAAGACGCCGAATATCGGCGTCACTTTCTTAGTAAATAAAAACCCTGGCATGTATTGAAGTTTGTCATTAAATGTTATATCTTGATAAATGTAAACATTGGATCTAAAAAGCTCCGGTAAAAAAAAAAAGAATAAAAGTAAAGAAAGAAAAAAAGTAACCCTCAACTGGGCCTGAACCACTGACCCCTGAAGGCTGAAGTAAAAGTCTATTGCTTAGACCACTCGGCCATCCATGCCCATACATGATGCAATGAGTGATGTATTTTATACTTTATATTATCAATCCTCATAGTATCCCAAAATATAACGTCAAAAACAGAACTCTAAATTTTTCAATTGTTTCGCATTGCAACTCTTTATAATTTTCAGGTTTTTAAATCGTCAAAAGATGCATATAATCAGGGGTTTTTATCTGATTTTGGGGAAAGGGCCTGGCCTGTTTTGAGGGGAAAAAAATAGCGTGAAACGTTGAATTTTGGGGAAAAAATCGTGCGAAAAGCCGGATTTTTGGGAAAATAAGGAACGTCTTAAATAATCAATTTAACATATTCAAAGACCTATATATAACACAGATTGGAAACTCTCCTCTTCGCGATAGCGATATGCGATAATATCTAAAGGCAGACGCGGGTCACGTGACATTGATTTTGGAGATGCCGGTGTACCTGCAGATTCTTCCCTGTTCCAGCTACTGTCGGCCATTTTGTTATATAGCAATCAATTATTCTTCGTAATTAGTCGTTAATATTTGTTGTCGTAGGGTATTCTGAGCATGATCTGGTAGTTTATATTATATTGATATTGTTATTAACAATCTTTATGTGTTAATTAGTGTTTTTAGCGCTCGGTTGTCAGTTTGCAGAGCAATGAATGTCTGAAAGCGCAACGTTACAAACTTCGCGTAGTGAGCAAAGTCGGTCGCCGAAAAAAGACATATTGAATATTTGTTGTGTGAATAAATATAAGTATTTATTTTCTGTGTTGATAATTCTTTAGGTTTTGGTAGTTATTATTCTAATTTATTATTAATTTATCGGAATTTGAAAGAGAACACTGGATTCGTTCATTTTCGATAATTTTTGAAAAATTGAAAGGCCCGAAGCATTTTTTTTTAAACATCTTCATTAAGCATCACATATTGATAACGTAAGATTTTTATTCTAGGTGAGATGTTAATATATGTATGATTTATAAAAAGAAGACGAAAATGATGTATTTTAAAGGATTTTGCCTTTGTACAATTTGTACTATTTTATACTGTTATTCCATTCAATCATTTTTCACACCTGTCGCCAAAGTGGTTTGTTTCTTTTTGACAAACTTTTCTATTTCTCATCCCATATCGTTGAAGTAAGATTTTTCTGCTAGGCAAGATGTTAATCTAAGTATAGATTTAAACAAACCAGAAGAAAATAATCAATTTAAAGTATTTGGCCTTACACAATGTTGGTACAATTTTAAGCTCTTTTCTTCTGTTGTACAAGATTGCTGTCAAACGTGTTTTTGTTCTTTTTGATAAACTTTTTCATTTTTCATCCCAAATAGAATAAGTCGGTTTTTTATGCTTGGTGATATGTTGAATAAGGTATGAATAAACTAAACTGGAGGAAAATGTTCATTTTAAAGGATTTTGGCCTTGTACAAAGATGGTACAATTTTAAGCTCTTTTACCCTATTATACACACATGTCGTCAAAGGTGCTTTGGTTCATTATGAAAAACTTCGTCATTATTCACCTCAAATCGAAGAAATAAGATTTTTATTCTGGGTAATATGTTTATCTTGGTATGAATAAAAAACAAGATGAAAGTACAATGTATGGGTTTAAATTCTCATTTAATATCTTTTATAAGTATTACCAGTTTTCCTGTCAATGTTACACATGCAAGTTAATATACAAACATATTTTAACAGATAGCTGTGAGATTACTATTAAAACACAAACAAAAGCTGTGAGATGACTATAATTCACCGGCATCGGCCACTGATCACACAATTAAAATCAATCAACAACGCAAACTGATAATTGAGGTTAGGATCCCTTCTTTTAATTAATTCTCAAGAATAAAGAAAAAACACACAAAGCATCTTCTTCAGTTTGCTAATTGATCCGACGATTAACACGCACGTGAAATGTTTTGGTTTTTTTCTTTTCGCGAAATCCTAGCCCGCGATATTGAAAGCTTAATTTAATTACCAAAAGAAAAAAAACTGGATTACAAACAAATCTTTAATAACCTATAACTTATGAATAAGATCTAAATAAAAAGAGAATTAAACAATTGAAAAAATCTACGCAATCAATATTGAAATAAGTCTAACTGAAACCGTTTTTGGATCGAACGATCATAGCATTTATTATACTGTAATGTTGTTTTAATCAGAGACCTAGATCTATGTGTCCACATATATCTATCCGTTTTGAAATAATAATATTCTATAAGGTTTTAACTGTTTGAAATACCAAATTATACAAGAATATTTTATCAGCAAAAGCCTTTCAAATAAACTATTCAACAGCATTCTCGCCGCAATTTGGAAGTTCTTAGCGCTATTTCTTCATAACGATCGCAGCATTATAAATTCTTATTGTAGGAAAATAAAATCGAGATTTTATAAAAAACACATAATTACTCATGTTTCTATGAAACTTTATTTTATAAAAATCGGATCATTATTGACCAAGTTACAACCGCCTTTCATAGCGCCGTAACATTTTCACATAATTTTGCTCGATAATCGTAGCCGTTGCTACTGACGCGTCGCTATCTTATCGCAATCGTGATACACCGGCTATCTCCGGACTACTCCGATTGATTCATGGAATAAATCGTCTGCTGAACCTCAGTGTACTTATCGGTTTCTCGACCACGTGACCCCGCCGAGAGATAGCCCAATAAGGCGCGAAGTTTCCAATCTGTGTTATCTATAGGTCTTTGACATATTTAACTGTTTTTAAAACAAATTGAAGGCAATGGATAATTTAATTATGCAATATTTTTCCTATTTTCTACAGTGGATCAGGTTAATTTATATATTTAAAGGTAAAAAAAAAAAATTGTTTTTTTTTTTTTTTTGGAGGGGAAAATGAAATCTAGGGGAAAATTTACCAGCTGAGGGGAAGAAAAAATCTGAGGGGAAAAGGCCGATTTTCGGCGGGTCCCAAAGAAGGAAAAAAACCACCTGATAATGGATATTTAAGAGCATGGTTAATGTTCAGTATGACTGTTTTCTAACAAATATCAAAACTGGAACAAAATCTTGGGAATCTGAAACTTTTATTTTTTATTTTGTCGATTTACCAAAACGTGAAACGGCCCCTTAAATTAATGACAATGATTGATTGATTCATTAAAAAGTAACCATGTTTATCCGTAGTATGGGCCCTCTTAATGAATACATGTGAATTTTGGAAGTGAACAAATACAAAAACATGCATGTGTTATATGTCAATCTATAGTTAAATGTGTATTCTTGGACATAACAACAAAAAATGCATTTCAATCAACATTGTTTTGACAAACTACTGGCTAGACTTAGCTCCCTGTAGAAAATTGTATCATGTATAATGGTTCTCAGAATATCAGCCCTTTTGATTGGTTGCTAAGGTTTGTTACTTTGCGCACATGCTAGTTCTAAAAATAACATCTTAATTACAAAACGAAACTCTTCCTATTGTTGTTCTTAAAATACTTTCATTTTATTAAAAAATAACCTGCATATAAAACATTTGATAAAGCTTCTATAATTTATAAACAAAGAAACATAATTGTGTGTTATGTAATTTAAATATCATAGCATCACCCTTGAATAAACATGACCTACTTTCCAACGAACACCGGAAATCATGAGAATGATTGTTGTAATCATCATGGATAACCATAAAAAAATTACAACTTCTTAAAATTGAAAAGCACTTCGTGTTAGTTTTTCGTGAAACTTTTTAATGAAACAATCATCATGAATATGAATTAATGGTTTGTTTAGGCTCTGAGTAAATCCACATACATTTTGTTTTTTGAGCCTTGTTTTGGAAGTAAATTGCAGGACTAAAATGTTGATTTCTGGCTGCCATTCCCTTTAAAACATTACGGTTCAATATGACAACAAATTGGGGACCATGATTGTCAATACATTGCTCATTGAATAAGGCATAAGAAATTTTCGCAAGATTTCTGTCCTTTAAGTGAGTCGTAATGGATAATAGCAGAAGTGTTAGCCTTACAATCAGATAATAAGGTCAACAGCATAATGCCATAAACTTTCTTCAGGTTATGTCGTAATCCTATCCAGATACATATGTTCAAAATAATGTTTGCTAAAATTCACATACTGTACGTTGTTTCACATTCCCAGCTGAAGACTGGGTGGGGGAATAATGATGCAATAATTTTCAATTATATATGTGAAAAAAATAGTTGTCCCACGTTGCACATAAGTAATTATTTAATCCAAACACATTGCGCTTGTTCCTATATATGTCATTTGGCAGACCACCCTACATGTAGTGGTGCTGATTCAGAAAGAAGTTACAACTTTAACTACCAGGCCAAGATTTAGATTTAAAATTCAGCTGGACTGAAGTATGGGCATAGTCAGTCTTAATTAAAAGATGGTTTGCTTGGATTGTCCTTACTGCCTGTGTGAGTCCAGGGGTTTTTCAGCACTGTCTGTGCCTCCAGAAAACGGAGGCATTCCCAAAGCAAACGGACCCGATCCCAAACCTATTTTTTTACCCCAATTTAAAAAAAATTAAAAAATTATATATTTTTTTTTTATATAGAAAGAAGTGTCTTATGATTATTAGATTATTAATGTTCCAACTTGTCTATCTGATGTGTATCATACCAACAAGCACTGCTGTGGTTGAGCGAGGATTCAGCACCATGAACCTGCTTTGCTCCCCATTACGAAGCACATTCACACAAACCAAACTTACTTATCTGATGCATAACCTGCATTGAAGGTCTAGACCTGAATGACAAAACATTGGAGGAGATGTGTGATGCTTTCAAAAAAAAAAAGCAGAGAAAAATTATGCTGTAACTTGTGTGACCAACCAGTGTTTGTTTTGGTCAAAAATATCTGCTATAAGGTTTTGACTGTACAGTTCTTATCTCAGAGTGTAACTGTAACTGAAAAACAAAATTGCAGTACTTGAATAAATGTTGAACATGCCCAATATTGCAAGTTTTTATATAAAGAATACAAAATAACTAATAAAAACACATTTATTTGTTAAACCACTGACTTATTTAAGCATGATAAATTCCCAATGTTTTCCCAAAATGAGCCGTTTCATCGAAGCAAAAATTCCTAATTTGGTCAGACTCCTTTTCCAAAAATAGGCAGAAAAAACCCTGGTCAGTCAGTATCAATTAAAAAACGGTTTGCTGGGATTGTCCTTACTGCCTGTGTGAAATTGCGGGCATGTCTTAAAAGAATTACACCAGCTGATCATAATTTCTTGGTCGAGGCAGGCGTCACTTGATCCTGAGTCACTGAACCGATATTCATAATTGGATACCGGTAATCATGGCAGAAGTCTTTTGATGTTCTCTTCTGTGTCAGCTAGGACAAACACCTTCACTCCTCGCCCATCATAAAACAACGTTCAAGCTTTCTACTGTCTGCTCTTGATGCCTTAATGTTAAATGCATAGTAATACTTTAATGTCAGGACTGAAGTACCTTCTTTTCAGGCTTAATTGTTTTTGGTTAAGCATGCAGGAGTAATGTTAGCTCTGCTTCAACGGGCAATTCTTATCCTGAATATGTTTGTCAGATGCATTGCTTAGTTTATATATTTAAGAATTGATGCTTCTCCCCTTCCCATCTTTTTTTGGTTTTGACCATTGTAGTTTCTAGCAAATGCCAGAACCTTTTTAGTTTCCAGCAAATACCAGAACCTTGTTAGTTTCTAGCAAAGGCCAGAACTTTCTTAGTTTCCAGCAAATGCGAGAACCATCTTTATTTCCAGCAAATGCCAAAACCTTCTTAGTTTCCAGAAAATGCCAGAACCTTCTCAGTTTCCAGCAAATGCCAGCACCTGCTTAAAGACATAGAAATGCTTTAGTCTTGGTCAATCCAAGGTTTAGATATGACACCATGGTAACTGTTTAATTGTTGTATTCAAGTGTAAGTCTGCAGACACAACAAAGGAGAGGCTGGATGTACATGTACACATGTGCAATTGTCAATGTAGGGATTGCAAAAACCTTCCCCACACAACACTGGAGCTCATTTTCTTACATTGCTTCCCCTCAGTTAATGTTGCCAAATTTATTTCAACCCTAAGATCTAAGATATGGTGCTGAACACATATCAAGGTTTTTGTTGCAGACTAGCACCATTGTTCGAAATAGCACAATGATGATAAAACAATAACGGTGTTCTGGGACTGGGAATGTTGTCCACCCATATATTTTAATTGTTGTGTCACATCTAATGCTTATCAATTCTTTGAAGTTTCGACACTCCGAATATGGTCATGGCATTTCCGGAACTCCAAATTTGGTAAGAGGTATATTTAGAAGTGGTTGCTGGGGCTAATACTAGAATTCGATTGGTCAAAATGATATAATTTGCATGGTTTTATTTAGAATTAGTTTACGTCCGATTGAAACGACGCCCGAAGCCCGCAGAACACATTAAGACTATGAAACAAGTGGGTCGTGTTTCTCATTAACGAAATATAAATTTTTTGGGATTGAGAAGGCATTGTTCAGTAAGTTAATATTGTTATTCTATGGTTATTTTTTGTATTAATGTTTTTAGCTTTTGTGATCACCTTTTGTCGGTCGTCCTTTGTGCGGCGTGCATTGTGCGGAGTCAACATTTGCCTTGTTAACTCTCTAGAGGCCACATATATCGTCCAATCTTCATGAAATTAGGTCAGAAGATTGGTCTCAATAATATCTTGGATGTGTTCGAAAATGGTTACGTTTGCTTTAAAAACATGGCCGCCAAGGGGCGGGGCATTTTTCCTTATATGGCCATATAAGGCTATAGTAAAATCTTGTTAACACTCTAGAGGCCACTTTTATAGTCCGATCTTCATGAAACTCGGTCAGAAGATTCATCTGAATAATATCTTGGACGAGTTCAAAAATGATGCCGGTTGGTTGTAAAACATGGCCACCACATGGGCGGAGCTATTTTCCTTATATGGCTATAGTAAAACCTTGTTAACGCTCTAGAGGTCACATTCATTTTCCGATCATCATGAAACTTGGTCAGAAGATTTTTTCCAGTGATATCTTGGATGGGTTCGAAAATGGTTTTGGTTGCTTTAAAAACATTGCCACCTGGGGCGGGTCATTTTTCCTTATATGGCTATATATGGCTATAGTAAAACCTTGTTAACACTCTAGAGGCCACATTTATTTTCCGATCTTAATAAAACTTGGTCAATAGATTTGTCCCAATAATATAATCTTGTTATCTCAGGTGAGCGACTTAGGGCCTTTCAGGCCCTCTTGTTTGCATTTTTTCTACACGTGTAAATTAATTCATACATTTTTGGTTTGAGCGACTATTTAAGTCTGATTAATAATAAGGGTAAAGGAAAACCACACAGTCATTTGTGAATGTAATATAGTTTTGATTTCGTACACGTCACTGTCGACGTAGTACTTGTTCACGTCGGCGTCGTCCGCGGCAATGTTTATGTAGACGAAATAAAGGTGTAAACGTGACGGGTGTATTGCAGTGACTTGCCCCCAAAACTTTATATTGTCGGACCTAGTCCTAGTCGGGTTTGACTGGCTCGCCACAGTTTTATAGAGCCAATATTCACTTAAAGCAGAAAAAGCTTTCTATGCAAAATTTTTCAGTTTAATATGTTTTACAGTATTTTTGCCTTTGTCCACTGCCTATAACTATCTTCCAAACGTTCCAGTGTTATAAATAATTCTTGTAAAATATCATTGCATAACATAAAATTTTAACAGTTTGCTTTTTACCCATGTACACAGACATTGTTAATAAGGACTTACCTAACACAATTTAACTGTTATGTGGCATCCTCCTTTATGTAATATTAATGGTTGTTTATAACACGGTTTGTCTGTAGTTGATTGGCAAGGTATGTTATACCAATGCCATTACAATAACTTCTTAAAAAAGCTGGTAACAGCTATCTAGGGAATAGTGTGTTGAATAATTATGAGTGTTAAGAATCTCTTTCATGTTAACTTGAACAAATCAAAGTACTGACAGTACTGGTGTGACGATGCTTTTGAGAGGATGGATATAAAAGCATAAAGTTAAGTTTATCTACATCACCACAATTGTGTATGTTGGTACGAAAAAAAAAAAATTGGTAAAAAAATTTTGCGAAAAAAATTTGGGTATGAAAACAAATTTGGGTATAAAAAAATATTAAGGTACGAAAAAATATTTGGGAACAAAAAAATTGGGACCGAAAAAAAATTGGGTACGAAAAAAAAATTGGGGATGAAAAAAAAATTGGGTACGAAAAAAAAATGGGTACGAAAAATTTTAGGTACGGAAAAAAAATTGGAGGAACGGGAAAGTAGTACCTGTGGGGAACTTGACCCACACTCGCACATTTTCGGCCCTTTCCGTCAAACATCAGATAAGTTCCTCCAAAAAATAGTATGAATACACATTTCGGAAGCGGTAATGCGGTCCTACCTACGGGCGTCAAAATGTAAGTGAAATATGTACACAAGTCTGTCAGGAATGATTGAATTAACGAAGAAAATCGTGTATTGATGTAAGTTTTTTGAAGAAATGTGCAGAAAATATATTAAACAAGAGCTGTGTTTGTGAAACACAATGCCCCCTGCTGCGCAGCTTTGAAGCCATATATTTTACCTTTGACCTTGAAGGATGACCTTGACCTTTCACCACTCAAAATGTGCAGCTCCATGACATACACATGCATGCCCAATATGGAATTGCTATCTTCAATATTGCAAAATTTGACCTTTGACCTTGACCTTGAAGGATGACCTTGACCTTTCACCAATCAGTATGTGCAGCTCTATGAGATACGCATGCACGCCAATATTGAAAAAGTTATGGTCAATGTTAAAGTTTTCGGACAGACAGACAGACGCTTTATATTTGACATTTGACCTTCAAGGATGACCTTCACCTTCACCTATCACAACTGAAAATGTGCAGCTCCATGAGATGCACATGTATGCTAAATATCAAGTTGCTATGTTCAATATTAAAAAAGTTATGGCCATTAAAGTTTTCGGACGGACGGACAGACTGACACACTGACTGACTGACTGACAGTTCAACTGATATAGGCCACCCTACCGGGGGCATAAAAAGCAATGGCGATATTTTTCTCAGCCACATAATTGTTAATAGTTTGATATCACAAAATGAAAGTGAAAGTAGAACTGTCAAAAATGACAACCTGTCAACGTGTTGTTTTTGCTGGCACGAGAGGGCGATTACACTGAATGTGTTCACATTTTGACCATAGGCTTTGTCAATGACCTTTATAGTACGGGTAGCTTTGATATTATTTATTGCTATCATGTAACTGCATGATTGTGTATATGTTTACAATACACATTTAGCATAAATAATGATATAAATATCCTGATTGAGCTTATAATAATCTGAGAACTATAGCCAGGTCAATTAAGGACTTAAAATACAATTTTGTGTCCTGATTTCATTAAGAAATGACCATGCATGTCCTAGATTTCAAATTCAAGGCCCTGGTGTGACACATTAGTAGCATTACCGTTAAACTGTTACCAGGCTTATGAATTTGGTTTTAATTGAACTAGCTAAAGAAATATAAATCAGGCACTGATTTTTCTTGTTTTAATACAGTCATAGATCAGTTGTGGCCTCTAAGTAATGACCAATTTTTGCTTACTTGTCACACCCTTAAAACTTTCCACACGTCTATAATAGCAAATCTGGATTAAGGTGATCTTCAATGGTACATTTAAACTTTAGCTCTGTTACAAGAGTGCTGGTAAAGTCCAGTCACATATTTAAATCTAGGCCATGTCAAAATCAAAGTGTCAAAAACAAATGAAAGATGCGTTCATTAATTATTGTCCAGTTGTTTACTACTGCTGTAGTTTTTATATAATATGACTGATGAACATCATGTGAGAGAAAATTCACATTATCATTGTATATCAGGTTTAGCAGCCTTTAGGATAACAAAGTATGCTAGTTTTCAATGTCGCTTCTGGGGATCAAACCCGTAGGGCTTTTAGGAAGATTCTGAAATTTTCGATCCCTCGAGAGCAACCAAACCAAAAATTAAGTCAAATATTTCCAACTAGGTTTTTTGAGTCGGTTCATGAGGGATAATGGAGCTCGATTGGTCATTGTCGGCTCTGGTACTACTTACATGTATCCCGGGTACTCTTGTATACTTACATGTACCCTGGGTACTCTAAGTATACTTACATGTACCCCAGGTACGGTAAATAAACGGAATTGTACTCGGTCCATATTAGACTGTACCCGAGTTGTATTGGGGCCCAAAATCCGATGTCGTAAAACGCGCAACCGATTATCTTAAACACACTTCTCTTCAAAAAACACTGCATCAACATGCTTTTTGAGTATGTGTTCTGATAATATAGAGGCCATTCTACAGAAAATTGACATAAATATGCAGGGCTTAACACTAAGGCACGTCCGAACGACATTCACTGCCTGTACCTTGGTCCGGGCTAGCCAATGTCCCAGGAACATGCCCGACGGGTCGTGTGCATTTTGGGCGGGATTATTTGTTCTATATCAATAAACTGCGTTTTAAATAAGCTTTTGAAAGATGCAAAAATCTTGATACAGTACGATCAGATGACAATTAAATCCCAGAGTGAGTTCGGAGACAACGAACGGATCGTATATCGAAATAGATTCGGAACCCCCCGATTGCAATCAAAAAGAGGCCGACAATTCAGAAAATCCCCGGCGGTTTTCCTGGTAAAACACGTCAGTACCTATTTTTAAACGGAATGCCGCTAGACACGGTTTTTGATTGGTTTCCTCTAAGTGATGTGTTTTCTCAATGAAACTAAAAGCCGGGATGGCCCAGGATCGTCCGGAATGATGAAGGTATAAAACTCGACATTAACACAAAGTAACTATAAAACTAATAGATATTTATCAATTTTAAATAATTTTAATTTGTTGTCATTATGGAAAAGTTATTCCATCCTTTAGACGATTAATAAATCCATTTAGAGGAAGATAGAGACTTTATTTAGATTAGAAGTGTTTTGACAATATTTTTTACGCAATTCAATTAGCAAAACTAATATTAATGGTCGATCCCGGCTTTTAGTAGAGAGTTAACCCTGTACAATTGTTACAACTACCGTAACACGTTATTTATTTTGCTAAGATTCACTTACCATTTCTTTTAAGACGGTAACCCGGCAATCTATGTAAAAAAGGTTTTAACGTTCATGTCGTTGTTTAAGTTTGGCTTTACGGGTGGGCATGGGGGTTCCTCGGATACGAAAAGAAAAGCGAAGGAGGAAAGTAAGAGAAAGTATGAGGAAATAAAAAAACAAGAAAATTTCTCCAGAAATGGCGTGAAGATTACAAATAGTTGTCTTAAATAGATGAATATTGAATTCAATAGCATTATATAGTAAGGCAAGCTAATAAGAATGATTTAATCATAATTGCGCATCTCCAAGCACAAGAAAATACAAGTTGAATGATAAATATAAAGGTTTTTATAATACTTGGGTCAGGGCACATGAAAGATTGGTCAGGGCTAGTAGGTTCTGCATTTACTAGCCCGAGCAGGCTAGTTGAAAAAAAGTTAGTGTTAAGCCCTGATGTGTATATATAATTATTACAAAAAAATAGTCGACAACAACTGATTTAGGGTTAAATTTCCCGTGTACATTTTAGTATATTTACCGTACGCTGGATACATGTAAGTATACTTAAGAGTACCCGGGGTACATGTACGTAGTACCCGAGCTGACCATGAACAATCGAGCGATACTGGAAGGTGCAACATCTCTCACGCCCCCTAGCAACGCCTTTAGCAGTATTCAATTCTCAACAGGAAAGTGCTGGAGTCATTGATCCCGAGGGACAAGAAAAACAATTGATTAATGTTCGAAATAAATAATTTGATTAATGACAATTCTATTATTTGAGCCAGGTCACAGGAAAAGCGCAGTCAAATCAGTATCCAATTAAATTATTTGTTATTGTCAGAAAAACGCTTTTAAGCAAACAGCTTTCAAACGACTGCAGGCTGATCTAGATCCAAACTGGCCACAAACGCTTAATGTTTCTACTACTGTGACACAGTTCATTTAACTTTAAAATGATAAAAAGTACTAACATTAAAAAAGAGTACTAACCAGTAAAGAGTTTGAAATCAATGTTGAATCTCAGGACAGCTTGGTGATCTGCAAATCCCCGATGAAATGTTGATATCGGGTATCATAGTCATTCAATAAGTCGCAAAATGCTCGAATACAATTTATAAAGCACAATGTGACTTATATTGATAACTAAAAATACCAGTAATCAGTATGCCAGTTTTGCCGTGTCAAGCTGTTACGATCCAGAAAGTCTTTTATTCACATCGAGTATATATCCTTCAAATTCCAACTATTGTTGTCATAAGGGGAGATTTAGTGAATAAATAATTCATATATCCTAAATGACAGCTTCTAAATAGCGAAACAAGCCAATGTATGCAGTAAGAAAGTTTTGAATCGAGACTCTCATTAAGGCGGCCATTGTTGAATGTTGAAACACGAACGACAACTCTGCTAGGAGAATGTTATCAATGCTACACAGTGGCGTATGCAAAAGGGAAGTAACTGAAAAATCGAGTTATCTCAATCGGACTGGCTCGGTCTTTTACATAGGCCGCCATTGTGTAATTTTTTAGGGTGATTATCAAACCTTGGACGCTGCTGTTCCAGCATCGTCAAAAATGGTTTAATAAGGACCTAAAACATTTTTGGTAGAGGCAATTTTGTTGCTTCTGTATAGGGCAACATTTTGTTAAGGGCAGTTATAACTAAATTTTAATTTAAATAATTGTTGGTTAATATTAGTTTAATCCAAGATAATGTCCGGCCACACAAGATCATGTCTGGCGTTTAAAGCACAAAATTAACTGTTCATTCTGCAAACTAACTAGCAGACGTTGAACCTTATGTCAATCAACTCTGTGATGCAATATTCATATATGTGCTGTTGGTTGGTAGTCTGTTGACCATTTATACACAGCTAGTGTATGGAAATATAATGCTTATTGAATGGAAATATAAAGGTTATTGAATTACGACTGTATGGCGCAGTTTATTTGTCCCTGCATGTGGATGTGAACGTGATTTGCCTAAATGGAGTGGAGGGTCAACTGAGTAACATAGGAGTATTTATAGTGACTGCAATACACGTAGAATTAAGTGACAGTAGCGATTGTTATTTATTGATAATGATTTAATGTGGGAGCCATTGTGTTCTTTATAACGTTAATGGAATAGAATTGAATTCAACATAACTGAGGTAAATTTTACATATAGTTCTTTTTTTTTTAAGAATCCACAAAATCACAAGGATATATGATGAGCATTTTATTGTATGAAATTTGAATAAGCTAAACATACAATTTAGAATAGGACATTCTTTTTGGTAATTTAATTGCTCACACATAAAATTTGAATTTTATGTTGTTTATGTTTATTTGAACTTATATATTCTATATTCTTTTAGTGTCATTATGACTTTTCCACTAGTCCATTATTTTGCTGATAAGTTGTCAAAATTATCATGTACATGTATATATGGTGAAAACAAGATAAAAACAATATTTGAAATGGTGATTCCATGATTTATGTCTTATTCCTCCTTCACATAATATATGATGTATTCCATATAAAGTTCAGTAAGTCTTTGGGTTCATTATATATAAGTATTGAAAATCAAGTAGTAGTAAACATTTTATGAAGTGATTTGGTACTTAGTTATAAATATTAAGAGTTGAGCTGCTCAACCTGTGTTCACATCTGAACACTTGGCATTTCCTTCTATTGATTCGCATGATAACAATTTTGTTATTACAAAAAAAAATGTGTTCTTCCTTGTTAAACTGTTGTACAAACATTTAGAGAATATGTCCACAACAGCAATTTTGTCCTTCTTTATAAAGTACAAGTAAACAGCACTATTCCAATCCCAATTTGTTATCTGAAAAATCCCAAAACGAAACTAAAATTGTGAACTTCAAAAATCGTGTTTTCTGCAAGTAAAAAAATAAAAGTTTTAAGTTGTAATCACAAATCACATGGCTCTTTTTAATCAGGTTATATAAAACAGTGTATTCAATTAATCTTAATGCGTTTTTGTGTATTTTGTATATTTAGAAAAGTCAGAAAAATAAGAACTACACAATAAACAAGGTTATCATCCAAATAGATGCCAGTTGTTGTATAAAGGATTTAAGGGTATAAGGAAACTCAAACTCGCAGTTGATGATGGCCACCGGAAACAATGTCAAATGAGGCCCTGAAGTGCAGAGCGCAAATTAGCAGTGAAACTGAACATTGTCACTAAAAGGCACATGAAAGTATATTTTAATAAGTTTTTATTAAATAGATTTTAAACAATCCCAATTTTAAGAATTCTCAAAGGGAAAATTTCCCGATTTTATTTTTTTGCACAATTAAGTATCGGTATTCCCAATTGGACTGGTATCTGTACCTTGCCTTATTAGGGAAAAAAATTGTTCATTAGTGAACATATTTGCAATCCCAAACACAATTTTTGACGATGCTGCAAAGCAGCTCGTCAAAGTTATCATACCATGAACAAATTCTTCACAATGGCGACCTATGTAAAAGACCGAGCCAGTCCTATTGAGATAGCTCGATTTTTCTAATCAGCATTATCTCGCTGATTATCATTGATAAAGGTATAGGAAGCCCAGCTATAAATAGGACAGCATATTCTGGGAAAAAGATTTAATAATAGTTTGAAAACGTTAATTTTAAATAAGTTATATTCAATCCATTATATGTTTATAGACCAATGAAACAACTATGCATTTTCTGTATTGTATTTGACATTTGTAGTGATTCAGTAAATAAATTGCGAATTAAAACGTGTATAATTAACTTTCAACGCGATCATGAGTGTAAAGAAAACGAATTATTTCGAACCTGCCATTTGTAAACCTGTAGCGACTATGGTATATAAACAGCATAATAGCTGTATGACATTTGTGAAACTCGCTCTTATGCGTGCTTTCTCATTTTGCATATTTAATAAACTTTTCAAACAGAAATTACAGAGCCACATCAGTGCACATACTATGTTTGATAATTCATTCGTTTGTTGGATATTGTTTGCTGTTTTAAACACATATTAGGTCATATCGCGGAGATTTAGTTAACCTTTCCATGTGTTCATGGGCGAACTCACGTATTCAAGTGCTCTTACGACTATGTGCCCATACCTACTTTCGGGAATCATCATGAAATTATTGCCGTACTTAACGAACAAACATGCTTAAGCTTATTGAATTAGAGAAAAAAAATAATAATCAAAAGAGAAAAATTGTATGTTCATGTACATGGGCATGTGAAATTACGTCCGTACACATAGCATCTTTAACTTAGGAAAGGAAACAACGAAATATAAAGTTTGGTATGATATACATGTGAAATTAAAGAGCATGGTGTAATTAAAGAGCATGTCAAGTTTTGATTTTTTTTTATGCTGAAACGTTATGTTATAACCCACAAATGTTTTACTGTAACAGAATGTGTTTTTGAGATAAGTGGTACAGAAAATACACGTCAAATATCTTTTTAAAGATATTTCTTGTCATATTTGATCGAGAATGTAACCCGCCTCCCAGTTTCGCTGAATGGATCAAGTTCCCCACGGGTACTACTTCCCCGTACCCCCAATTTCTTTTCGTACCCTACATTTTTCGTACTCAATTTTTTTTATCGTACCCAATTTTGTTTTCCTACCTAAAAAAATTTTCGTAATCAATTCTTTTTTCGTACCCAATTTTATTTTTTGCCATAATTTTTGTACCCCAAATCTTCGATTTTTTTTCCTACAAAATTTTGTCGTACCCACATACACAATTGTGGTGATGTAGATAAACTTAAATAGATGCTTTTATATCAATCCTCTTCAAAAGCATTTTCACTATTACATGTATATCAATCCTCTTCAAAAGCATTGTCACACCAGTACTGTCAGTACTTTGATTTTAAGTTGATAGGAGAAAGCATGTTATATTTTCTTTCAGTATAGTATTATATCTGCCCAACCTGATTGATACCATGTGATTTAAAGATTGAAATTTTGACATAGCTATTGTATATTTTTGTTGTGTATCAATTGTTTGATATTTTTTTGTATTTAGTAGGCTTAATTAATATTTATTATAATGACATTGGCTTGAGTCTTATTCATTATCACCATTTGTGTGTACAGCAATAAGTTACAGGCTGTTTATTGAAATACGTTTTTATGTCCACAAAAATGCAATATTTTTTGTATGCCTGAAACCAAAATGCAACATTTTTTAAAGAGACTTTTTAATAAACGAACCACTTATAATCTTGGCTTCCAAAAGTTTTATTACCGTAAAAAGTTGTGTATAAGGCGCACTTTTTTACCCCAAAATTTCATTCTAAAAACTTGATGCGCGTTATGCACAACTACAGCCATGCCAAGACATTTCGTCGCTGTCAGTTACCCAGTAGCGGTAATTCGCATCATTCTGTGTTTTAACTGTAACTATGTTAATAATAGTGTTATATTGACGATCTGAATAAGATGAACAAACATTATAAAGTTAACATATATATTTTCTATCTTTTTTCAGGTACGTACAGAGCATTGAAATCAAATAAATTTGAAGAAGAGAATGAAAAACGAGGAAGCCATTTTTATTTAAATGTTATTGTTTACTTTTCCCACAATATTATACCCTACTGTACTAGGGTTACACAATTTATTTGGGGGCACTTGTCGATTTACAATAGTATGTCGGCAAGGTATTTCCCGATATATTTAAGATTATTTTTCTTGCTTTTCAAATGTGTTCATAAAATTGATGCTTTGTTTGTTTACACGTTTTCATACGTCTTGTCAAGATTGAGGATGTGATTATTGAGCAATTTGCGTCACCTGTCAAGTTTTGTGTAGCTGGGCTATTATCAAAACATGCGAACCGGCAAACGGCTTCACACCTCCATTGTTTGTTTATCGCCGGTAATGTCGTGATGGTGTTGAGAAGTTTGAGTCGTTAAAGTCTCCTGTCAATTTTAGACACTCGAAAAGAACGCATGATATCGGCATTGTAAATAAAACGCGCGGTTGTGAATTAGTCATGCATGAATAACCAGGTGACAATACCAATCAATAATGTCAGTTTCTTAGTTATAACTAATCCATCCGTTATGTGTACTCCACAATAAAATCGTGGACAGTTACTTCGGAGACATATGATGAAAACCTTGATGGTATCCTCGTGGAAAGTGTGCATTTCATGCATAATTCATTTAAATCCAAACATTTATTTTTACGCATAATATGATTTAAAAAAAACACCAACTAGTTGTATCGTTATCGTCTTAAAAATAATAATTATAATTGAAGCAATAAAAGAATAAGTAAGATCGGCAATGTAAATATAACGATTTTCAGTTAGCCTGCGGTACGGAATTTTTCCCCCGATTTTTTTGGTTCAAAAACTTTTTTTCCCGATTTTTTAGCTTTAAAAAGTAGATGCGCGTTATACATAAATGCGCGTTATACACAACGTTTTACGGTATTGCTAATATTAAAATGATAATCACATTCAGTATGTTTTACATGTATTTTGTATTACCAGCACTTTATATAATCAAATTCAAGTTTAACGTGTGTAGTGAGTCATTTGGGATTAGTTTTGAGTGTGGGACTTTATGCATACAAATGTTGAAAATTGCAACGAGGTGGTACATGATAGAAACTTGATTTTATGAAAGAGACCTTCATTAATATATACAAGGATTATATTTAAATCTGTTGTGTTTGTTTATTCTATGGGTTCACTGCATGTCATGTATTTTAAATGAAAGCTGGTTTAATTAGTACAAACAAGGAGCATAAAAAGTTTGAATAGTTTTCTCAAAATGATGAGGCAGTGTACCAAGGTGCCTGTACCACGTGATTTTTCGGCTATGTGTGGAACAATCGATGTCAACAAACCATCGCTTCAGGTAATGTTTTTGATAATTTCTTCATTAATTCCTATTTTTTAAACCATCAACAATATTATAATGAACGTTTCTGTTGGTTGAATAACAAATATACCACACATGGCATTTCACTTTGTGTGTTTTCAAACGCGCGGTTCCATTTTTTGGAAAATAATCTAAATAAATTTTGCGCAAACTTACCACAGTTGTGTATTTTGACAATGACAGGGCTCTCGTATTTGTGTTTTTGAAAATGGTTTTGAATTAACGAAGAAAATATTAGAAACGTACCTGAAGCGATGGTTTGTTGACATCCGATTGTCCCACACATAGTCGAAAAAGTAACGTGGTACAGGCACCTTGTGTACTGTACTCATTTGGTTGTGATATACAACATTACTTGTCTATTTATATTTACAAGGAGTATGCTTCAGTTACATGTTCCATGATCAGGTTTGTTTATTATGTTTGTGCACTTTGAAAAGTTTGTTGATATTTGTAAAAACCAACCAAGTTTGTTAACATTTACATGGATTTTGGAATATGATCGACAGATTTGTTATGTATGGCAGTGCAAGAAAGTGACTTAAATTTTTCTTTTATAACCACGCCGTCATATAGGACCAGCAGATGCCATTGAGAGTTTTAAATGATATGTCCATGAAACAAATAAGTGCTAGATTTCAAAATGGCTAAACAGACATCATTCAAATATGTTTATGTTGATTAGGCCACGACTTTTATATTTCTTGGTTTACAAAACCGCCGACCCTAATTTTTGGAAAATGGGAAAAAAATAAAATCGGAAAATCGTCTTTTTTTTATATATTTTATTCCCGACCGCACTGAAAAACGAGCAAAACGAGAAAAAAAACACGATCCGGTTTGAGTACGGTTGCGAATAAAATCAAGTAAGTACAATCAACGATTGGTTCACATATATTACAGAGATCGGGATATTTTTCAATGTGACACAGTATGTACCAGTCCTTTTATGGGCACTTCTCAAAATTTATTTAATTACAGACAATAGGAAAATCAGCGTCAGTAAAATGTCGACCGCATCAAAATTTATTTCCGAGTCTGTGACGCAACTATATTGTTTAACATGTTTATTATATTAAACATACCCGATATTATAGTAGATAAAAAAGTATTACCTTGCAATTTGATAATTAGTATAAATAATCCAATAAAACACTGCCATTATTTACGATATATGTGTTTAGGAATTTTGTAAACACGTCCGCCATAGTTTATTGGAACTGTACAGAAAGTTTGGAAATCGGAACAAATCGGTATATCTCGGAAAATCATTGATAAATGTATTTGTCGTTTTAATGCTTAGGGCCGTGTAATTTCGGCAAATCGGAACTCAACTTGCGTATTAAAAATACTAGCTCAATTAACCGTTAAACTCCGCCTCCGTTCTCTGCAAAAGATTCGAAGGCGGAGCTATGCACGTGCTATTATTAAATTGGAGGATTGCAATTGAGAAACAAACGCACGATTGGTTCGGCATGTTGATTGCTAGACAAAGGAAGCCAATTTTGTCGGCGCGAAATTTGTCGCTTTATTGCTTCAGACAGCAAGCGGCTTTCCTTTGATGACGTCAAACTGTCTATTCACACAGACTGCACATTTTCAGAAGACTTTAACTAGCTCCTTGTTTACAATTCCAGTAAAAACACTTGCTAACATTAAACTTTGGATTAAATTATCAAAATAAAGCAAAAGCCAAGTTGACAAATATGATTGTATTAATTCGCGTCAGTTTAAAAAAGACGTGTTGCGTTGTAAATCAACGAGTTTTCACGACAACAACAACTTTAACAAACACGCGGGGATCGATCTACCTCGATTTTTTTCATGGACGATGTCATAAGTCCAATAAGAGCAAACACAAACTTTGTGTATGAGTAGTTTATCTTATATAAGATTTATGCAACGGGCATCGCATTGCGTAATGGTGCGCATCGAATTACGGAAATGAAGCGCAGTTTTTCGTTTTAATGGGAGAAGAACGCATGTCATTTAATGGAGTGTTTAAAATTGCCTGATGTTACAAAAGGTGCTTTGAGGTGACTCATTTCATTTGAAGATATAGATGTGTTTCATTGCATAATTAGATTTTTCGTCTCTGTGTTAAGGTTATAAAAGATATGATGTCTTTGTTCTGATGTTATTAGTATTAACTTATTTTTCCAATGATGTTTTTTTTTTTTTTTTTTTTTTTTCGACCGCCCGATGGACCATTTTCAAAATAATTTTTGTAAACCAATAAAAAAAAAAGTCGTGGCCTTATAGTCTGTCTATATAAGTCTGATAATAGTCTGTGTCACAT
This sequence comes from Dreissena polymorpha, assembly GCF_020536995.1. Taxonomy (NCBI): domain Eukaryota; kingdom Metazoa; phylum Mollusca; class Bivalvia; order Myida; family Dreissenidae; genus Dreissena; species Dreissena polymorpha. Next base: position 85,913,148 of record NC_068363.1, on the reverse strand, counting down.
TATTTATTACAGGCCACACCATAGTGAAGTCTTGTTCATCAATTTTTTTTTTAAATAAATTAATTGATAATAGTCTGTGTCACATTATAATTTACAGGCCACACCATAGTGAAGTCTTGTTCATCACTTTTTTTTCATAAATAAATTAAGCGAGCAAGCGAAAAGATAAACATTTTTTTTATTCTGACATTTTTTAAGCAAGAGATTCATTTTCAACAGAGCCATACAAATATAGATATTTAAGTTACTTTTTAGCAATTTTATCTATCATCCAACAAACTTGTTCATAATAATTTAACATTGGCATAGGAGTAATGGCCTCTGACTTTTTCAAACATGCCATTTTAATGTGTCACATAAAGCTTCAGAAGTATAGTACATAGGGTCAAATATTGGTCAGTATTTGTACATTATTTCCGGTGAAGAAGGAAATTACTTTATCTGTTGAACGATTCATGATTGCTCTTAAAACGGTGAGACCACACACTTAAATTTAAACAAGCTTATCACTTTAGAAGTTGATTTTTTTAGCTCACCTGTCACGAAGTGACATGGTGAGCTTATGTGACCGTGTGATGTCCGGCGTCCGTATGTGTGTGCGTGCGTCCGTCCGTCAACAATTTGTTTGTGTAGACAGTAGAGGTCACAGTTTTCATCCAATCTTTATGAAATTTGGTCAGAATGTTCATCTTGATCAAATCTGGGTTGGGATTGTATTTAGGTCATCTGGGGTCAAAAACTAGGTCACTAGGTCAAAAACTAGGTCACATAATAGGTCTAATAATAGAAAAACCTTGTGTAGACAATAGAGGTCGCAGTTTTCATCCAATCTTTATGAAATTTGGTCAGAATGTTTATCTTGATGAAATCTGGGTTGGGATTGTATTTGGGTCATCTGGGGTCAAAAACTAGGTCGCTAGGTCAAAAACTAAGTCACTAGGTCAAAAACTAGGTCTCTAGGTCAAAAACTAGGTCACAAGGTCAAGTTTTAGTCAAGTCAAGGTTACAGTTTTCATCCAATCTTTATGAAATTTGGTCAGAATGTTTATCTTGATAAAATCTGGGTTGGGATTTTATTTGGGTCATCTGGGGTCAAAAACTAGGTCACTAGGTCAAATAATAGAAAAACCATGTGTAGACAATAGAGGTCACAGTTTTCATCTTATCTTTATGAAATTTGGTCAGAATGTTTATCTTGATGAAATCTGGGTTGGGATTTTAATTGGTTAGTCAGGTGAGCGATTCAGGGCCATCATGGCCCTCTTGTTTCTTCAGTCTACAAAGCACAGCATCCTGGATAAGTTTTTAAAGATGTTTAATTTAACTAAATTATATACAATAATCCTCCAGCTTTACTGTTTTGTATATCAGATGTAGCTGCATCATGGTTAATCTATTCATGCTCAGATACTTTCTTACTAGATTCTTGTTTTAAATGGCGCTATTTCCAACCCTAAGATACTGATGAGCAGCAAACAGCATAAAATCTGTAGTTACTTGCACACAGTTCTGATTTTATGGTGATTGAATATAGGAAAGGGTTAAAGGCTTGATATTTGCAATCATCTCAATAGAGCTGCAACGATTCACCAACAGCTCGATCCAACTCGATTTCGATTTCAGACACTCCAGTACCGATTTTTTTCGATTCGATTCATCTTCAAACCTAGTTTGATCATATATTCACTCTTCTGCCTCAAAATAAACATTTCTGTTCAAATGTGTCGCATACCTAGATATCTTGGGCATTTGTCAAATTGTGTGTTTGTTTGATATAGTTTGGTTGGTTCAACAGTGTTTTAAAAACTGTTGAAAGTGTGTTAAATTAACATTTGTAAGAAATATTTTGCAAGAAATTGCCAATTGTCTTTCAAACTATGTCAATATTTCAATAAAACACATAAAAAAGAAAAGCAAATTAAGACTCAATTTTAATATAAAAAACTTCTGAATAGAAGATTTTGTTGAATACACAATAATATATAATTAAATAAATAATCATAAGAACATCTAGAATCAGTGGAGTGATAGTATTATCACTATTATACTTATATCCAAAACCGCTACAAGCATGCCTACCATTGTGCCGTGACAGCATCACCTGTTACCTGTAGGACAAAGCACATTCTCTAATAAACTTAACAAATTCCCAACAGAAACAGAACTACTTTTCTGGCTGGCGACTTGAGAAGTTGCACTTGTGCTACCTCTTAGTCTTGCTAAATCAACGTTATGTTTGCATCCGTGAAGCACAGTTTACACTTTGCTTTATCGGGAGGGTAACCATCCCGAAACCCAAAATACTGCCACACTTTTGATTTTAGCTTCTTAGGCGCATCTGATAATTTCAATTTGTCGGCCACAACTTGTTCAGCTATTTTGACGCTTTTTTCCGAAAGTAGACCGTAATGCGCTTATTGATTGGATGACTAAAGTAATAAGCAGCAAATCGCGCGCTTTGTAATTACAGAGGTAAAGATAAAACCTATACCTTACCGTATCAAATAGTCAGAATACAGCGAACTTTACGTATCTATGTATATATATGTCAATATGTTAAAAAATCGAATCGAATTTGGTAGGTTTGGTATCGTAATCGAATGAACGCATTTCGAACAGATTTTCGATGCATCGGATCGAATAGTTGCAGCTCTACATCTCATGCATTATAAATTTTTGTTCACTGTCTATCCTTATTTGTAAATTTGTATGCCCCGGTAGGGTGGCATATAGCATTTTGAACTGTCTGTCCATCCGTCCGTCCGTCCGTCCGAAAACTTTAACATTGGCCATAACTTTTGCAATATTGAAGCAACTTGATATTTTGAATGCATGTGTATCTCATGGAGCTGCATATTTGAGTGGTGATAGGTCAAGGTCATCCTTCAAGGTAAAAAACTGTAAAGCGCCTTTGAACGTACATCTCTAGTATGAAAAGGGCGCTATATAAATGTGGAAAAAAAAAAAGAAGAAAAAAAAAAAAAAATAAACATCAAAAAATACAATCCAAGGGAAGTAATAAGCTTTAAAAGGGAGATTATCAAATATGGTGGAAATCAATTCTTGTGTAGTAAGTGCACTGGTAACTGTAGATACATTTTGATTGTTATGGATGTCTAAAAACATCAAGCATGAAAGCATGATGCAGCACCTCATCAGGGTCTGCGCTGTTTGCTTAAAGAAATATTCTAAATATAGAAATAAATATACAAGACATCCCTAATTTTGGAAATAAATTGATACCAATTTTGAAGGATGGGAGAGTCCATTAGGCATAAATGGGTGAAGGTCCCGCTGAAGTTTCTTTGATGGATTGTTTCAACAGTATTTCAGTCATATCTTTGCAAACAGTAGCAACTCACCATTTTCCTGGTTAGCTGGTCTACCAGTACTAAGACAGTGTACCGTATTTTACCATGCATAGCGCGCAGTTTTTTACCTTCAAATTTCAAAATAAAAATTCAGTGCGCGTAATACATTGACACAACGCTTTCCTGGTTGCTAAATTGCAAAAAATCCATTTCGTAATTGTAAATCTTCACAATTGCCGCCATTTTTGTTATTGCAAAAAACTACACCCTATAATGTTATAGACTGAAGGGGCCGTTGTCGAAACAACAAATAGCGGGAAAGGTTAGGAATGAACGGGGGTAGTAATAGTTTTGACAAAAATTAAAAGATGAAAAAAATGTCTTTGTTGGTGTTTTCACATTTCTTCATTGATTGTTCACTAAAAAAAATCGAGGTATATCGATCCCCGTTCGCCGCGGTATTGTTTGTTAAAGTTTTCGTTGTCATGAAAACTCGTTGATTTACAACGCAAAACGTCTTATTTGAACTGAGGCTAATTATTTCAATAAGTATTTCTCAACTTCGCTTTTGCTTTATTTTGATAATTTAATCCAAAGTTTAATGTTAGCATTTCCGAAAATTTGCACTCTATGTGAATTGACAGTTTGACGTCATCAAAGGAAAGCCGCTTCCTGTCTGAAGCAATAAAGCGACAAGTTTCTCGCCGACAAAATTGGCTTCCTTTGTCTAGCAATCAACATGCCGAACCAATCGTGTGTTTGTTCCTCAATTGCAATCGTCCAATTAAATAATAGCACGTGCAAAGCTCCGCCTTCTAACCTTTTGGAAAGAACGGAGGTGGAGTTCAACGGTTAATTGAGCAAGTGTTTTACGTAAGTTGAGTTCCGATTTGCCGAAATTACTAGGCCCTAAGCATTGAAACGACGAATACATTTATCAATGATTTTCCGATCTCTGCATAAATATGCTACTGTGCGAGTATACTACGTAGGTTACAAACCAACAATAGAGATATAGACTCGTTTTATTTTCTTTCAATAGAGACAAACAAATGATATTTCTCAAATGGCTTTACGCGGATAACGCCAACTGTATGGAATTGAGCGTTCGGGTGTATTGTTTGTCTTACTATAAAATACTTATCAACTAGACGCAGTGAAGGCGCGAAATACCGGGTCAAACTGGATTTATTGGGGAGCATCTCTTAATGGGGAAATATTTAAGTCGATGAAAAATAAAATGGGATCCACGGACGATTTGCGTAAAATTGGACATTGAGATGTTGCGGGTCTGCGGAAGAAGATGTCATACGATGTTGTGAGCGGCAGGTAATGAAAATGTTACACTGTTCAAATGTGAGGAATACGTAATAGTGGTTCGAATTTAACGCGCAGGGGTCTTGAAAAAACATGCGCAGCGGCAATAAGGACATAACGGTGTTCTCGAGAGAATAATCTTAAAAATTGTCGAAAATATAGTGCTTTGCAACCCATGCTCCTGATCGTATAAACGCTCCCTACTTTAAAACAAAAAATTAAGCGCCCGAAAAACTCAGATTAAATGATTGCGCAATATAAGAATGGCGGCCATTTTCGGCCAAATTTTCAGGTTTTTGGTCTTGAATTCTTTTTTTTCTCCATTTTGGCTTTAAAAAATCGCATGCGCGTTATACATGGTAGCGCGCTATACATGGTAAAATACGGTATATACTCATTCCAGTAACTGACAAATGCACACTTAATATGTAAGAAAGTGTCACTACTTTGTCTTTTACATATTTTTAGTTCACCTGAGCACAAGTTGCTGATTAAGAGCTTTTTTTGCTTACCCTTTGTCCGTGGTGTGCCTTGTTTGCTCGCCCTTTGTCCGTGTTGTATCTTTTTTGCTTGCCCTTTTTCCGTGTTGTTCAGTCATTGTGTGTCAACATTTGCCCTGTAAACACTGTAGGGGCTGCATTAATTGCCCAATCTTCAGGAAAATTGGTCAGAACATTTGTACCAATATAATCTAAGATGAGTTGGAAACTGGGTCATATGGGGTCAAAAACTAGGTAACTAGGTCAAATTAAAAAAAGTTTCAATGTTTACAAGCAAACAGTGGCAACAAATCTATGATCATGAAGACAGTCATTAAAATGTTATTTTATGTGTTTATACTTCCTATCAAAGGGTTGTGGTAAATTCAGGGGAAGGAGAAATAGGAATCATGAGCCACCTTGTCAAATGCCAATATGGGGTCAAGTGGGATAACTAAAAAATGTAGAGGGCTGGACCTGGTTGCTCATATATCAAACATCAAACATTTTATCAAACATATGCAAATCATTCAAGCATACAAATTAGTTTACATTTTAACACATAAAATTAAGTGTTAACAGTTAAGTTAGATTAATAACATGATCCAAAAATTAATGGCTGTTAATGTTTTGAGCAATCAGGCCATTTACTACAAATATATGATAGTGGGTTCTGAGAATGAGAAAATGAAAATTAATACATTGCAGTTAAATGTTGACAAAATCCTTGATTGATTAAAAATGTTATTTTGTATTCTCAGTCTAGAACATGTTTATTGTGTATATAATAAAGGTAACAAGAAAAAACTCAATAAGTAGGAAAAAAATCCTGAGTTTCTATTCTTTGATATGTATATTTTGTAAGGTTTTGCTTATGTTCAACACATTAGCATAACATTATTTTAGATGCAGTGACTTGAGTATTCATGAATGTATAAACATTTGTTCATACAGGATCGATTACATCTTGTTGCATGTTGTGATTCCTTAGTGTCAGGTTCTGTTTTATAGAAATCCCACTCATCCTTATAGAATTATTTCATACATTATTTTTTACATTGAGATAGTGCCAATTGTCACATTTTTAATGAATAAAACTAATTATGATAAAAAATGATTGTAACAAATACAAAGTGCCCTTTCCAGTACTTCAAAGTTGACATTTTAGAAAATTGGAATTTAAGCATACATGTAAAATTAAGAATTTAAATTTTGCATACTATCAAATAAGGCATGCATGACATTTTGCATAAGAATTTCGTGATATTCTCCTCAGAGTCATAAATATGTTGCTTCTAGATGTTATTAATTTTGTCTTCATTATTCCCAGAAATAACATTTACAAAGAAAATTACTGCCAGGTATTGCAGCTAGTTGCACAGTTAGTATTCATAGTGCACAATCGATACATGCAATCTCCCCATAGGATTTCATCATGGGGTGAAATCTGGTCTGGGAATTCCAGGACGTGCATTAATTGCTTGCAAATATTCTGCTTTAGTTTTAATTTCCAAATGGAAATTAATTATGAAAATCCAATTCCACCTCAGTAGTGAAGTTGTCTTTATTTGAAACTGGCAATGTCACAGAATGTTAATTGAGACTGTACATGCAGTTTGATTAAAAAGAACAGGTTGAATGAAGTTGCAAGTTGAAAAGTCCAATAGAAATAGGGTCCTTTATGGGTAGCAAACACCAAGTCTTGAAAAATAGTATAAAAATTTTTAAGAATCCTTATTGACTGGGTTTATAAAAATGTTTGGTTAGGTCCAGTTTTGTATATCCTTCTGTCATTCAGAGAATAGAATTGCCTTTGAAGTGGCAACAATCAACAGTAACCACTCCATCTTTCACGCCACTGTTGTAATTTTGTCTTGATTTCTTGCCTTTTGAATGCCTAATTAAGTAGAAGCTCTTGAAACATGCAGCTGCATAATGAAGTCTCAGTGAAGTAGATCTCTAAAGACGTAATGTGATGATTTATATATCTTGTGCAGGACAATAATTCGGTTAGCATATTGCTCACTAAAAATTGTTTATTTAATTGTTTATTTGTATTTTATAGGAAAATACTTCAGTAATGTTAGTTCTAAGTTTTGTTCATCAGATTTATACATGTACATGAATACATGTACATGAACTTGTAGTGTCAAAAGACCGTTAACACTCAAAATCAACAAATTTTTCGTACAATATTTCGAAAAATAAAGTTAACAAATAAAACATCAGTGTTCCTAATAGCAAAAGCCAAAATGTCAACGCTAGATGTGGTCTGGTAACATACATTTAACTAAATAAAAATGCTCCTCTTTTGTGTGGGACAATATATTCAACACATGTTCATGTACCATATAAGTGTTTGTGTCGTTGCGGCAAATGAAAATGGAATATATTGTGCCACAAAAAGTAACGAGAGCGCCGATGGCGCTGAAAGCATAGTTGCAAGATACAGGGAAGTTGCTGCTGAAGTAAATGTTTAGGTCAAAATATACTAAATAGTTTCCTTATATGTTTCGATGTAAAAGCGACAACTTTGAGCGAAAATAAATACAACATTTTGCACATAGAGACCCCCATAACCATACCTTTTCTTGACGGGCATTCTTAGCTGAATCGATTTAAGCAATAAAAAAGATTTGTCATGTTCAAACCAAAAACAAATTCGACTCAAATCAAAATCGACTGTTTTTGCGCCTTTTTCGGCCGTTTTCTAGTGGATTGTAACCTTTTGCAGTGCCATTTTTTACTTTAATCTCCAACTTTATCCTATTTCAGGGATTAAGTAGTGAACACCTATGCTTACCCTATCAATATCTCCAAACGATAAAACCAGAACAAAGTGTATAACATGCCTTCGAGGAAAATATGATGATTTGTTTAGAAAGTACAGCCCTTCATGACTCGATTATTTAGTATATTGTAGCCTTAACGATTGTTGACATCACGAGTCGCCCCCCTTGTTAACAAAATGCTCTATTTTTAGAAACGGGAATTCCAAATAGTGACGAATGTGAATGGTTACAAAATGACATAACTATGAAAATAAATACGTAGAATTACATTATTTCACGCATACCATTATGCAACCATCCGTTTTCTTTTCCGACTTGATACATTTACAGCTTTCCATTTAATATTTTACAGACACAGCACTCGTCCAGAATTCGCGCGAATCCATTAAATCCGATGCCACATTTAAACCGTTAACTCTACTCGTAACGTAAATTTCTGGCTCAAAGTAAATCAATTTAACTTCAATTAACACATCTCTATTACTTTTAAACTCTACTTCATCAAATCCATAGAAAGGCACGTCAGAATCCATGTCATAAATCAGAAAACATTCATCGTACTCCGCCATTTTTTACACATTTTCAAAGAATATAAGTGCTTTATGCCCCACTTCCTGCTGAGAATATGTTTTAATTTCTATTTATAATTAACCAATGAAATGTTACATATACTTTAACCAGGGCCTTATTAATTCAGTTATGTAAACATTTGACCTCTCACAGAACAGTAAACGAAGGAAATAGAAATTGGGATCCCATATAAATTAGGTGTGAGGTCACTATCAACAAGAACAGAATTGTTTTACGAACGAAATTTGTTTTAGGTTATAAGAAGATTTTTTGACATAAAACGGTCTTAGAAAAATTCACTAAAAACGGTGTCAGCAATATTCTTGGAAGAAAACGTTAGGAAAACGTTTCCCCCCAAAAAATTGTAAGAATTACCATATGCTAAATTAAATAGATATTTCGTCTGATTTTTGATCAGGTAAGGCTTCATAATGGACAACCGATGTATGTGGATTTTCGAAATGTGGTATATACCATAAGCATAGGTGCAAGCACCTATGCTAAAAATGAGCATTTGGTATCTCTTAAATCTTTTTTACCATACCACAAGTATAGTGGGATGTTGCGTAACCTCTTTCATAGTGCATGCTTCTACAGTGAGGTTAAATTTGATATGTCTTGAAAACGTTCTTTTGTTCTCAACAGATGGCGGCAATCTTTTGTATTCACGAGTGCGAACAAAGCAATAATAGAATGTTAAGTTTGTTTATATTCACAGTTCTCAATTTATAAAACGTTGAACATCAGTTCACCAATTACTACAGGTATACTATAGACAACAACAAAAATGCTTTATAATCGCTAAAACAGAATATATATATATAAAAAAACTAAATATAACAAGAAATATCTTTTAAAAAGGTAGTCTCTGCTTGAATGCTGACTTTGAAATAAAGTTTGCAATTTACGTTTCTAAATAATAAAATTGAAAAAAAAAGTTTAACTATTGTGTTTTTGTCCCCTAACGGTTTCAAATGCAACTGCTATTATATTAGAACAGTCTGCGAGTTACTTGCAGTCTGTTTAGATTAAATGCTGTTTGCTGCTCATCACGTAAGGGATAGAAATGAAACCTTTGAAACTTGAATCAAGTGAGATAAGTCTTAAATTTAATTTACAGACTTCAACATGTGCATCTGAGTGATAAAGAGTTATGGGTTTGTTTGATTTTCAGGTATGAAGTTCAATTCAAGTGTTGACAGGCACATCAATTGGATGTACACTTTCATGAAAGACCATCATCAAGGCATGGCAACTAACAATACCTTGATTCCTGTCGTGCGAAGTCCAACGGTGTCCCAATGCTCCAAAACTGAGCGCCAGTGTCAAAATGGCGCTTGTATCAAAAGAATTGAACTTTGCCGTGAGTATTGAAATTTTTTTACAGTTTTTGCAGTGTGCAACAAAATGTTTGAGGTTGTGATCTAGTCATGTCCTGGCTGAGTTTGATAATGGTTCTGGATTAAAAAAAGAACAACATGGCTTCCCGGGGGTTGAGGCAGTTTTCCTTATATGAAAATAGTGAAAAGTTTTTAAAACGCAATAAGTTAGATTTTTGAAAATGGTACCAGTTTGTGGAAGGAGTTATGACCCTTGATTTATTTAAAATTGGCCCCCAAATCCATCTTTTCTCTATATAACACCATCATTTATGATCTTATCTTGATGAAAACTGTGTGGAGATGTTATTTACAAAAAAAATTATTATTTGTTTTCTTTTGGAGTGATGGCTTTTAAATAACTTAATTATTCAACCATTCCTGCTTCCAAATGGTTTTCACTCAATCCTCACCAAATTTTATGAAAATGTTTAAGGATATATTTTATCCAAATTTTTACCTGAAGCTCTGCAGAGTAGAGTCATCGTCCTTGGTTCAGCATTTATTACATTTTTTTCTCTCTGTCAATAAAAAAGACATTCACTTGGGAAATCACATACATGTATGTACTTTCACATAACATACATTAAGAGCAATTTCAAAATTTCTTGAATAATCTTTTAAATGTTTCTTTTAAAACCTAGAATAAGTAATTACCTGTTTTGCTTATTTAACAGCTATTAAATTGAATTCAATTCAATGTACCTTACATGCTTGCATCTTAAATAAATATATCAATAAGAAATTGAGACAAAATTTATTTAAGTTGTACATATTTTCTACACCATGCTGGGTAGGTTGTCTAAAAATATATAAAATTATACATGTTGCTACCACTAGTTCTCACTATAGTGATGATTAGTTTTCTCAGTTGAATATATCATTCCAATTGCAATTAACATGAACGTGAGGACACTGGTTGTGGAATTGTTTGTTGACTCGAGTTTTGTGCGGTTATATTAGTCTTAGAAGACTGATAGTAGAATGTTGCCATTCACATCGCTTTGATCAAGAGCGGAAGGTTTTCAGCATTGGTTTTAAAAGGGTGATAACAGTTCTAAGAAGGTACTATTGAACTCTAGTGTGTGTACATGCTAATTTTCCACATGTTACCTGTAGTTTGGTTGGCCTCTGAAATAGAATGCATATAAATGTTTACACAAGGGTCCTTATTGTCCCCTACCGGTTTCACCGGAGGGGACTTATGGTTTGCGCTCTGTCTGTCAGTCAGTCACACTTTTCTGGATCCTGCAATAACTTCAAAAGTTTTTAATATTTTTTCATGAAACTTGAAACATGGATAGATGGTAATATGGACATTGTGCACGTCATTTCATTTTGTGCCTACGTCAAAAATTCTGGTTGCTATGGCAACAAATAGACTAGAAATACTGCTGAAAATGGTGGTTTTCTGGTTCCTGCGATAACTTTAAAAGTTCTTAATATTTTTTAGCTCATCTATTTTTTGAAAAAAAATTATGAGCTATTGTCATCACCTTGGCGTCGGCGGTGGCGTCGGTGTCCGGTTAAGTTTTGCGTTTATGTCCACTTTTCTCAGAAAGTATCAATGCTATTGCATTCAAACTTGGTACACTTACTTACTATCATGAGGGGACTGGGCAGGCAAAGTTAGATAACTCTGGCGTGCATTTTGACAGAATTATGTGCCCTTTTTATACTTAAAAAATTGAAAATTTTGGTTAAGTTTTGTGTTAAGGTCCATTTTATTCCTTAAGTATCAAAGCCCCCCTATTTTATTTTTTTTTAAGATCATCTCACAAATGACCACCACACCCTCACACTATACCCCCCCACCCCACCCCACCCCCAATTTTTTTTTTGGAAACAGTTAAAAAACACAAATATTTATTTTTATTATTTTATGTTTGAAATACCGTCTAATCATCGCACCTAAGAATCACCCCCCCCTACCCCCACCCGAATCCCCCCTCCAATCCCCCCCCCTAAATTTTTTTTTTTTTTTTAAGATCATCTCACAAATTACCACCACACCCTCACACAATACCCACCCCACCCCCCCCCATTTTTTTTTAACGGTTAAAAACCACAAATATTTATTTTAATTATTTTATATTTGAAATACCGTCCAACCATCGCACCCAAGAATCCCCCCCACCCCCCCCCCCCCAACCCCCCCGATTTTTTTTTTATTTTTTTTTTTTGCGTTTTTTTTTTTCCACATTTTTGGAAGATAATGTAATAAATGTCCACACCCCCACACTATACACCCCTCTTCACTCCACCCCTCCCTCATTTGTGATTGAAAATGAGAGTCCTTTCACCTTTAAAAAGAAAATAGATGAGCGGTCTGCACCCGCAAGGCGGTGCTCTTGTTCATGAAACTTGAAACATGGATAGATGGCAATATGGACATTATGCACGTCATTTCATTTTGTTCCTACGTCAAAAATATTGGTTGCTATGGCAACAAATAATAATTAAAAAAATTCTGACAATGGTGGAATTTCTGACAATGGTGGAGCCGGTAGAGGACTATATTGCTTGGCAATAGTCTTTTTTTTCATGTATTCTTTTTAAAACTTGCCCTATAGGTTTGTCCCAATTAAAACTTGACAGAGTTCGACAATGGGTCAAGTCATGTAAAAAACTATGTCAAATAATAGAAAAAAGTTGTGTTATCTCTAGATACCAAATTTATTACCGGTAACCTTCATGAAACTGTAAAAAAAAATTCTGAATGATATCTGTGAAGAGATTAAAACTGGGTAATATGTAATATTATGTTATCATTAAATAGGTCACTGGGTGTAATTAACTAACATGTTTTGGCCAAAAAAGGTGAAACTTGCTCAGAATGTAGAAATAGAATGTGTACATTGAAAAGAAAAAGATTGTTAAGGTGAAGTGGATATGGTGTCAGCCTAGCTAGGGTGGGGGGCACGGTGAAGTGGATATGGTATCGGCCTAGCTAGGGTGGGGGGCACGGTGAAGTGGATATGGTATCGGCCTAGCTAGGGTGGGGGGCACGGTGAAGTGGATATGGTGTCGGCCTAGCTAGGGTGGGGGGCACGGTGAAGTGGATATGGTGTCGGCCTAGCAAGGGTGGGGGGCACGGTGAAGTGGATATGGTGTCGGCCTAGCTAGGGTGGGGGGCACGGTTTGATATGGTGTCGGCCTAGCTACGGTCAAGGGCTCGATTTGATCCCCACTGTGGGAGTATTCTTTAGATCTTCCCCAGAGACATCAAGAACTGAATCTTCCCAGGCTATGGACTTGAGAGTGTTTCAATAAGTCTTAGGCTAATTAGCCTTTGAGTTAAAACAAATGGGTTTCAACTAAACTAAATAAAGCGTATCAGTTTGATTATTTTTTTAACAAAGAAGTCTGTTTTTCTCACTTCAGCTGAAGAGCAGCTGATGAACCAGAACACGATTATGATCATGATCATTGTGGGGCTTGCAATCGTGATATTCCTCGTCGCACTCTACTGCTTCCAGCAGCGACAACGAAGGGCAAACAGACAATATGGTGAGTAGAAGAGCATCGTACTTCAGATTTTACTTTCTGTTGAAGATATGCACTTTACCTTTTAACCCTTTCCCAAGTCATTTCCTGTGTGTTTGCTTTTTGATGTCAGTATACAATTGTTTTGCCAAGTAACTTTAAGAAAATTAAGTCTATTTATAAGACATACTTTGGAAAAGCCTATTAAGGCTGGCATGACAGAATTATTTGTCTGTGTCTATTTACAGTTATCCCTTCTGCAGCCTCTGCATATGAAACTGAGTAATTTCATATTGTCACTATTGATATATACAGCTTTGTAATTTGAAATTGCACTGAAGGCAAAGAAAGACAAAATTGAATAAAATTATAAATTATTTTACCAGTATGAATAAAATTATTATTTTAAAAAAATACACAAAACAATGCTGTGGGATGCAGGACAAATTATACTTTGTAGTATCTGTCTAACCTTTGAATGTCAGATATAATAGTTTCGAATATACAAGGATGCAAACCTTACAATCACAAATAGTCGCATTGGAACATGGAAGTTTTGGTATTCAAAGAACTCGGTGGACATTCAAGTAGCGTACAAATCAGACTGAAAATGAATGATCTTATCTCACTTGCTCATCTTGACCAATGTCATTACTACCAGACCGCTCATTGCTCCTGAAGCAAATTGAGAGTGATGTCATGGGAATTCATTGAAATATGCAGCATTCCATTATGTAGAAAGTGGCATTTTTTTCAGATTTGTCTCTATTGACAAAGTTGACAAACATTTTGTGAAGTTCTCCGATAGTGCCAAGCAGTAATTGTTCATTTAACCCTTTGCATGCTGGGAAATTTGTCTTCTGCTAAAATGTCGTCTGCTTAATTTCTAAAATTAGCTTTTTCTTCAAATTTTTTCAAAGAATACTATCAGAATAGCAAACAGTTAGGATCCTGATCAGACGCCACGTTTTGTGGCGTCTGATCTGGATCCAAACGGTTTGCAAAGGCCTTTGAAATTCGGTTCCAGCACTGAAAGAGTTAAAGAGAACTATTGGATAAATTGACAGATCAGTCACAAGGGTCGATTTTTTCACATGCATTTGTGTGTCCTACCTTGTCCAAACTTTAGCCTTTTCATTCATCATGCAAATTTACATTAACCCATTTATGCCTAGTGGACTCTTCCATCCTTCTAAATTGGATCAATTTATTTCCAAAATTAGGGATGTCTAGTATATTTATGCCCCCCTTCGAAGAAGAGGGGGTATATTGCTTTGCACATGTCGGTCGGTCTGTCGGTCCGTCCACCAGGTGGTTGTCAGACGATAACTCAAGAACGCTTGGGCCTAGGTACATTGATCATGACTCGCAGATGACCCCTATTGATTTTGAGGTCACTAGGTCAAAGGTCAAGGTCACGGTGACCCGAAATAGTAAAATGGTTTCCGGATGATAACTCAAGAACGCTTAGGCCTAGGATCATGAAACTTGATAGGTAGATTGATCATGACTCGCAGATGACCCCTATTGATTTTGAGGTCACTAGGTCAAAGGTCAAGGTCACAGTGACCAGAACGAGTAAAATGGTTTCCGGATGATAACTCAAGAACGCTTAGGCCTAGGATCATGAAACTTAATAGGTAGATTGATCAGGACTCGCAGATGACCCCTATTGATTTTGAGGTCACTAGGTCAAAGGTCAAGGTCACAGTGACCCGAAATAGTAAAATGGTTTCCGGATGATAACTCAAGAACGCTTAGGCCTAGGATCATGAAACTTGATAGGTAGATTGATCATGACTCGCAGATGACCCCTATTGTTTTTCAGGTCACTAGGTCAAAGGTCAAGGTCACGATGACCCGAAATAGTAAAATGGTTTCCGGATTATAACTGAAGAACGCTTATTCCTAGGATCATGAAACATGATAGGTAGATTGATCATGACTCGCAGATGACCCCTATTGATTTTCAGGTCACTAGGTCAAAGGTCAAGGTAACCCGAAATAGGAAAATGGTGTCCGGATGATAACTCAAGAATGCTTATGGCTAGGATCATGAAACTTCATAGGTACATTGATCATGACTGGCAGATGACCCCTATTGATTTTCAGGTCACTAGGTCAAAGGTCAAGGTCACAGTGACAAAAAACATATTCACACAATGGCTCTCACTACAACGGAGAGCCCATATGGGGGGCATGCATGTTTTACAAACAGCCCTTGTTATATCTATATTTAGAATATTTCGTACAGAAATTCTTTTAAGCAAACAGCGCAGACCCTGATGAGACACCGCATCATGCGGCGTCTCATCTAGGTCTACGCTGTTTGCCAAGGCCTTTTTTTATAGACGCTAGGCATAAATGGGTTAAACTTACCACAGATGATCACCATCATAATATGACATGTTGCATATAATACCCATCTTTCTACCTCAAATGTCAAGGTCAGAGTTAGAGATCAGAGGTCAAATTTTGCCTTAAACAGCTTGTCAGGACTGTAACTATGTTATTGATCATGCCATTGTAACCCTCTCCCACTCAGAAGCAAAGTGAAAATGAGAAACTCACAGTCTGTTCAGGTTTTATGCTGTTTGCTGCTCATCAGTATCTTAGGGTAGAAAATGAAGCCTTATAAACTTGAATCTAGTAAGAAGTCTTAATTAAATTAACCTTTCTAAGGGAATCCAAATGCATCAAAACACGTATCTAAGTGGTAAAGGGTTAATAAATGTATAACTTACCACAAATAAACAAAAGTTAATGTTTTGTATGATGAAACTTTTCAGGGCTATATCTCAGATATGCTACAAGATTTCAACATGAAAATTCATCGGTGTGTAGATATCAATAAGGAGAATTGCAATTTGTAAAAACAATGACCCAATAAATAATTACCCTACACTTAATGATTGTACTGTATATCATGGGCTTTGCACTGATCCATAAACAACGTTTATTTGGCGCGTGATATCAATTCAAAAAATTTGCTTGTAAATTTGGCATCTGAATGGTAATTCAAATTTAAAGACAATTCATTAACATTTGGAAACACTGTTTTGAAATTAAAAAATATTGAAAAAAAATCAAAATGTCCCATACTTTTTATTATAAGCATTTTTCAGAATAGGGTGGAAGGACACGAGAAAGAGGTTAATGTCTGAAAATTGTGTGTTGGTATATTTCTGCCAATATTCCAATGCTTCAGACTTGGCAAAGTATGCTGGCAACCATCAAAAATGTGTCGATTAAACACAGGAAAGCTTAATTGATAATGCCATATACGTATTAAGTAATTTGGTTATTCTGAATTAATTTACTAATGCTTTGTTTATTGATTTGTCCTAATGTGAATACAATTTGCATTCCTGGAGTTACACTGTCACAAGATTAATAGGTGTTTGCTTTGAGCAATTTCGATAGCATTTGAGTGTATTGATATTTTACAGATTATATGTTTACATTTTGCTGTGTTGCAAATGTGCTGCATTCTTTTTATGCCCCCGGTAGGGTGGCATATAACATTTGATCTGTCTGTCCGTCCGTCCGTCCGTATGTCCGTCCGAAAACTTTAAAATTGGCCATAACTTTTGCAATATTGAAAATAGCAACTTGATATTTGGCATGCATATGTATCTAATGGAGCTGCACATTTTGAGTGGTGAAAGGTCAAGGTCATCTTCAAGGTCAAAGGTCAAAAAAACAAATCAGAGGGAAGTAACAAGCTTTAAAGGGAGATAATTTATATTTATCATTTGGCAGGTACAGATCATTTTTACAAGGGAGGTAATATGTTTTTAAAGGGATATAATAAAAAAAAAAAAAATCAATCAAAGCAGTGCAGTAGGGGGCATTGTGTTTCTGACAAACATATCTCTTGTTTCTTTTAATTTATTGGAAGCTTCAGTGACATTTTACTGTATATTTACTGTGTTTTTTTTATAGCTGACTTGAGCAGGATTGTGAGCTTTTGTGATCCCCTTTCGTCCGTTTTGTGTTGGGCATTGGCCATCAGCATACATTTAACTTGTGAACAATCAAGTGGTTACTTAAATTGCTCAATCATCATGACATTGGACAAATGATATCAAGGCCCAGTTGGAATTTGCTTTTTGCAGCGTCACAAACTACCGTATATCATTGGTAATGTTGACTAAATACTGTGCAAAGACTCTAGGAGTTATACCATTTTTTGCCATGAAATTTGGTTTTTCAGTTATGTATTGCCCCACATACACTCTCATTCTTTGCTCGCTCTTTTTTTATGCTCCCCTAAAATTTATTTTGGGGGGAGCATATAGTCCCCGCTTCGTCTGTCTGTGTGTGTGTTCATCCGTGCACAATTTTTTTCCGGGCTATTTCTCAGCAACTAATGACCGGAATTCAATGAAACTTTATGGGAAGCTTCACTACAAAGAGGAGATGTGCATATTATCAGCGGGTTCTGGTTGGATGATTTTTCACAGAGTTATGGCCCTTTGAAATTTCTTTAAAAAAAATCTTGTCCCCCCAACTACTGTGCCCTCAAGACGTTTCCTTTTATCTGAATATACAGTGCAATATTGTGACCAAAAAAAACTTTGGGGAGCATCACCCGTCTCCGACGGTTTCTTGTTTCTAGTTGATTTGCTTAGAGCTGGACGTCTTCGCTTGCGCTCTGCTGTTTTCTCATCAATAACATAATGATTTCTATGCTGCCTGAAGCCAATTTCGCTTTCACTCGTAAAAGTTCAAAAATCTTCGCAGGAAATACAAATGGAATACATTGTACCACAAAAAATAAAAACAGGAATTTTGTATCTTATTAAATCAATGTTACCAGACCACATCTAGCGTGGTAATTTTGGCTATTGCTATTAGTAACACTTATTTTGTATGGGTTAACTATATTTTGCGAAGTATATGTTGATTTTAAGCATTTATAAAAAAAGCTTTTAAAGACGTTTCAAGTCACACATTTTAATTGTACTATGAAATTTTGTCAAAACATTCGTCTTAAGTATGTCTAAAGCGAGTTAAAAAAAGGTTCTGCTTCTTTAAAAAAAACATTGCTTTCTGTAGTGCAGAGTCTTATATGGCTATTTTTAAGAGAGGCGACATCTATTAGCAAAGCTGCATACAACTTTGTCAAAACATTTGCCCCAATATTTCTTGGCATGGGTTTAAACTTTTTGTCATGTGGGGACAGAAATTGGGTCACTAGGTCATAGAAAGGAAAAACAACAATGTTGAGAACATAACCAGACAACATGACTATGAATATATTTGTCTGAAGCGTTTTGATGTTAGAAATAATTTTTTTATTTAATTAAAAAACAGACACACTGATGTGGGTCTTAGGACATATGGCCCTCTTGTTTGCCATATTTTCCCTCCTGTATATGATCTACTTAGTTATTATTTCCAAAATCAATTTCACTTTAACAGGAAATTTAAATCTGTCATAATTTTGTTTTATTGTTGTTTAGAATGAGTTAGAGCAAAATGCTATTAAATCATGAACATGATCACAAAAATGAAGTCCAAAAAAAACTTCTTAAAAAACTTTAACAATAAAAACCGGAAGTCCAATAAAAGATACAGTGCTCATTCTCTCCCCTGTTTGTCTTGTTCTCTGCAGAGACTGAGGGTTATACCGACGGCTGTGACAATGAACATCTCTACGCCCCGCCCCCCACGTATAATGAAGTCATCCAGACAAACTTATACCCACCCACCCCAGAACAGCTCAGGGTAAGCAGGTTTGGTGTTCTAGCAGTAACTGGCATTGCTCCCATCTTTTCTCAATCATGAATGTAAACAGTGGTAAATCATCGGCGGGAAAGTTGATTGAAGATTTTTTCTTATGGGCTTTTGTTATTTGAAAGAGTAAAAACCAATTTTAAATTTTGGTTTTTCTGATGTTCTTATCAAATGATAATCCGAACTGAACTTGTTATTCAACTATATTAGTACATAATTACAGTGTAGTTAATTCACAACTGCCAACATGATTTTTTATATACTGGGGAAATAATGTTTTTGCCCTGTCTGTTGGTTTGTTTGTTGGTTTGCATCAAACTTAAACATTTCCAATAACTTTTGCAATATTGAAGATAGCAATTTCATATTTGGCATGCATGTGTATCTCAAGGTGCTGCACATTTTTAGTGGTGAAAGGTAAAAGGTCAGCCTTCAAGGTCAAATATATGAGTCAAAATCATCAAACTTTAACATTTGCCATAACTTTTACTATATTGAAGACAGCTACTTCATATTTGGCATGCATGCGTATCTCATGGAGCTTCACATTTTGAGTGGTGAAAGGTCAAGGTTGTCCTTCAAGGTCAAAGATAGGGGGGGGACATGGTGTTTCACAAACACATGTTGTTTACCATTAAATTTTCTTTTGGCTTAAAATTAGGCTTGACAATTGGTCTTGTCTAACAGTGAAGCGGTCTGTGTTTGACATTTCAGGCATGTCATTTTCACATGATATGCAACTTATTTGAATAATTTGTTGAATAATTGAATGCTTATTAAGTAACATTTTTAAACAGTTTCAAATTTTAAATCTTGGTTATGCATTCTGTAGGGCCTTTTGACCTTCTTAGAGAAGGGCCGCTTTTACAATTTTAAGTGGTTTGAGACTGAAATTTTCTAAATTTTTAGAAGTTCGCAACTCAAATTTTCCCAAATAAGACAAATGAATGTCTCATTTTTTCGCAATTTTGAATAGTTTGCAACTCATTTCACAAATTGAGGGCCAAAGGCCACTTCACAAAGTCGGGGAAAAAATTAACCCATGTTATTTGCTATTGCTTGCTGATGATGTCTATCCCATGTTGCAGGTAAGGCAGATATCAGAGGAGCCCTCCAGCCCAATGACTCCTCCTCCCACGTACAACTCCGCCCTCCTCATTCTCGCCAGAAGTGCAGAGTCCTTGCTCCAACACAAACCAGTCAATAAACGATTATCCGTTCTAAGTCGCCGCAGTCTTTCGATGGATGTCATCGAAATTGAGCAAACTTCTCCGCCAAAACAGGAAAGTGCAGAAGCAGACGGTCACCCGACAAATGACTGGAAATCGAAAAGCAGAAACATTTTCCGGTTTAGCAGACAATTCTCAAAACCTGGTCATATACCTTCACATAGTGATAAAGATGGCAGTGGGCATCACTGTCAGTCAATCTTGATAACTCCTCCACCCTATCCACAGACTCCTCCCATTTATCCATTAACTCCGCCCCCACCCTGCACACCACAAGCGATAGATCCATTCTCAGTGCTAGCTACGAGAGACATTCATTTGCAATCAGAAAATCGAATAAACTTGTCTTCAATAAGTGGATCAACCTTTCCCAGGGAAAACGTGATTGTACCAAGGCCTATAGAGCCAGTGGACCAGTCGTCAATGTTTGCCAGTAATGTGTTTTCATCAGGTTGTAATCAACATGTGCAGGGAGATGGTGCTAATGAAGATGTTTTGCCTTATTCAGACGTGCCTAGTGTTGCCTTTGTAGGAAATAGAGTGGACATCTGAATCTATGAATTATTGAAGTTGTAAGTGTGTTTATGGGAACATAATATTTGTGTAAGTTTGTCAACTTTACCTAGTCAGAGTCATTACTTGTTATCCTTTATTTACAGAATCTCATTATTACATAATTGACATGGTCATAATTTTGTTTAATCTGTTGTCTGTGTATGAAAAAATAATTTTCAATCTGATTAAAGTCTACATTTCCACATAAGTCACATTTGATAATAAATCAATATCAGTGTCGTTGACATACCTATTTTTTGTATATGTTTTATGTTAAGAAGTGGAAAACTGACAGCTATCATGACTAACATGTATATAAGATAAATCTTGTATGTTCATAAACCATTTTAGCTCTACTATTCATTGAACAGTTTGAGCTATCCTGCTCGCCCTGCATTTGTCACATTTGCCAGCAGTGTTTGCGCAATGCTGTGGTAAAGGTAAACATGAAACATCTCCACATCACAGTTTATACTACATGTATTCAATTGAAACTTCACACATGTGTTCTGGGTCATTGTGTAACGTCCCTGACCAAGTTCCTTAACTCTTACCTGCAATTAAACAGAATTATACCCCATTTTGTACTTGGAAATTTGGTTTAGGGATTGTTCAACATCTCTGTATCACTTTTGCTGCTACATGTTTTCAATTGAAACTTCACACATGTTTCATTGTGTGAGGTCACTGACCAAATTTGAAAACTCTCATCTGGCATTTAGCATAATTATACCCCTTTAGATACTTAGCAATTTGCTTAAGGTAAACATGCAATATCTCCTTATTGTGTATACAACAGGTATATAATTTTAACTTCACAAATGTGTTCGTGGTCATCCTGTGAGGTCACTGAACAAGGCCCATTAATCTGACCAGCAATTATGAAGAATTATGCCCCTTACATACTTAAAAAACTGGTTTATGTTTGCGTGCAATTACTCCATTTCTTTATATTTATTACAGATATTGACATTATACAGTATGTCTTTGGGTCTTTATGTACATTTTACTGATCAAGACCTATAACTCTGACCAGCTTTTTAAACAGGATTATGACCACTTACTCTTACGGTATTAAAGTCCACATAAGGTTTGCAGGAGAGTTAAAATTCAGATTGCAGTTTTTGTTTGTTAAGTTAGCCAAGTGGCGATATTTATTTCTTGCTGATTCCTATATGTGGAGAATTGAAACTGTATGAACTTTATTATAATTTGGGAGAGTGGGCGTACATGTTTTACAAACATCTTTGAAAGATTGTTAATTTATAACAAGGTATGAAATCCTTTAGTTCTTATGTATTTAAAGAAATCCTTGGTTGTTACTGACTCTTTTAACCAGGTTTTTCCAAGGAAAAAACTGGTTATTAGATTGGCGAATGTCGGCGGGCGGGCGGGCTGGCAGGCGGAACAAGCTTGTCCGGGCCATAACTTTGTCGTTCATTGTGAGATTTTTAAATCATTTGGCACATTTGTTCACCATCATTAGACGGTGTGTCACGCGAAAGAATTATGTTGATATCTCCAAGGTCAAGGTCACAATTAGAGTTCAAAGGTCAAAAATGGCTATAAACGATTTGTTTGTAATACATGTTATACGCGGTTGCGAAAAAATCGTGCTGGGGAAAGAGAGGTGACACTTGGTAGTCACTTGCAGGAGGTGGGCCTTGTTTGGCATATGCCAATTAACAAGTCTGTTATTTTAGGTGATAGTAACTGTCCCTTATTATTTTATGTCATTGACACGTTCTTTGTTATGATTAGCGGATAAGTGGGACTGAATAATCGTTAACGAGTGTTTTAAACAACGAAGCCAATTGCCAAGTACGCTGCATTTATTGATAAACAACAGTATTAAATCTATAAAAAAATGTTTTTGTTATAAAAAAAACCCCAAAGGTACGGGTTTTTATGTATATGTACAAAAATAGTAGATGCAGTTAAAACCAAAACACAAATCAAAATATTCTTTATTAATTTGTAACAAAGCGCAGAATATATTTCAGTCAGGTGTTGATCACACATCGTCATATTTGAATTGTGTTTAATAGTATTGTCTTTTATCCGGATTCGCCGCGTGTAGGCTGTATAATCTGCAACACCCCTGAAAAACACAATACACACAATGGGTAATAAAGTTGTTAACAATTAGCGCTAATCAACACTATTATACCTAAACGAAGTCGACGCATTCGATACAGCCTTATTGCATTCGCGTTTTACAGGAAATGTCAGTTGTCAGTACACTGTATAATGAACATCCCTTTGTGTCAAAACCGGATTTAACTTGAGTGTGAATAGTCGACTGTTTCATGTTCTATGTATCAATACCATCTGTGTATCTGTATTATAAGTATACCAGTCAACAAACAAGGTGCGCACTTCCGCATATGGGTATTCGGACGTTCAAAAAATTGACCTATGGTTTAGCGTTCACGCCATCGAACGCATTAAGCAAGTTAACTCGTTTTTTTCACTATTTCTTTATTTGCACAAAATACTAGTGGCTTATAACTTACCTTGCAATCTTTTTTTCTCGCATTTTGCGAGTGTGCGAGTGTTAATTTCGAGCCCTTTGTATATGCGTGGATTACGCTGGATTTAAATGCCTCACGCCTACGGTAATTCAGTCTTATTTGTTTCAAATATGGGACATGATTGTTCGTTAGGATCTTGAATTCGTCCATCGGTCCAAGGACGAAAAAGGCGAAAATTAATGTTGGACGAATAATAATGGTTTCACAGTAACTCAATGGTTTGCATAAACGTCTTAAATTAAGACAGATTCGTCTCTGGAGTGTACAATCTTATATTAAATTGAGTGCAAATCAGGGTTCTGATAAAAAAGATTTTCAATTCAGTTCAGAACTGAACAATTGATAAAAACAGGTAACATCTGTCATGAAAATGGGAAAATCAATAAAGGTAAATTAGACGATTTGTAACTACCAGTGACTTGCTTGTTAAGTGAATACAATCTACATGTAGCAAGTTTCAGCCTATTTTCAGACAATGGTTTATCTCTCTGTGTGATTAACATCTGTAACTCAACTATGGACTTTAGCGTGTGTTTTCAAAGTATGATGATAGTGGATACAACCAGTATAATATTAGATTTAAAAGTTTCAGGTTTATTGAATTGTTTCATAAAAAAACTGTGTGTGTTTCGTCATGCTACACATGTTGGTGTTAATAACACTAATTTCTCTATATATTCATAAAAAGAGTAAAAAAAGCGACTACATAGCTTGTTAATTGGAAAACAGTTTATAATAAGTATTGAAAATGGCAACTTCTGTCACTTCTGTTGGAAAAAGTTCAGATTTTGTTAAGGACTATGTTTGCAGCGCATGCGAAAGTCAAAGTATTTTTGAAAGTGACGATATTTTTTGTGAAACATGTATGAGGTTTTTTTGTGGAAAAAGGGTTTATAATCATGATCAATTGTACAAAAACCATTCCAAATATGGAAGAGAAGCAACAAATAACTGGCCTGTTACAAAGAAAATGGAGGATTTGCTTCTGAAATGTGATGTACATAAGGACGAGAAACTGAAAATGTTTTGCCAGGACCACAGTCAACTGTGCTGCTCAGATTGCGTTCTGCTTCAACACAGGTATGTGGCACACAGTCCTGAATATGATTGAATTGTATTAAGGTTTTATAACGTTATAGGGCTACAGTCACATTCATCCATCAAATATCTTCATTCTGAGCATTCAATTGTTAATTTTTTATGGTACTTATATTAAAGGACATTATTGCTAGATGTCTAAATGTCAAATTGGTGCCTACATTGATTGTAAAGACAAGTGTGTAATTAATGTGTTTTTTCCCATGTAGGGGACTACTGTTTTGATTGTAATCATTGTCAAAGCCTGGTTTATATACTTTTGTATTAGGTAGTCAGGGCTCAAGCTAGACTCCAATTTTTGGGAGAAGTCACTTCTCCCTAAGCTCTGGAGAGGGAGAAGTGGGGCAGTTTTAGGGAGAAGTGGATCTTTTGCGATCACCAGTGGACCATTGTGAACCATGACCTGTTAATGTGTATGAACTAAAGTAATAAAATCATTTCTTTGAATAAATTTATTACTGACAAAAATATAAGCATAAAAACATAAGAAAATAATGTTGAAAAATCATTTTTATAAGCACTAATTTATCAGTTCATACATATGACACAAGAGCAAAGCATAAGACTCAATATATACATGTATGTTTGAATTTGAGCACTTCAGCTCAGTACAAAAAGCACTTTTTACTAATAGTACAGCTTGCGGACTTTCAAGGACTTCTCAAGATTTATTTCGGGTAAAAATTACAGACAATAAGAAAATCAGCGTCAGTAAAATAGCCCTCAGTAATGACACATTACAAATCTTTGAACAAAAATGGAATCGGATTAAATTCTCATAATGTTTTGTCCACTTATATACATTTCACTCTAATGTTAGTTTATCTATCTAAAATAGTTATGTTTATTTTTATTTTTTTCAATCTGACAAGATCATTGTGAATATACAACAAAACACACAAGTCCAGTATGCTTACTTCCGACTTTATACAACTCATCATTTTTCATAACTATCCCTGGCCTCTGTTGCTCTTTTCTTTTCTCTCTATAAAAATATATATATATTAGCATATCTTGTATAACATGTCTGAACTTTATTGCTTTGTACAATCACTTTGTTGTATGATCATATACATGTTTACATTATATGTATGATATTGAATAAAAAATAAAATTGCGACCCCATCAAATTTATTTCCGAGTCTGTGACGCATTAATATTGTTTAACATGTTAATTATATTAAACAAACCCGATATTAAAGTAGATAAAATAGTATAAATAATCTAATAAAACACTGCCGTTATTTACGATATATGCGTTTAGGAATTTTGTAAACACGGGCGTCCGCCATTATAATTTCGGCACATCGGAACTCAACTTGCGTAAAACACTTGCTCAATTAACCGTTAAACTCCACCTCTGTTCTCTGCAAAAGATTTGAAGGCGGAGCTATGAACGTGCTATTATTTAATTGGACGATTACCAATGAGGAACAAACACACGATTAGATCGGCATGTTGATTGCTAGACAAAATTTTGTCGGCGAGAAATTTGTCGCATTATTGCTTGAGACAGGAAGCGACTATCCTTTGATGACGTCAAACTGTCAATTCACACGGAGTGCAAATTTTCCGAAGACTTTAACCGACTCTTTGTTTACAATTCAATTAAAAAACAAACACTTGCTAACATTAAACATTGGATTAAATCAACGAGTTTGCATGACAATAACAACTTTAACAAACATTACCGCAACGACGCGGGAATTGATCTACCTAGATTTTTTTTCAACACATTTAAATCACTCTTTCATAGCCGCGTCATGCGAAAATGGGTTTAATGCGTTTAGGCCAGTATCTTAAAGTATTATATTCGATATGTGTTCGTGTGTCGTATGAACAAATCTGCACTAAAACTAAATTTACGATTGCGATAGACACCTATAAACATAGCATATACTGTTATATGCGCATAATATCACTCTAAGCGTTTCGGCCAGCGTATCTTAAAGTATTATATTCGATATTTCACATTACTGCCCCAGCCCTCTAAGCCGAGAGGAACTGTCTTTTTTTAATAAGGATCGGAGTTAGTGTTCGTGTGTCGTATGAACGAATCTGCACTAAAACTAAATTTACATAGTACATGATCAGTTGTCAAACGAAAGTACGCTTGATATTAAATGCATTATTTTTCTCTCTCCGGGATATTGTTTTAGTATGTTGATGCTGCATTAACAAATATAAGTGTATATGAAGTGATAACACCAAAAATAAACACCGGTTGCGATAGACACCTATAAACATATATTTTGTGTTAACAGTCCGAGTTCTCGATTCAGAATGATCATGACCAAGATAATGAGTATAAAGATTCGTCATAACTGGGGACATACGTTAATTGTTCGCACTTTTCGTCGGCATCAACTCATCTTTTCCCGTCCTGGACCATTTTAAGCCATCTACTACTCGCGAAAAGTAAGTTTTCACGGTTTGAAAAACGGACAATACGGGCGAGGAGCATAGAAATATACACACCTGTCTACCAAGAACAGATACCAATTAATACATAGAGACCGACATTCTTTTAATCCACATTGTTTTGGGGACATTGAATTCGATAATTGTCATCAATTAACAAAGTGTCTAGCCCGGTGTCGGCATGTTTTCTATTAGCCGAAATGGAGTTTGTAACCCACGCTCTGATTAGTCAGGAGAGAACCCTGCCAAATACCTGTACGACGAGCGCTGTGAATAGTTGCTTATCAATTTTCAATAGGTAATTTACTACGCCGGGGGTGGAGTTTCGTCGATTCGGTCAGTTGATTGACCTCGGCGTGTATTCGGTAATAAACAGAAGCAACTTTGATAGCGCTGCGGATATAATAATTGCCAGATTTTAGGGCGAAGTGGTTATCGCCGGTGCTTTTAATCAGGGCGATTACAGGGAAGCCGCGGCGATATAATCGCCCGAGTCGCCCAATTGCGTGAGCCCTGGTAGTTCATCTTAGGATCAATTTGATGATTTTATGATAAGTGTAGGGTCACTCACTATGCAATAAGTTTTTTATGCCCCTGGAAGGTTTGCATATAGCAGTTGCATTGTCCGTCAGTCCATCTGGGATTCTGTATTCTGGAGTTTTTACGCAACTTTTTCAGATATTGAGCTGATTTTGGTATATGACTCTACCTACATCACCTACATATGAAGTGTGAGTTTCGTTCCGGTCCATTGATTTTTGGTTATGGGCCTTAGACCTAAACATTCTCTACAATAACCATTTTCCTGATATTTAGCTCACCTGAGTGATGGCCTTTTGTCCGTCTTGCGTCGTCCGTCATGCAGCGTCAACATTTGCATTGTTAACACTAGAGGCCACATTTATTGTCCAATCTTCATGGCATTTGGTCAGTAGATTGATCTCAATGATATCTTATGTTTGTTTTTTTTATTGATTTTCAACAAACATCTCTATTACAACATGAATACACATATGAAGCAACAAAACATTTTGGTCTCTTACGTATACTAAAGTATCATAATTTTTTATGCATTGACTATGTCTGCACATACACGTGTTTTATGTATAATACTAAGAGAAAAAACACACACTTTATCTGTTTAAGTATGAACATGGTATTGCTTAACATTGTTACCAGAAAAATACTGTTGAGACGATGCTATGTTATTTTCTAAAGAGTGAAAAGGAGAGGGGAAAAGCTAGATTTGATAATAAGAGAGTTGTAGCATTGATAAATAAGTTTAAAAAAAAATAAAAAAAATAAAGTGATTTTATTTTAAATATATATCAAACAAAAATCAAAAGGCCCGCAATATTTGACATATTTCACAAAATTTGACACAAATAAAGATAACAATTTAGCGGTTTAAAAAGAAATATTAAACAGAAACATCCTAAAATGTCGGGGATGTTGGCAAGATTCTTAATGAGTTATTTCAAAGTTGTGCCATTTTCTATTATGTTGAGCAATTTTGCCTTTTTCAAAGGCAATTTGCTTTTCTAATATAATTTTCATTCTTAGAGCATTGTTGAAGGTCTCAATATTTGGCTTTTCGGCTTTTGATTTGGTATTGAATATGTAAGATTTCATAAGGATGATTATAAAGTTAATCACTTGATTATGAGTGCCTCCTTTTTTAGTTCAAAAAATAATATCAATTACATTTAGTTCTATGTGTAATTGTTTTCTATTTAATAACAATGTCAGCTCCTGCCATATGGGTTGTACAGAATTACATTCATATAAAACGTATATAATTGTTTCCTTACAACTTGCACAAAAAGTGCACAGACTTGAAGATGTTAGATTACATTTATACAAATATGAATTAGTTGGTAGTATGCACTGTAGAATCTTATATTGAAAATTGCGTAAAGTGTTATCTATGGTGGCTTTAAATGGTGTAAAATAAGCATGTTTCCAGTCGATACTTTGTTCAAAGGGGGACATTATGTCTTCCCATTTCTTTTCTTGTTTAGTTTTATTTTCTTCTAAGGTTTGTTGTAGATTATATAAATATTTACACACTGTTTTTGATTTTTGTACTTTTTCAAGTAATGTGTAATATGATTGAAATTGACAAAATCCATTTGAGATAGTTGTTGTCTGTAAGCTATTGGGATACTTTTGATAAGTGTGTAATATTTAACCCTTTGCATGCTGGGAAATTTGTCATCTGCTAAAATGTTGTCTGCTGAATTTCTAAAATTAGCATTTTCTTCATTTTTTTTTTCAAAGAATACTATCAGAATAGCAAACAGTTTGGATCCTGATGAGACGCCATGTTTTGTGGCATCTCATCTGGATCCAAACTATTTGCAAAGGCAGGGCTATAGATAACAAGCGTATGTGCGTTATTACGCAATTAAAATAACCAAAAACGTAATTAAATTCAAAATCAAGCGTACAAAAACGCAAATATAAATTTAATAACGTAATTCCCGTAAAAAACCTTGCGTCACGAAACGCAATTCTTACAAACACCGGGCGTATTTTTTAAGACTGGTTATTTCCCATACAAAAATGTACCGAGTAATCGGTTGTGTATAACGCGCATTTGTGTATAACGCGCATCAACTTTTTGAAGCAAAAAATCGGGAAAAAAAGTTTTTGATGCAAAAAAACTGGGAAAAATTCGGTTCCATACTCCATGGGCTAACAGAAAATCGTTTTATTTACATTGCCGGTCTCGCGCGTTATTTCGAGCGTCTATGCGATATAGATGGTAAGGTTACATTACACAAATATATTTGTGTTTGACAATTTGCAAAATATTCTTTCCAGAATATGCGCGGTCCTGAAAAGGACCTTTGTTGTTGTCTTTGATCGTCTTTATAAGGGTCGTCCGTCTATGTCCGAAACGTCAATATTGTGACTGACAATTAAAAAATTCTGACAATTCAAAGACAATTTCAAGATTCTTTCTTTGTCGATCGCAGTGCTATTCAAGATACGGTAAGTCTAATGACAATTTTTATAATGATTAAAAATGGCAAATGTGCAGTTTTTATTCATGTTGAAGAGTGTTGTTTATTGCTCATTCAGTTGCTCAGTATAATTGACAGGTGACTTTAACGACTCAAACTTCTCAACACCATTACTGACATTACACGCGATAATTAAACAGTGGAGGTGTGATGCCGTCTGCCGGTTCGCATGTTTTGATAATAGCCCAGCTACACAAAACTTGACAGGTGACTCAAATCTTGACAAGACGTATGAAAACGTGTGAACAAACACAACATCAATTTTATTAACACATTTGAAAAGCAATAAAAATAATCATCAATATCGGGAAAGGCCTTGCCGACATACTATTGTAAATCGACAAGTGCCCCAATTAAATTGTGTAACCCTAGTACAGTAGGGTATAATATTGTGGGAATAAACAATAACATTTAAATAAAAATGGCTTCCTTGTTTTTCATTATCTCCTTCAAATTTATTTGATTTCGATGCTCTGTACGTACCTGAAAAAGATAGAAAATATTAATTTTAACTTTATAACGTTTGTTAATCTATATTCAGATCGTAAATATAATACAATTATTAACATAGTGACAGTTAAATCGACTGGGAACAGAATGGTCCGAGTTACCGTAACTGGGTAACTGACAGGGAAAAAATGTTTTGGCATGCCTGTTGTTGTGCATAACGCGCATCAAGTTTTTAAAATCAAATTTGGGGGTAAAAAAGTGCGCCTTATACACAACCGATTACGGTAGTTTATATGCTGTCCTATGAAGAAAAGAAGGCAGTCTTTCCAGCGGTTATCAACCTTTGGGGTAAATTACTGTAATTATTCGTAGACCCGTCCAATTTCTACTTTCATTTTCTTAAAATATCAAAATGGCCACTCGTGGCCGTAGAAAGAGAATCGTCACACAAACAAACATCAAAGACAGGTATTTACGCCAGAATATTGGGGAAACCGAAAGCTTCTGTGCTGCTTTGCTGAACGATCTGTTGAAAGATGTGATCATTTCTCCCGAGAATTTAGTTCGCCTGTTATTATCGGAGATTTTGAATGAGGTTGTTAAACCCAAAAAAACACGTTATGGGTAGTGTAAGTGAAAAAACTTTAAAAAAGTGGCGAAACAAACACCCGTGGCTGGTGATTGATATGGAAAGTGGAGTTATAAAATGTACATTATGCACAAACATGAAAAGTAAATTAAAACTAACTAATGTTGCTATATTTATTTTTCACATGCACATGATAATATAGTAATCTTAGTAGATTTTTATTATATTATATATGCCATTCCCTAAATTACCCAATTGAGTTTTAAAAAAAACGGGGGTGAAAAAACCCAATTAAGCTCAACAGTAGGGGGTTAAATTTTTTGCTAAAATCTATTGAATTTACAAAAACCCTATTGTTGTCAAAACAGGGGGTGAAAAACCCAATTACCCAAAAAATTATCTATAGCCCTGTGCAAAGGCCTTTAAAATTCGGTTCAAGCGCTGAAAGGGTTAAGATAATCTGTTGAGGGTATTTCATAAAGGGTTTTAAAAGCTTCAAATGTATAAAAGGTTTTTGACCTAAAGTCGTATATGTGTTCTAAGAATTTTATACCCTTACCAGTTTAGGTAGAAGAAGGTATGTTGGTAATTTTTTTTCTATCCTTGAGTTATTCCATATAATCGTTTTATTTACATGTCCTCCTTTTTCTTCGATTTAATCTTGTTCCAAGAGATAATGACATCTCTGAGGAATATATTTTTAAAATTGGAAACAATATGTTTTTCATTAAGTGCACATTCAAATACAAGATTTCCACCATATTTATTAAGTTCATTCTGATAGAAAATTTTCCACTGCCCTTTATTGTTTACGTCTGTTAATCTTTTGACCCAACTGGCCTTATTAGCATGTATTAGAGTAGTAATATCGGTGAGTTTCAGCCCTCCTTGTTCTATTGGTTTAACTAGGGTTGTTCTTTTTTATTTTTATGTCCCCCACTATAGAAGTGGGGGACATATTGTTTTTGCCCTGTCTGTTGGTTTGTTGGTTGGTCTGTTGGTTTGCGCCAACTTTAACATTTGCAATAACTTTTGCAATATTGAAGATAGCAACTTGATATTTGGCAT
Organism: Dreissena polymorpha; assembly: GCF_020536995.1. Taxonomy (NCBI): domain Eukaryota; kingdom Metazoa; phylum Mollusca; class Bivalvia; order Myida; family Dreissenidae; genus Dreissena; species Dreissena polymorpha. The sequence continues at coordinate 85,881,099 of NC_068363.1, read as the reverse complement.
GCATATGTATCTCATGGAGCTGCACATTTTGAGTGGTGAAAGGTCAAGGTAAAGGTCATCCTTCAAGGTCAAAGGTCAAATATATGGGTCAAAATCGCTCATTTAATGTACACTTTTGCAATATTTCAATATTCAAGATAGCAACTTGATATTTGGCATGCATGTGTATCTCATGGAGCTGCACATTTTGCGTGGTGAAAGGTCAAGGTCATCCTTCAAGGTCAGAGGTCAAATATATGTGGCCGAAATCGCTTATTTTATGAGTACTTTTGCAATATTGAACATAGCAACTTGATATTTGGCATGCATGTGTATCTCATGGAGCTGCACATTTTGAGTGGTGAAAGGTCAAGGTCATCCTTCAAGGTCAAATATATGGGTCAAAATTGCTCATGTAATGTCACTTCTGCAATATTGAAGCTAGCAATTTTATATTTGACATGCATGTTTATCTCATGGAGCTGCACATTTTGAGTGGTGAAGGGTCAAGATCAAGGTCATCCTTCATGGTCAAACGTCATATACGGGGACATAGTGTTTCACAAACACATCTTGTTTCAGGTTTGCAATCCCATACAAATTGGCATATAGATTTATTAATTGTTTGTAATATTTCATGATAAGGGGTTGGGAGTGCTGACAATGTTTACATAATCTTTGGCAGGGCAAACGTTTTAACCACAGTGACTTTTCCAAGGAGTGTTAATTTTCTGTGTTGCCACTGTTTTAAGCAATTTATAAAGGCTAGTAATTTTGGTTGCAAGTTTTTGTCTATATTGAGATGTTCATCATTGGTGAAATAAAAACCCAGTGTTTTAGCTTCTTCAGAGGCCCAAGAAAAATATTTGTATTTGTTAAATATAATGTGTGTGTTTTTAAGTGAACCAACGCGCATAACAATGGATTTTTGTGTATTTAGTTTGAGTCCAGATACTTCACTGAGTCTTGAATAGTATTTATCAATGTTGAAAACGAATTAAGCGTTCCATCTGTCATATAAGTTGTATCATCTGCGAAAAGTGTTTGTTTTATTTCTTGTTCTTTTATTTTTATTCCTTTGATGTCTTCATTGTTTTCAATAAAGTTGGACAATATTTCTATGCTTAATGCAAAAAGTGTTGTTGATAATGGACAGCCTTGTTTTATGCCCCTTTGAATAGGGATAGGTTCAGATCAATGTTAGTTATTAATAATTATGGTTCTTATGTCAGTATAAAATAATTTAATCCCTTGTATGAGTTCAGTTCCAAAATTAAATTGTTTGAGACTTTTAAACATGAACTCGTGATCTAAACTATCGAATGCTTTTTCATAATCGGCAAAGAAAAGAAGTCCTGGCTTATTATTGTTATTCAGATAATGAATGGTTTAAAAAATTGTGCGTACGTTCTCGCCAATGAATCTACCTTTTATAAATCCTGTTTGTCTTGGCTCAACAACAGACGAAATAACTTTTTAAATCCTGTTTGCAAGTGTTTTGGTCGCTATTTTATAGTCAACATTTAATAAACTTAATGGTCTCCTATTATCCAGTGTATCTAGATTTTTTCCTGGTTTTGGAATAAGTGTAAGAATACTTTGTTTTTGAAGTTGGGTTAATTGTCCATTAACAAATGAATGGTTAATTGAATTAATATAATGTGTTTTATTAACTTCCCAAAATGCCTTGTAAAATTCTGCGGATAAACCGTCTGAACCGGGACTTTTATTATTATCCATCTCTTTTAAAGCGTTTAAACATTCATATGCTGTGAGTAAGCCTTCGCATGATTGTTTCTCATTTTCTGACAGTCTTTTTATATTTAGGTTAAAAAAATGTGAATTATTAAGAGTATTTGTGTCAATAGCTTTTTTATTGATAAAGGTTGAGTAAAAGCTTCTATGTTCATTCATTATAGTCTTAATGTCTGAGACTTCAATGTTATTTATTTTTCACTTGTGAATGGTTTTACTTTCGTAATGTCTTTTTTCAAGATTTGCAAAGTATTTGGTATTTTTTTCATTATGTTCAATGTGTTTGGCTCTTGCGCTATTATCGTACTCTATTTTAGTTTCTTTAAACAGTTTGAATATATTTTCGATGTTATCACTGTTTGTATTGATTTTTTGCTCTAGTGACTCTAGTTTGTCAATGATAATTTGCTCTTTTTCCTGGTTTCGTTTTTTTATCAATGTAGAGAATTTTATACTAATGTCCCTTACCGTTCCCTTTATAAGTTCCCACAGTGTTTTTGGATTACAGTTAGTGTTATGTTCAACTATGCTATGAATTTCTTGTTTAATTTGATTTTGATACTCTTCATTTAAAAGCATAGCATTATTATGCCCCCTTTCGAAGAAGAGGGGGTATATTGCTTTGCTCATGTCGGTCGGTCGGTCGGAAATAGGCATTATAAGGATTTAGCATGGTTCAAACAAGGGAAACAACTACGGTTTATGCATGTTCTTTTTATTACAGATTTGCCTCCCTTTAATTCATTCGAAATCTCATTTTACAGCAGATTCCAAATCTGACCTGTAAATGAGCCCCATATTTACTGCCAGTGCTAGGTTACCTTTTCCCATTTGATCATTCTTAAGTATTGGTATTGTAATGCTGCTACTGCTGCACTAGAGGCCACATTTATTGTCCAATCTTCATGGCATTTGGTCAGTAGATTGATCTCAATGATATCTTATGTTTGTTTTTTTTATTGATTTTCAACAAACATCTCTATTACAACATGAATACACATATGAAGCAACAAAACATTTTGGTCTCTTACATATACTAAAGTATCATATGCATTGACTATGTCTGCACATACACGTGTTTTATGTATAATACTAAGAGAAAAAACACACACTTTATCTGTTTAAGTATGAACATGGTATTGCTTAACATTGTTACCAGAAAAATATTGTTGAGACGATGCTATGTTATTTTCTAAAGAGTGAAAAGGAGAGGGGAAAAGCTAGATTTGATAATAAGAGAGTTGTAGCATTGATAAATAAGTTTTAAAAAAAATAAAAAAAATAAAGTGATTTTATTTTAAATATATATCAAACAAAAATCAAAAGGCCCGCAATATTTGACATATTTCACAAAATTTGACACAAATAAAGATAACAATTTAGCGGTTTAAAAAGAAATAATAAACAGAAACATCCTAAAATGTCGGGGATGTTGGCAAGATTCTTAATGAGTTATTTCAAAGTTGTGCCATTTTCTATTATGTTGAGCAATTTTGCCTTTTTCAAAGGCAATTTGCTTTTCTAATATAATTTTCATTCTTAGAGCATTGTTGAAGGTCTCAATATTTGGCTTTTCGGCTTTTGATTTGGTATTGAATATGTAAGATTTCATAAGGATGATTATAAAGTTAATCACTTGATTATGAGTGCCTCCTTTTTTAGTTCAAAAAATAATATCAATTACATTTAGTTCTATGTGTAATTGTTTTCTATTTAATAACAATGTCAGCTCCTGCCATATGGGTTGTACAGAATTACATTCATATAAAACGTGTATAATTGTTTCCTTACAACTTGCACAAAAAGTGCACAGACTTGAAGATGTTAGATTACATTTATACAAATATGAATTAGTTGGTAGTATGCACTGTAGAATCTTATATTGAAAATTGCGTAAAGTGTTATCTATGGTGGCTTTAAATGGTGTAAAATAAGCATGTTTCCAGTCGATACTTTGTTCAAAGGGGGACATTATGTCTTCCCATTTCTTTTCTTGTTTAGTTTTATTTTCTTCTAAGGTTTGTTGTAGATTATATAAATATTTACACACTGTTTTTGATTTTTGTACTTTTTCAAGTAATGTGTAATATGATTGAAATTGACAAAATCCATTTGAGATAGTTGTTGTCTGTAAGCTATTGGGATACTTTTGATAAGTGTGTAATATTTAACCCTTTGCATGCTGGGAAATTTGTCATCTGCTAAAATGTTGTCTGCTGAATTTCTAAAATCACAAATTATCACCACACCCTCACACTATACCCCCCCCCCATTTTTTTTTAAAAACGGTTATGTTTGAATACCGTCCAACCATCATCCCCCCCCCCCCCGATTTTTTTTTTTTTTTTTTTTTTCGCTTTTTTGGAAGATAATGTAATAAATGTCCACAGCCCCCACACTATACACCCCTCTTCACTCCACTCCTCCCTCCTTTGTGATTGAAAATGAGAGTCCCTTCACCTTTAGAAAGAAAATAGATGAGCGGTCTGCACCCGCAAGGCGGTGCTCTTGTTTTAAATTTTAATCAATCTTATATGATTGTTTATATTTGTTTAAATCAGTATTTACTTGTTAAATCTGCATATTTAAATAATTATGGTATTGGAAACATTATTTTGGAAATAATCTATTAATTTGTGTACATAAGTTATGCAAGATTTTGATATTTTCATATGATACCATTATATCCATTTTCTTAATTTGCAATAAAATAATAAGATGCCAAACATGACCTGTGTTACATAAACAGTCAACAAAATAACAAGACAATACCTAAAAATACCCCTTTTCACACCACTAACAATAAACAGATAACAATCTGTCAGGCATTCAGAGCTTAACAGGGTACTGATTATCAGGGGCAGATAAGGCTACTGATAGGGTTTGCCCAGACATAAGGCTGGAATGAGGTATGACTTTTGATTGGTTCAATTTTTTGCACAGGAAATTATTTGAAAACAACAACTTTTGAAAAACAAGCTGGTTTCAGCAATTGAATTTAGTCCAAATAATTAGACGTAAGCTACCCCTCATATTTATAGGAGTACAATTGAATTGAGCTTAATTAAATTAACATTAAGACTTATAATTGTTCTGTAAAATGTATTGAAATACTGTCAGCATGAAGTATTGTGTGATGAAAACAATGTGTATTTTACTACAATTTGGAAATCAACAATAAGTTTGTTGGAAAAGAAGTTCAACTGTTTTTTTTTTGGAATACTGAAGAAGAGTTTTAACAGGTTTGTATTGTCATTTCTTCATCCTTTTTTTATTTAGTTTACTGAATTAATTATGATCATTATTATATTTTTGTATTGTCACTGGGAAATGTAAATTGATAAGTAAATGTATTGCAACTTAAAGGAAAAACAACACAATTTGAAGCAAAAATAGATGAACATACACATGACAAAGTGTAAATGTTGTGTACAGTGAATAATGGTGGTTGTGTTTTATGATTATTGTCATCTTTATTGTTATTTATAGATATTTCTGGTTATTACTGAACATATTTCTTTCCCTCATATTTTAATTTTGAAGGTTAAATTCTTGCCCCAAGAGCAAAAGGGGTAATCATACTACCTGATGTATGGACTTTTACACCAGGCTTTTACCCTGCACGAGCTGGCCAACTTGAGGGGAACTGAAGTGGGCAAACCTCGCCCTGTCCTTGAACAAGAAAGCTGGATTTGTTGAGAGGTAAAACTATACAGGTTATTGCATTTTAAAAGCGTCACAATTCTGACCAATGTGACAAATATTTTTAGAGTTTGAAATGTGATGAAAGTAAATTACAAGCTTTGGAAAATTACCAACTGTAAATATTTTGTCAAAACTCCTTTTCTTTTTTTGGTTTCAGAGTATCATTTAAGCTGAAATCCAGCATGAAACCAGGGAGGTGATGGCCATCGCACAGGCCATGTGCCGACCATTCACTTTCCACCAGCTTGTGACTTGCTCCATGAAGGGAGCAACAACTACAACTGGGTCACCAAGACCAAGCCTCCCCGCTGCATGCTGAGAGAAATGCAATCATTGGTACTTTTTCTTCATCATAAAAATTTAAAGTACCAGTTATCCATATAGAAATTCAATACACATTCTACAAATATTTTTCAGATCACTTACTGTTTACAGTCGCATAAATGATCATTTTATTACATCATTTGTGAAAAGGGAGAGTTTTTATAATCCAAGTGACAGTTAACAACAGTGTTTTTTTTTATTCATGAAGACAGGGATTGAAAAACTTTGTCCGTGTCTCTAGTCACTGTCTCCAGGACAATCAGTAATAAACTCATTTGTGTTGACTTCCTTAATATGCAAATATTTAACCTCTTTTTCTGGCTAGAGTATTTTCTATTTAAGAACAGATTTTGTTGTTTTTTTGCATGTTTTTAAAATGAATAGTCTATTATATTTTTTCAGATGTCATAGCCAAAACCTTTGACAAGCCTCTGGTTGATGTTGAAGAAAAGATGAGAGGTTGTTTAAGGCATCTGCGGCTGATGCACAAGTAGACTGAAGTCTTTGTAAATAAAATGTGCTGTTAAAATGATTATTTAACCATTGTTTTCGCTTTGTTATATAGATTTGCACCTGTTTCAACAACATTAACTTATTTTTATGCTCCCGTTAGGGTCTCATATAGCAGTTGAACTGTCCGTCTGTCTGTCTATCCGTCGGAAAACTTTAGCATTGGTCATAACTTTTGCAATATTGAAGAAAGCAACTTGATATTTAGCATGCATGTGTATCTCATTGAGCTGCACATTTTGAGTGGTGCAAGGTCAAGGTCATCCTTCAAGGTCAGAGGTCAAAATCCAATGGAAGAAATAAGCAAAGAGAGATAATATCTATACCTGCCAAATGATAATTAGAAATTTTATTTCAAAGCGACGCAGTAGGGGGCATTGTGTTTCTGACAAACACATCTCTTGTTTGTATTTATTCCATACAATCTTACTTTTTTCAGTTCTTTCTTTGTGTTCAATGTTACTTTATAACACTATTATATTTTATTATAACAATGCCATGTCTGTCAAAATAGTTTTATCATGCTGTGTATATGGATATATATGTAAAGTTTTATGTTTTATCGTTTAAAAAAGTAATTAGAATTTAATTTATGATATTTTTGTTCTTATCATAAAAAAGTTTTTCAGTTTTCAAGTGGGTGAAAAGTGGGTTTTTACTGAGCATTTAACAGGTTTTAAAGCTAGTTTTAACTGCGTTTAATCTGTGAAAAGCATACATTTAGCTCACTTAATGCTCAAATAAAAACCCACTTTTAACATGCTTAAGAACAGGAAAAACCGACTTGATGTGTAGAAGCGGGTGTAAAAGCCAACATAAAGAAGGAAAACACACTAACTTTTAACCAACTTAAGTTGGTAAAACTCGGTTTTAAAGCGTGTTTTAACTGCGTTTAATCTGAGTTAAGCACACATTTAGCTCACTTAACACTCAAACAAAAACCCACTTTTAACTCGCTTAAGAACAGGAAAAACCGACTTGATGTGTAGAAGCGGGTTTAAAAGCCAACATAGAGAAGGAAAACACACTCACTTTTAACCCACTTAAGTTGGTTTAAGTTAGTTTTAGTTGGTTTAAGTTGGTATAAGAAGGTATAAGCGTGTTGGTTTATGTGAGTGAAATCCAGGTTTTACCTACAAAAAACCAAGTCGGTAAGCAAAAAGTGTGTTTAAAAGACACGCTTTAACCCGGTGCCAATACCGCAGGGCTTAACACGGATTAAAACCGGGTTTTGCCCACTTTTTTGACAAGGGTAGGATCATGAAACTTCATAGGTACATTGATCATGACTCACAGATGACCCCTATTGATTTTGAGGTCACTAGGTCAAAGGTCAAGGTCACTGTGACCCGAAATAGTAAAATGGTTTCCGGATGATAATTCAAGAACGCTTATGCGTAGGATCATGAAACTTCATAGGTAGATTGATCATGACTAGCAGATGACCCCTATTGATTTTCAGGTCACTAGGTCAAAGGTCAAGGTCACGGTGACCCGAAATAGTAAAATGGTTTCCGGATGATAATTCAAGAACCCTTATGCCTAGGATCATGAAACTTGATAGGTAGAGTGATCATGACTAGCAGATGACCCCTATTGATTTTCAGGTCACTAGGTCAAAGGTCAAGGTGACCCGAAATAGTAAAATGGTTTCTGGATGATAACCCAAGAACGCTTATGCCTAGGATCATGAAACTTGATAGGTACATTGATCATGACTGGCAGATGACCCCTATTGATTTTCAGGTCACTAGGTCAAAGGTCAAGGTCACAGTCACCCGAAATAGTAATATGGTTTCCTGAAGATAACTCAGGAAAGCTTAGGGCTAGGATCATGAAACTTCATAGGTACATTGATCATGACTCGCAGATGACCCCTATTGATTTTCAGGTCACTAGGTCAAAGGTCAAGGTCACAGTGACAAAAAACATATTTACAAAATGGCTGTCACTACAACTTAGAGCCCATATGGGGGGCATGCATGTTTTACAAACAGCCCTTGTTTATTTTAAAATAACCAGGCCCTTTTTGTTGTATTTTATTGTCAATAATTATTTCAATCAAAGAGTGGTCTGTCTTGTATCCTGGTTTTATTTTTGCTTTATTAATTATATTACATATATTTTGGGAAATAAGGTAATAATCCAATATACAAAAAATAACCGGTTTACCACTTGAATGCCATGTATAACGTTTTTGTTCTGGATGAAGAGCTCGCCAAATGTCTATCAAATTGCATGAATCGAGTATGGAATTTATTTTGTTCCTGCTGTTTATGTTTGTATCCTTTTTGCCGTTCTTTTTGTCTAGATTTGGGTTAAGTATTGTATTAAAATCGCCTCCTATTATGTAATTTTTATCCATATTTTGTAGTAGATGTATTTCCAGTTTTTCAAAAAAACATGTTTCATCTTTGTTTGGACCATATATATTTATTAAGGTGATTTCTTGATTATTAATAATAACATCTATTGTGCATAATCTACCGGGTACTAATTCTTTAAAATCGCCTATGCTTACATTATCTTTATTTTTGATTAAAATTCCTAAACCTTCACTATTTGATTTGTTCCCACTGTAAAAACTTATTCCACTCCATTCTGATTGCCATTAGTTTTTTGTTAGCTCACAAACATGTGTTTCATGAAGTAAACACACTGTGTAATTATTTTCTTCAAACCATTTGAATATACTTTGCCTTTTATTATCATTGTTGAGACCTTTTACATTTAAAGAGCATATTTTTTCATACATTTTTTTCTCCAAAATATTTTATTTTTATGGCTAAATTGAAGCGTACTGAATCTTGCCTATTAATTTTATAATAGTACATATTTATATCCTGTTTTATTGACATGTGTTGGGAATTTGTGTTTATTTCTACTGGCATAAAAGAAAATGTTATTAACGATAGTGTAGATATGAAAATGTGTACAAAAACATAACAACAATAAACATACAGACGATAAGCACATGAATGCATATGAAAATCAAATCAGGCATTAACATTACCATTCCAGAAGAAAAAAAACACAAACATTCAACCAAGTTAAACAGATGTGATTCGTAGTTATTTAAGTTCCCTAAATGTGATAAAGCGCCATTTAAAATATAATAATACACATGTATTTCAAATAAGCACATGAATGCTTATGAGAATCAAAACAAGTGTTGACATTACCAATGCGGAAGAAAAACAAATATTCAACTAAGTTAACAGATATCATCTTCAATTATTTAAGTTTCCTAAATGTCCCAAAGGGCCATTTTAAAATATACAATGTTCTATAATATCAATCCTGAATTTTGATTCCTGTGTATATAGAGACAGCTATTGTATGTACATGTAAATACTGTCAAATATACCTATAACATAGCTATGTTATTAATAATAAAGTAGATATGAATTTGTGTTTATTTATACTGGTTTAAAAGAAAAGTTTTTATGTTATTAACGATAGTGTAGATATAAAAATGTGTACAAAAACATCACAACAATAAACATACAGACGGTAAGCACATGAATGCATATGATAATCAAATCAGGCATTAACATTACCATTCCAGAAGAAAAAAAATTCTACTAAGTTAAAAAGATGTGATCCGTAATTATTTAAGTTCCCTTAATGTGATAACTCGCCATTTAAAATATAATAATACATATGTATTTAAAATAAGCACATGAATGCATATGAAAATCAAAACAAGCGTTAACATTACCAATGGATGAGTTCCAAAATGGTTACGTTTGCTTGAAAAACATGGCTGCCAAGGGGTTGGGCATTTTTCCTTTTATGGCTAAATATGGCTATATAGTAAAATCTTGTTAACACTCTAGAGGCCACATTTATTGTCCGATCTTCATGAAACTTGGTCAGAAGATTCATCCCAATAATATCTTGGACAAGTTTAAAAATGATGCCGGTTGATTGAAATACATGGCCACCAGGGGGCGAGGCATTTATCCTTATATGGCTTTAGTAAAACCTTGTTATCACTCTAGAGGCCACATTTATTTTCCGATCTTCATTAAACTTGGTTAGAAGATTTATCCCAATAATATCTGGGACGAGTTTTAAAAATGATGTCGGTTGGTTGAAAAACATGGCCGCCAAGGGGCGGGGCATTCTTCCTTATATGGCTATAGTAAAACCGTGTTAACACTCTAGAGGCCACATTTATTTTCCGATCTTCATGAAACTTGGTCAAAAAATTTGTCCCAATGATATCTTGGATGAGTTCGAAAATGGTTTTGGTTGCTTTAAAAACATGGCCACCAGGGGGCGGGGCATTTTTCCTAATATGGATATATATTGCTTTAGTTAAACGTTATTAACACTCCAGAGGCCACATTAATTGTCCGATAATCATGAAACTTTGCCAGACAATTTGTCCTAAAGATATCTTGGATGAGTTCCGGTTGGTGTAAAAACATGGCCTCCAAGGGGTCGTGGCATTTTTCCTTATATAGCTATAGTAAAACTGTTAACACTCTAGAAGCCACATTTATTTCTGATCATCATGAAAATTAGTCAGAAGATTTGTCCCTATGATATCTCTGACAAGTTCGAAAATGGTTCCAGTTGCTTAAAAAACATGGCCACCAGGGGGCGGGTCATTTGTCCTTATATGGCTTTATGAATCTTTATGAAACTTTTTCAGAATATTTGTTTAAATGATATCTTGAATGTGTATGAAAACGGTTCTGATCTGTTGAAAAACGTGGCTAGTCATGAAAGTTGGTTAGAAAATTTGTTCTAATGACATCTTGTGCTGCACAAAACAGATCAGATCCTTTGAATCTCAGGTGAGCGACTTTGGGCCTTTCAGGCCCTCTTGTTTACGAAATGCTTTCAGAAATTAAGTTCTTTTTTGGCATGTGACTCTACGTACATGACCTAAAGATGAAGTGTGAGTTATGTTCCAGTTCATTCATTTCCTCTATTATAGCCGTTTTCCAGAGGTATTTTACGCAATGCTTTCATATATTAAGTGGCTTTTGGTACGTGTATGAGTCTACCTACATAACTTACAGATTAAGTGTGAATTTCGTTCCAATCCATTGATTTTTGTCTAAGATATTGGCATGGAAATTTTCTCTATAACAACTGTTTTCCGACTTTTTTTAATAAAACGCTTTGAGCTGTTGAGCTGATGTTTGGTACGTGAGTCTACCAACATGACTTACAGATGTGGTGTGCGTTTTGTTCCGGTCCATTGATATTTGGCGATGTGTTTGGGCTCGGACCAAACAGTTTTCTCTAAAATAACTTCAGTTGGCTTCAAAGCTTAGTAGGGGGCATTGTGTTTTACACAAACAGGTCTTGTTATTTATTTTTTTAGGCCAAGTTTGAAACATACATGTATACTCGATATGTTTGTTAATTTAAACTTTGATTTATAATCAATTATACTGTTTGAATATTTTGTTTCACCCAGATATTAAATATGTCAAAATGGTTTATTATCATTCGATGTTGTTTTGACGTTTTCATCTGTTCGGAACATTTTTGTGTCTAGATACATATTTGGAACTGCTTGTGCCGATTTCATTGAAACTTGTTATGAGTGTTTATATGGGTAAGAGGATGATGCACATCAAATGCCAAATGCAATCCAAATGCAAGTAACAAAGTTACAGTCCTTTTTTACTTGAAAATTATCACACCTTTGCCCCTCCTTCCCGAACACTTTTGTGTCTGGAGCCATATCTGGAAATTTGCTTTTGCGAATTTCAATGAAATTGCTATTTGTATTTATATAGATAAAAGGATGATTCACGTCAAATGCGGTCAAAATCCATTTGCAAATAATGAAGTTATGACTTTTTTTACTTGAAAATAAGCATACTATTGTGTCCGGGGGGCCACATATTGTAACTGCTTGGGCAGATTTAATTGGAAATTGGTATGAGTATGTATATATAAATATGGGAATGATTCACATAAGATTGCGAAACAATCCATTTGAAAATAACAGAGTGGCCCTTTTTGACTTTAACATACCCTTTTTAAATAAGATTTTTTTGTCTTGAGCTGTATCTCAAATAAGATATGAGCCACATCCATGCAACTTACCACACTTCTAAGTCATCATTTTCACCGATCCATGAACACAATTTATTTGGAAGGGGATATCTATTCAATGACTTGACTTGTTTGTTTATAATGCTCCATGTTTCTTTTTCAGACAGTGCCTCAATGTGACTTTTATTTCTGAGTCAGTAAAAAAGCTATCATTGGATATAAAACAGTTGTCAAGCAATCTGCAAACTATTGGTAACCAACTTAATATTTCAAAGAGTACACAAGAGTCCATCATTCAGTTCATGGAGGTATCATATAATGAAACACTGCAAGAAATCCGAGACATGCGTGACAAATTAAATGCTTATTTGGATGAGCTAGAAAATGCAACACTGAAAGAACTGGATAAAATTAGGACCAGATTTCAAACCTCTCTCAAGAAAGATGTTGACATCTGCTCCAGACTGAAGGATGAACTGCAAGAACTTGGTGAAGCTGTACAAGGCCTGTGTGATAAGAGCAAGAAAGAAATGGAGTTCATAGCCGGCTGGAAATGTCTTGACAAAATTCAAGAATGTGAGACATATCTGAAGGAGAGCCCAGTTAAAATTCCCAGTTCAATGAACTTCAAGGCAAACATTGATATTGAGCAGTACCTGTCTAAAATGTCAGGTCTAGGGAGTATTGAAGTGATGAATCCAAACCAGGTGTTGAAAGTGAAGAGAAAATCTGAGTATAATATACAAATATCAAGTGACACAAATTTGCCTTGCTTCATCACAGGTATTTGCATCTTACCTAGTGGCCATGTCATTGTTGTTGATTATAAAAATAAAAGAGTTAAGCTGTTTGACCAGCAGTACAATGTAGTCAGCCACTGTGATGTGTCTGGGGATCTATTGGACATTTGCCTGATTACATCCAGTTCGGTGGCTGTGACTGTTGACAGTGATGTGCAGTTCATCTCTGTGAGGAAGGGGCAGCTGATTAATGAGAGGAGGATTCGGTTACCGCATGGTGCTGCTGGTATTGCCCACCATCATGAAACATTGTTCGTCACCTCTGTCTCCTCCCTGTACCACTACACTTTGACAGGGACACTCATTAAAAAGCTTTATGAGGATAAAGGAGGTGGCATAACAGGTAAATGAATTTTCATTATATTTCAATACTTAACGTATTGTACATAAATGTTTGTACAAGTATGCTGGATGTCGGTCTGTCCGTCGGAAGACAAGTCTGAATGTCGGAAGACCAGTTTGTTTCAGACCAATAACTCGTCAACCAATAGACTGATTTGCTTGATACTTCACATGTGCATTGACCTTGGACAGTAGATGACCTTTATTAAAATTACTCGTCAATAAATTGACTGTTTAGTTTAATACTTCACATGTGCATTGGCCTTGGACAGTAGATGACCCCTTTTGAAATTTGGGTCACTAGGTCAAAGGTCAAGGTCACTATCACACTTAGTGTGAAAATTGTTTCTGATCAATTACTCGTCAATGAATTTACCGATTGGCTTGATACTTCACATGTTTATTTGCCTTGGACAGTAGATGACCTCTATTGAAATTGGGGTCACTAGGTCAAAGGTCAAGGTCACTATCAAACTAAGTGCGAAAATCATTTCTGATCAATAACATTTCAACCAATTTACCGATTGGCTTGATACTTTACATATGTATTGGTCTTGGACAGTAGATGACCCTTATTGAAATTAGGGTCACTAGGTAAAGGTAAAGGTCACTGCCACACATTACAATTGTGTACATTTGTTTCTGATCACTAACTTGTCAACTGATTCACCAATTAGCTTGATACTTTCCATGAGAATTGGCCTTGGACAGTAGATGACCCCTATTGAAATTTGGGTCACGAGGTCAAAGGTCAAGGTCTCTGTTGCACACTAAGTGTGAAATTGTTTCCCATCAATAACTCGTCAACTGATTCACTGATTGGCTTGAAATTTCACATGTGCATTGGCCTTGGACAGTAGTTGACCCCTAATCAAATTGGGGTCACTAGGTCAAAGGTCATGGTCACTGTTACACACTTAGTGTTAAATTATTTCCTATCAATAAATTGTCAACTGATTCAGCGATTGGCTATATACTAGTACTTCTCATGTACATTTGCCTTGGACAGTAGATGATCCCTATTGAAATTGGAGTCACTAGGTCAAAGGTCATGGTCACTGGCACAACTAGTGGGAAAAGCGTTTCTGATTAATAACTGTCAAGGAATCGACCGATTGGCTTGATACTTCCCATGGACATTGGCCTTGGACACTAGATAATTCCTATCAAAATTGGGGTCACTAGGTCAAAGGTCAAGGTCACTGTCACAATAAGTGTGAAAATTGTTTCCGATCAATAACTCATCAACGAATTGACCGATTGGCTTGATACTTCACATGTGCATTGACCTTGGACAGTAGATGATCCCTATTAAAATTGGGATAACTAGTTCAAAGCCCTGTTGTTGTTGTTTTTTTGGGGGGGCATATGTCTCCGACTGCAGAACACTTGTTTATATTTTTTTGTGTGATGAAACGAAATTCTTAATATTTGTAATCATTTCTATGCCCCCCTCCTCCCATCCAAGAAGAGGGGGTATATTGTTTTGCACATGTTGGTCTGTCCGTCAGTCGGTTGGTCCACCAAATGGTTTCCGGATGATAACTCAATAACGCTTAGGCCTGGGATCAGGAAAGTTCATAGGTACATTGATCATGACTGGCAGATGACCCCTATTTATTTTCAGGTCACTAGGTCAAAGGTCAAGGTCACAGTGACTCGAAACAGTAAAATGGGGTCACAGTGACTCAAAACAGTTAAATGGTTTATTGTTTTGCACATGTCGGTCGGTCTGTCGGTCGGTCCGACCACCAAATGGTTTCCGGATGAGTACTTAAGAATGCTTAGGCCTGGGATCAGGAAAGTTCATAGGTACATTATTCATGACTGGCAGATGATCCCTTTTTATTTTCAGGTTACTAGGTCAAAGGTCAAGGTCACAGTGACTCGAAACAGTAAAATGGGGTCACAGTGACTCGAAACAGTGAAATGGTTTCCGGATGATAACTAAAGAACGCTTAAGCCTGGGATCAGGAAAGTTCATGGGGACATTGGTCATGACCGATAGATGACCCCTATTGATTTTCAGGACTCTAGGTCAATGGTCAAGGTCACAGTGACTTGTAACAGTCAAATGGTTTCAGGATGATAACTCACTAATGCTTAGGACTAGGATCAGGAAAGTTCATAGGGACAATGGTCCTGACTGGCAGATTACCCCTTTTGATTTTCAGGTCTCTAGGTCAAAGGTCAAGGTCACAGTGACCTGAAGCAGTAAAATGGTTTCCGGATGATAAATCATGAATATATATACACATCTCACTTATCTTTATTTAATATCTCAAAAATATCTGGTGGAAACTTATGACAAATAAACAACAGACTCTCATCAGCAACTCCATGAGTAACGCGAGCAATTTAAAAAAAAATTGCCAATCATTCTCTAACGTAGTCACACAATGGCTGTCACTACAACTGACAGCCCATTTGGGTGGCATGCATGTTTTACAAACAGCCCTTGTTTTAAATCTATATCTGACATGTTAATTTAAATATTTGTTTTGCAGTTTGCAGGTGTGCAGTGTGTCCAGCTGGGGACATGATTTATGTCACCAACAATAGCCAGCACAAGCTGATCACACTGGCCATGGATGGGACCCTGATATCCACGTTTACTGACCCTGAACTACGACATCCATATTGCGTTCATGTTACATGGGCAGGACATGTGCTTGTATGTGGAAATACCTCCAATGCTGTCATACAGGTGGATCGTGAGGGCAAAAAGAAGCTGGCAACTCTGCTTTCACAGAACGATGGATTGAGCAGCCCAACGTCTGTCTGCGTCAATAAAAATGTTGACCAGATTACTGTGGGGCTATACAACAAAAACCAAATAATTGTTCTGGAACTCAAGTAGCTCTTTCCGTTGAATATTTTATATGTATACAATAATGTTAATGTTATAATGCCCCTCTCTGAAGACGAAGGGGTATATTGTTTTGCTGGCTCTCTGTCTGTAGACCAGTCTGAATGTCGGTAGACCAGTTCGTTTCCCATCAGTAATTCTTCAACAAATTGACCGATTGACTTGATACTTCACATGTGCATTGGCCTTGGCCAGTAGATGACCCCTATTGATATCGGGGTCACTAGGTCAAAGGTCAAGGTCACTATCACACTAAGTGTGAAAATCGTTTCTGATCAATAACTCGTCAACGAATTGACCGCTGATTGACTTGATGCTTCACATGTGCATTGGCAATGGACAGTAGATGACACTATAGAAATTGGGGTCACTAGGTCAAAGGTCAAGGTCACTATCACACTAAGTTTGAAAATGTTTCCGATCAATAACTCTTCAACGAATCGACTGATTAGCTTGATACTTCACATGTGCATTGGCCTTGGAAGTAAATGACCCCTATTGAAATTGAGGTCGATAGGTCAAAATTCAAGGTCACTGTAACATGCTAAGTGTGAAATTGTTTCAGATCAATAACTCGTCTACTGATTAAATGATTGGCTTGATACTTCTCATGTGCATTAGCCTTGGACAGTAGATGACCCCTATTTGAAATTGGGGTCACTAGGTCAAAGGCCATGGTCACTGGCACAATAAGGGGGAAAAGCGTTTCTGATCAATAACTCGTCAACGAATCAACCAATTGGCTTTATAATTCCCATGCGCATTGGCCTTGGACAGTAGATGACCCCTATCAAAATTGGGGTCACTAAGTCAAAGGTCACTGTCACAATAAATCATCAACAAATTGGCTTGATACTTTACATGCGCATTGGCCTTGGACAGTAGATGACCCCTATTGAAAAATTGGGGTCATAAGTTCAAAGCCCTGTTTTGAGGGGCATATGTCTCTGACCGCAGAACACTTGTTTACAATTTGTCTTTTAGAATGACAAAGGAACACATCGTAGTTTGTACCACAGACAGGAAGAAACATAGCATTGCAAATGTAAATAGTGTTGATTGTTTTGTTAATGACTTTTGAATATTTATTTTGCAAATAAGTCGTATTTAACCAAGTTCTCAACCAAGTTGAAAATCCTGATTATAAGGTTGGAACATGGCGGACGGGCAGGCGAGCATGTGGGTGGGTGGCGCTAAACAGCTGGTTTTCAGTCAATACATTAAGTTTGAATTGCCAAAACTTAATGAAACTTGGATAAAGCATACTTGCGAGCTTGGGATTGTATTTTGGAAACTGAAAACAGTTTCTTCTTAATAACTCGAGTTTGTGTATATATATAGCTAGCTAACATGAAAACCTAAATAGAGATTGCATTTCGGTAAAGGTCAATTTGACTATAAGAAGCAAAACAGCATAGATGTGGTTTCCAGTCAATACATTTAGTTCGCATTTACCAATCTTGATTAAACTTAGGATAGGCGCTCTGAGCAAGCTTGCATGGAAACCTATTTTGATATATTGTATTTCAGGCGTGTTCAGTTAAGATCATGATCACTGTACATACAAATAGAACAATTGCATGCTCAACTCAGTTTGGTAGTAGGTATTGATTGTGAGGGTGTGTAGCTTATATTCATACCTAGCTTGGGATTTCGACAGGACAGGTTATGCTGTCTAAAAATAGAAAACTGGTTTATTTGTGAATACATCGCGTTTAGATGGAGATATTACAATACAAGTTTGAGTATAGAATGCTTATATGCAGACCTAGCATGGGAAATCATTTGGGACTTTCATATTCTTTGTTTAGTTTTTTTTTTAAATAGATTAAAATCCGTTTCTGCTCAATAACTTTGAGTTTAAATGGATTTCTTGTGCTGAGCCTTGCTTCGGATTCCATCTGGGTCCAGTTGGGTAAATCAAGGTAACTGCTTCTTTAAATAAAAAATAAATCTGTTTCCACTCAAGGGTTTGAGTATTGATGAAGGTAGTGTTTTTGTAATTATATTGAATGTTTGTATATTGTTGGCTGACATGTGATCCTGTGCGGGATTGCACTTATGATAAGTTTGATAAAGGTCCAGGTCAGTTTCACTTAAAATAGAAAAAACGGTATTTGGCTCAATAACTTGAGTTTGGATGGAGGACTTAGAGGTATTTGGCTGATATTGTAAATGCAGACTTGAGATTGCGCAGTTATTTAATCAAGATAATAACTAAAACTTTGAACAACCTAGTTAAGTGGTTATGCCATGTTTATTGTTCTTTATTGTGTCGTGTCTGTTGCTTACATGTGTGTTAAATTTGTTTATGGGGCCATTTGTATGTAGCTGTTAATGAAAATAGTAACAGTGTAATTATGTTTGTAGTTAGATAACATGCAGACCTAGGATGCTTTGCATTTTTGGGGAAATATGTCAAGGTCACTGCTACTAAAAATAAAAAAATGATTTTCTGCTTAATAACTTAATACTATACTAGAGGAATATGAGCTGTAATTGTGTGTGTAAATAACTTTGTATGCAGACTGTGCTCGCAGAGTTAATTAAATTCAATAAAATAAATTGGTAAAAGATTGAACATCTTGTTTGTTGACATGTCTTGTTTTAATTCATAAACTTCTACATATATTCAACACCAAATATGTAAGTGTGGTATGTATATTAGATAAATGACAGAAAATGAACAAAATACTGTAAAGGCAGAAGAATAGTCAAGCGCACTGACTTGTGATAGCTTGCTTGTCTAATCTTAAGGAAACTTGTTCAAAAGGTTTGTTCTAATGATTTATCAGAATAATTCAAAAATGGTTCCGAGCTTTATTCCATCCTTGAAGAAGGCAGCATATAGCAGTCGCAATGTCATGATGTGCGTCGGTGTGAGTGGCCAGATGTCTGTCACATTCTTTTTATCTCAGCCATAACTTTGCCATATGTTTTGAACCATCGTTACAGGATTTGCAACACCTTTCTCCTTACCTCAAAAGACATGTTCACATTCAGAGGTCAACAGTCAAATTAAACAGCCATAACTTTGCAATATAATGATCAGTTCGAAAATTGGTCTGGACTTTGGTTTTAAGCTCGACTATATATATATATATATATATATATATATATATATATATATATATATATATATATATATATATATATATATATATATATATATATATATATATATATATAGTGGAGCTATCGATCTTACTCAACCCGGCGTGAGTGTGCGCGTGAGCGTTAGGCTTAGCGTGATCGAGCGTTGGAATGTTAAAGTTTGCGTACCACCTCAAATATTTTCTATGTCATTTGACATATTGCTTTCATATTTTGCATACTTCTTTACCAACATGACCCCAATCTATAAACAAGAGCAGACAATTGTATCAAGCATTTTGTTAGAATTATGTTCCCTTTTTATACTTAGAAAATTGAAAATTTTGTTAAGTTTTGTGTTTAGGTTAATTTTATTCCTAAAGTATCAAAGCTATTGCTTTCATACTTGCAACACTTACTAACTATCATAAGGGGACTGTGCAGGCAAAGTTATGTATCTCTGACTGGCATTTTGAATTATGGACACTTTTATACTTACATTATTGAACATTTGGTTAAGTTTTGTGTTTTGCTCCATTTTACTCCTAAAGTGTCATAGCTATTGCTTTCAGACTAGGAAAAACTCGCTAACTATCGTAAGGGGACTGTACAGGGCAAGTTGCATAAATCTGGTTGGTTTTTAACAGAATTATGGCCCTTTTTAGCTCGACTATTATATATGAAATATAAATAGTGGAGCTATCCTACTCACCCCGGCGTTTCCGTTGCCGTTTCCGTGCAAATGTTAAAGTTTTCGTACTACCCAAATTATTTTCATTGTCCCTTGACATATTGCTTTCATATTTTGCATACTTGTTTAGCAACATGACCCCAACATATAAACAAGAGCAGACAACTCTATCAAGCATTTTGTCATAATTATGGCCCCTTTTCCACTTAGAAAATGCAGCAAATGTTAAGTTTGCGTACTACCCCAAATATTTTCAATGTCCCTTGACATATTGCTTTCATATTTTGCATACTTGTTTACCATCATGACCCCAACCTATAAACAAGAGCATACAACTGTATCAAGCATTTTGACAGAATTATTGCCCCTTTTATACTTAGAATATGCATATTATTGATAAATCTATGTTAAACTTTGCGTACTACCCAAAATATTTTCTATATCCTTTGACATATTGCTTTTATATTTTGCATAATTGTTTGCCAACATGACCCCAACCTTTAAACAAGAGCAGACCACTGCATCAAGCATTTTGACATAATTATGGCCCCTTTTACACTTAGATAATTGAACATTTTGCTTAAATTGCCATAACTTCTTTATTTATGATCACATGTTATTATTACTTTGACAAAACAACACTTACCTGAATACCACAATGGATTCCACCCAAACAATACCCCACGCCCCTACCCAGAATCCCTTCCCCCCCCCCTCCCAGCCTCCCCCCACCCCGAAATAATTTTTTTTTTAAACATCATCTAATAAATTACCACACCCCACATTATACCCCCCTCTCACCCCCCTACCCCCCACCCCAACCTCCCCCCTCCCCCCCCAAACAAAAAAAAATATTTTTTTAACAGCATCTAATAAATTACCCCACCCCACATTATACCCCCTCTCAACCCCCCCCCCCTCCCCCCCCCCCCCAATTTTTTTTTTCCTTTTTTTATGTTTGAAAGATAGTCTAATAAATTATTGATTATAAACAATTTCCCCATGATGGCTTACCTTATACTGTCAAGCACTCGAATAGTCGAGCGCGCTGTCCTCTGACAGCTCTTGTTTATGCCCCCGGAAGGGTGGCATATAGCAGTTGAACTATCCGTTAGTCTGTTAGTCTGTCTGTCTGTCTGTCCCTCCGAAAACTTTGATTGGCCATAACTTTTGCAATATTGAAGATAGCAACTTGATATTTGGCATGCGTGTGTATCTCATGGAGCTGCACATTTTGAGTGGTGAACGGTCAAGGTCATCATTCAAGGTCAAAGGTCAAAGAAACAAATCCAAGGGAAGTAACAAGCTTTAAATGGAGATAATTTCTATTTATCATTTGGCAGGTACAGATCATTTTTACAAGGGAAGTTATATTTTTTATTCTATCCCTTTACAAAATATTACTTCCCTTGTAAAAATTACCTGTACCTGCCAAATGATAAAAAACATTAAATAAATTAAAGCGGCGCAGTAGGGGGCATAGTGTTTCTGACAAACACATCTCTTGTTTCTTAGTAGCTTTGAATTTTTTTTAAATTTTGTGTTTAGATCCACTTTACTTCTACAGTATCAAGGATATTGCTTTCAAACTTCAAATACTTTCATGCTATCATGAGGGTACTGTACCTGTAAATTTGATTTTGACCTTGACCTTTGAATGACCTTGACTCTCAAGGTCAAATTAATAAATTTTGCTTAAATTGCCTTAACTTCTTTAATTAGGATCAGATTTGATTCCATCGTCTGATACCCATGTTGGACCCATTCCGCTCCTCTCCATTTATCGACAGTGGGACATTACGAACTCTTCACCGTTTTAGGGTGTCTAATCCAGTAATTTCATTGGATCCCTCACGATTTCATGAGGATTCTTTACTAATCATACAACTCGTTCTATAGAGACTTTGGTTTTGTTGTTAAAATACCGTCGTCCGTAGAAATGGAATTTCGTCGTGCATGTGAATACTTTAAAATTGACAATTTAGACGACTTTCCGAGTATAATTTTTCCCTTTTATAATGCTACAACAAAACAAACATTTATTTTCTATGGCGGCCGCCATTATACAGGGGAAGCATTCACACTTCCAAAGCGAAGAGTATTGTTTTTGTAACCTGCGATTTCATTGGTCTTCTGAAAGGTTACAGTTAAGGTCAAAACAGCGTGTATTGCTTATATTGTCCCACGGCTAATGCTGGAGAGTAACAGAATGAATTAGTAGTGGGTATCCGACGATGATTTGATTCATACTTTGACAAACCAACACTTACCTGACATCCCACAATGGACTCCACCCAAACCATCCCCCAAGCCCCACCCAAGAATTCCCCCTCCCCCTTCCAAATTTTTTTTCTTTTCTTTTTATGCCCCCTTTCAAAGAAAAGGGGTATATAGTTTTCGCACTGTCCGTCAATCTGTCTGTCAGTCTGTCACACTTTTCGTGTCCGCTCTCTAATTCAAATTAGATCTTTACCAAACTTGGTCAGAAGTTGGATCTAGACAATATCTAGGTCAAGTTCGAATATGGGTCATGCCGGGTCAAAAACTAGGTCACGGGGTCACTTAGTGCATTTCAGGGATTTAGCATGGTGTCTGCTCTCTAATTGAAGTAGTTTTCATCTGATCTTTACCAAATTTGGTCAGAAGTTGTATCAAGACAATATCTAGGTCAAGTTCGAATATGGGTCATGCCCGGTCAAAAACTAGGTCACGGGGTCACTTAGTGCATTTCAAGGATTTAGCATGGTGTCCGGTCTTTAGTTTATGTGGCTTTCTGATTTATTTTGATATTCTAAGACATTTTAATGCCCCCAAGGAGGGCATATAGTGATCGGACTGTCCGTCCGTCTGTCCGTCACACTTTGTGTTTAGATTTCGAAAATGCTCATAACTTCTATGTCGCTCAGATAGCAATTTCATATTTGGCATGCATGTGTATATGGACAAAGCCTTTCCATACGCATACACAAATTTTTACCCCTTGACCTTGAACTTAGGGTCCGCGTTTAGGTTTCGAAATATGCGTTTAGGTTTCGAAAAAAGCTCATAACTTCTACCAAGTGTTTATTGGGGGCATAAGTCATCCTATGGTGACAGCTCTTGTTTTTTCTATTTTTTTGAAAGATCATCTAATAAATGACCACACACCCACACTATACCCTCCTCTCCATCCCCCAAGCCCTATTGCAGGCTATTGCTATTAAACTTGAAATAAAATCTTATTAGTTTGTTTTATGTCTTTACAAATGTTCAATAGATTGTGGAAAATATACCTGAACTCAGAATTGTCTATAATGTACCACTTCTTTAAAACATAAACAATCAGTATGTTTCAATTATGGTCCTCTTCCAAGTAGAATATGACTATATTACCTTGACTTTATTGAATATGAACAATTTCCTCATGATGGCTTACGTTATACTGTCAAGCACTCGAATAGTCGAGCGCGCTGTCTTCTGACAGCTCTTGTTTGAAAAACATGGTTGAAAAGAAGTAGGGTAGAGGCGCATTTTTTCATTTAATGGCTATGATTAAATTGTGTTATATAATTTCATATTATTTGCCAACTTGTTCCAGGGTTGTTTTTTTTCTCAAACGAGTTCGTGTCCGTGGAGCACTTTTCCTTGCATGACAATACGACAAGTATGTTAATACAATTTCGTCACAATGTCGACCCAATCTTTATGGAACTTGCTCAAACATTTTTTTCTAATGATATCTAAGCCTAGTTCAAAAATGGTTCCCGTTGGCGTTCCATCAGTCACCAAATAAGTAGTTTGAGAAAGCAAGTCTTATTAATTTGTATTATTACTTTAGACCTAGAAAATGTTTCTACTCTGCCTACAGAAAACTTAGAATGTGAACAAGCCCAGTCTATAACATACCAGTACAGGACTTGATTGGTTGATCTAAGAGCGGTATTTATCCTTTTAAAAAACATGGGTCTAAGTGGGCGGAACATTTTCTTTATATGTCTAGAGTGAACCTTGTTAATACTATGTATATTTGTCGTCCACTCTTGTTTAGAATAATTGTTTTTATTAACCAGGTTTTCCGAAGGAAAAAACTGGTAATTAGATTGGCGAATGCGGGCAGGCTGGCGATCTTTACTAAACTTGGTCAGAAGTTGTATCTAGACAATATCTAGGTCAAGTTCGAATATGGGTCATGCCGGGTTAAAAACTAGGTCACGGGGTCACTTAGTGCGTTTTAAACATTGAGCATGTTGTCCGCTCTCTAATTCAAATAGTTTTCATCCGATCTTTACGAAACTTGGTCAGAAGTTGTATTTAGACAATATCTAGGTTAAGTTTGAATATGGGTCAGAAACTAGGTCAGGGGGTCGAAAAACAGATTGATTTTGAAACAAGGGGGGTAATTGTGATGAACAATCAGTAGCATTGCACATTTTGAGTTGCAGTTGTCTCCTTTTATCAGACTTTTTTTTATTGAAAACCTGCTTTTGTGACAATTTTGTCCCTTGTTTGTCTCATAAATTAATGTATGTCTGATAAACATGTATTGGAAAGAAGTAGCAGTCAGCCATTTATTTTGGAATCGTTACTTTTTTGTACAATGTATATATTAATGTTAAAGAACAGTGAAGCATGTCTGATCGATTTAAGCAAAATATATTAACATGATACTCAAGAAATATTTTTTTCTTCATATATATGTATATTCAATTTTGTCTTTTGTTGTGTTTCCTTATGAAGGGCTTATTACATTCTATTTGAATGCTATCATGTGTTGTTCTTACTTTATTCATCATGTCAAAGACTTAAAACTCAAGTATATTTATTTTCACTTCTTTGAATCTCTAAACGTAGGCACACTGTAACGTTTGCAGATTAATGCAATGTTTTTATTCTATTTTCAATTTTTATTTGGACAGAAAACTTTGATTCATTTGCAAACATCACACATCTCACAGGCACTCGGTATTAGCTTCTACCCCCCATGACAAAAAAGTTCTACCCCCATGACAAAAAAAGTTTGTTTAATTTTTTTTTATTTATATATATATATTTATATATATGTATGTAGAAAAAAAATATCGACAAACTTTTTTGTTATGTTATTTTTTATTACTAATGGACAATTTTGAGAGTTTGGGAAGGGGGTAGCAGCTGGGGGGGGGGGGGGGGTAATAGCTAATGCCGAGTGCCTGTGACACATCTGAGAACATTAAAGTAATATATTTACTATTGAACAATGATTGTTTGTAGAGGACATGGGGCCCTGTTCGACCAAGCTACTCACACAAGTCTTACCCTTAAAGGGACCTTTTCACTAATTTGGGAATGTATTCAAGTTTGATGTTAAATGCTTTAAATTGATAAATCTAAATATTTGAACTAAATTGCTCCAGTAAAGAAGCAAGAATAAAAATAAAGAAAGAAATAAAGTTAACCACCAGGGTTCGAACCACAGATCATCGGAGTAAAAGTCTAACACTTGAACCACTCAGCCATCTGTGCTCATATAGTAAGTGGTGTATTTCATACTTAATATAAGTAATCCTCGTAATATGACTAAGAATAATGATAAAAAACCTGAAAATTATAAAGTGTTACAAATGTGAAATGATTGAATAATTTGGAAAACCTGAAAATTATAAAGTGTTACAAATGTGAAATGATTGAATAATTTGGAGAATTCTTTTGTTAACGTCAAAAGATGTATATTATGTATATTTTGGAGCATACTAAATGTTCAGTACAACTGTTTCCTCGCAAATATAACAACACAGAAAATTTGCAAATCTGAAATACTTTTTCTCAATTTTGGCAGTTTACCAAAACGTGAAAAGTTCCCTTTAAACCAAAATTTTTAATCACTTTATAAACAATTAATAGTGTCTACTAATGTATAAAATATAATATATATTTTTTATTAATAAATATTTTGCTTCAATTAAAAATATTTAATTTTCTTTGATTTGTAAATGTATGCTAACATTCAAATATGGTGTGAGTGGATTGGTCAAATAGGAACAAACACACACATTATTTTCAGTTTGCATAACCTATCTACATGGCTAATGTTGTATTGATGTTTTTGCAATCAAGAAAAAGAATCATTACAAATATCTGTCTTCAATATAAATTATTTTGCATTTATAATATTCTTTTGATGTTAGATTTGTTTTCGTTACAAATTGCCTTAACTGCTTCATTTTATATTAAAATTGTGTTTAGGGAACCTGTCAAACATTTTTGCCTTATCGGCATATATTTTATGAAAACGTGTTCTAATGATATCTCAGCTTAGTTAAAAAATGGTATTGGGTAAAGAGGAAGGTCAGAAGCCTTATTTATTATACAAACATCCCAAAACCTGTTTAGAACTACGAGTTCCTCCAGTTCAATTATGAGCAACCTAGGGCCTTTGGCCCTTTCGTTTACTTTTATCGAGTGCCCTGTCCATTTTAAAGCTTTGTCACTTTGATTTTAAGTTGCTATGATTATTTATGCTGTATTACTAATCTGAAATATAACAAGAAATGTTGACCTGTTTCTATTTCCATATTATATATTAATATAAAGGAACACTCAAATTGCGCAATTGTTTATGTTTACAGAATACTTAATATTTATTCAAGAGAAATGTCAGCATCTATTCAGCCATTTATATTTGAACAATATCCACAAACATTGAATTATATCAATACAAGCGATAAACAGATTTCACTTATTCCTACACTTCTGGTACTATCTCAAATGGACATGCCTGCATGAATATCTTATATAAAAATTGTGATGAAGAACACAAGAAGAACACACGAAGAACTAATAGAATACAAGTTATCATCAATAGTTGCATTTAACAAAAATTGCTACACCGCTATCTCTATACAGCATTTTGTACACACTAATAATGCATGATTTACTATAAACACCGTGAAAGATCTGGGTATTGTTTAAGGTGATCATATTATTGTTGCATGGTCTAGTTTCGAATTAATGTATTATAACAAAGAAGCAACAAGAAGCATTAGAATGTTGTCAGCTGTCTTTATCCTTCTTAATGCTTTCCACATACTGTAAGATCTTGTTGTAGACTTCTTGTGGATTGTTTGCCCTGAATGGAACCTGAAATATGATTTACATCTGTACACTACACATTTGAGTTTTTACCATTAAGCAATGAATATTTAAACAATTTAATTCTGAAACCATTGATAGAAACTGTCAGTTAAAATCATAATATAACTATAACGAGATTGCCAAGCAATATTGTCCACTACCGGACAAACTCCACCATTGTCTGATTTATTTATTTTTTATATTATTTTTTTTAATGTTTGTTGCAATAGCAACCAGAATTCTTGACGTAGGAACAAAATGAAATGAAGTGCATAATCTACATATTGCCATTTATCCATATTTCAAGTTTCATGAAAAAATATGAAGAACTTTTAAAATTATCGCAGGATCCAGAATAGTGTGACAAACAGACTAACTGACTGACTGACAGACAGACGGAGTGCAAACCATAAGTACCCTCCGGTTTCACCGGTAGGGGACAATAAGCACCTGAACAAAAATGAAACTTGTTGTTAATGCTAACTGATTAAAGTATTGATGTGTATTGGGGAAAATACTATGACTTTTTTAAAATTTGATTTGCATTATAAAAGCAATTACATATTGCCTCCATTCACAACAGTAAATCGTTGAAAAGAAGTGAAGATAAATTGCAGTACATAGTATTAAGTTATATAGTCATTACTGCTCACAAATGCTAATAATATTTAAGAATCTATAAGCAAACATTACATTTTATACTTGTTAAGTGCCATACCTTTATAATCTACACAGCTTTGGCCTCCTGGGTCACCTTGAGTCATGGTGACTATCAAACAATGTCTCAAGGGTACATTTAGGTGGAGAATTGATGAGAAACTATTTCATGACCAATCAAATAACAACTTTTGTGGCGAGGCAGTAATTTTTTAATCACATGTAAATGATGGCAAGCAACACAAACCTGATAAGTAAGCAGGTTTTGTTTGAGATGCATCAGTTCCAGGTTTGTTATGAAGACTATGTTAACAGAAAAAGCTTGTTTGTTTATCACAGTCCCTAAATTGCAAGGTGGACATTACATAGATTACATAATTGCTATTTTATAGTATAGGAAATGATTCAATACTCACATCATAGTTTTGTTCAATATATATTCCAAAATAAAGACCAATGCTGAAGATTCCAATCTGAAGTGAAAAAAACATCATGTTCATGTAAATTTATGTTCTGCAAACATACTGTTGATCGTGAAGGCTCAACAGATAAAATTTTATAACAATTGTCATTCAGTAAATAGTTTGATTTTACTGCTGGCAACAAATAATCCAACACTAGCCGTTATGTATGAATATGTATTTAGTCCCTGTTGTGGGGCATTAATTAGGTATTGTACTCTACTAGAACTCAACCAATGAGAGTAGCCCACTGCAAATACTGTAATCCTATCATGGTATTTCAGGCTAAACATTAGAAACATGAACTTAAGAATATTAGTAAGACAAATGCACTAATGAATTGATGCTTTTTTTCCAGCATTGAGTCCATTTTATTTAAACAATATTCCTAACGCAATTTCACTCACTGTAAGCAGCCATTCTTACATAACACCACAAAACGTACATTTTTTAAAATTCCCATTTTCATTCCTTTTCTTCAGCTTCTTTGTTGATGCACTGCAGGTAACAGTGTAAGGTAACAGTCTGTATCAATAAAATGTTGGAAACCTGAAAGTTTTAAATGTAAATTAATTCAGTAAGTCAATAATTATTTGAAAACATACATGTATAAACCTGATCAATATATGCTGAAATTTACGTACCAGTAATACTGGTATTCTGCAATTAATGTTTTATTTTAATGTGTGTACTAAGCACACAGCTGTTTTTAAATGACAGTCTACATAATACTCATTTTTGTGAACACTAATTCTTTTTAATGAGGCTTAACAAAAGATTCAGCCTCAATAAAAGGAGCTGTTTTCTTTACATTTGATATTTACCCAGTATGTGCACTTTCTGATAAAATTAGAAGGAAGACATAATTATATTTGAAGGTGAATATCTCGATCTCTTTAAACAAGAAATAAGACTGTGCCAAAATATCCTTCTGTCAATCTGTCCTGTTTATTGTACTGAGCATTACTGGTATTTATTACTCGTGAAGTCTTCAAGGGATTCAAATGGAACGTAATTTAAAACCCTGATAAGAAGGGTTTGTGGAGGAGTGTGTCGAACATGAACCACAACTCTCTGCAGGAATTTAAGAGTTATTGCACCTTATGATATTTATGCCCCCCTTCGAAGAAGAGGGGGTATATTGTTTTGCACATGTCGGTCAGTCGTTCCGTCCGTCCACCGAATGGTTTCCGGATGATAACTCAAGAACGCTTTCGCCTAGGATCATGAAACTTCATTGGTACATTGATCATGGCTCGCAGATGACCCCTATTGATTTTCAGGTCACTAGGTCAAAGGTCACGGTGACTCGAACCAGTAAAATGGTTTCCGGATGATAACTCAAGAACGCTGACGCCTAGGATCATGAAACTTTATAGGTACATTGATCATGACTCGCAGATGAACCTTATTGATTTTCAGGTCACTAGATAAAAAGTCAAGGTCCTAGGATCATGAAACTTCATAGGTACATTGATCATGACTCGTAGATGACCCCTATTGATTTTCAGGTCACTAGGTCAAAGGTCAAGGTCATGGTGACTTGACACAGTAAAATGGTTTCTGGATGATAACTCAAGAAAGCTTACGCCTAGGATCATGAAACTTCATAGGTACTTTGATCATGACTGGCAGATGACCCCTATTGATTTTCAGGTCACTAGGCCAAAGGTCAAGGTCACAGTGACTCGAAACAGTAAAATGCTTTCCTGATGATAACGCAAGAATAATTAGGCCTAGGATCATGAAACTTCAAAGGTACATTGATCATGACTGGCAGATGACCCCTATTGATTTTCAGGTCACTAGGTCAAAGGTCAAGGTCACAGAGACAATAAACGTATTCACACAATGGCTGCCACTACAACTGACATATGGGGGGCATGCATGTTTTACAAACAGCCCTTGTTAAAATATGTGTAGTAAATATAGATATGGAGTTATTGCATGCACACAGTAACCTGATTTCAGTGCAAAAGGGGTATAATCTGCTAAATGGCAGGTCAGAGTTATGGGTCCTGTTGGTAAGTGCATGACCTAACATGAAGTCATGTGTGAAGATTATATTGAATTTCTGTTACATATTTCTGTACTACTACAGAAATCAACTTTATCTTAATATGCATGCATCATTAACCTGATTTTATAAGTACAAATTGGGGATTATACCTGTGGTCGAAGCAGTGATATGGAGATGTTGTACGCAAACCTTAATACAGACAATGACAAATGGATGAGTACAATAGCTATTGTTAATAAGTTGAGGTAAATAAATTACTAGCACAATACAATATACAAAAAACCTTAATGTAAAGGCAAAGAAAACAG
This sequence comes from Dreissena polymorpha, assembly GCF_020536995.1. Classification (NCBI taxonomy): domain Eukaryota; kingdom Metazoa; phylum Mollusca; class Bivalvia; order Myida; family Dreissenidae; genus Dreissena; species Dreissena polymorpha. Next base: position 85,850,469 of record NC_068363.1, on the reverse strand, counting down.
TGTTCAGACAAAGAATATTTGATACAATTGTTTATTTTCATTGCCTCCTTTGAAGATTCTGGACACATAAAATGGTGCAAAAATATGTTTCAATTAACCATTGTAAAAAACAGAAACAGATTCTGTGATTTTCAAATGGAACATCAGTGTAAACCTTTTAATGTAACATTGTTGTAAAAAGTACCTGAATAGCTATGATAGCAATACAATTGTAGTTCCATTACCTATACTGTTAATTCATAAATTAAAATGCGTAAATTAATGGATTGAAAATGGTTTCATCACTTATAAAAAAAGAACATGTGTACAACAGATGTTTGTATGACATCGATGTAGGCCTACTTATTAAACTTTTAACAGCATCAACATTAACTGTTTAATTTAAATACATTGCAAAAAAAACCTCTTGTTTGGGTGTTGGCATAAAATGTTAGTAGTATGTGTACTATGTGAATGTCTTCCACATTTCCTAAAAGATTAAATTAAAACTTCAAACATGTAATAACCATGAATTGTAGATGTGAAGGACACTTTGCATCCCCACACATTCCTGAGGTATTTGTCCTTAAACATGGCTAAAAGTGTTAGTGTATAATTCATGTTTTACAAAGCTTTTAAAATTGATTATTAAAGATTATTAAAAGTCAATATATATTTGTCTTTTTCAGGTAGCCCCTGAAGAGTCTAAGGGTTTAGTTGCAGTCACCAATTTCTCAAGCAATTTTTTTCAACATCAACGGAATATCATTTTAGTAGTCAATTTTAAGTCATCATAAAGGTCAACAAAGAGCGTTTATATATGTTATTACGTTTTAAAGCATTAAATCTTCTTCCGAAGTTTGATAAATGTGTTCTTTTGTAATACAAACCAGAAATTTAAGTTTGTCCCAGTTCAGTGTTGTGACATTTACGTTGTTGTTGTCACTTGATGTTGTTGTTGTTGCTTTTTGAGTGGGGTTACATTCAACTAAAACTATATTTTAACCTAATTAAATCACGTTTTCAGACTGTTAAGCTTATAAAACATTAAGCATGGTTTCCAGAAAAAATAATCAAATATCAATAATATTTAAATTTAGCATTATCATAAGGAATATAAGGACGGCAGAAATAAGATAGAGCCATGCTCGGAACAAGTAATATTTTTTCGCGGTTTACTTGACTGCATATATAGGACAATCGTTCAACATTGTTTTTTATCATCGACAGTTTCCATGTTATATCTAAATGAGAGACTCTTATTAGACATTTATCATTGTAAAATGGAATGCAGATTTTGTACAGTAATGGGAACAAGGCATGCCACAGGATTTGCTATGTTTAAGAGACGGTGTAGGCGACCATGAATATGTCACTGTCCGGCATACTCCACCCAGGGTTTGCAGGAGAAATTCTTTTCAAGAGAATTAATTCTTCTTTTCAAACCTATACATATGTTGACAGTTCTAGTTTGGATGTTTTACCCGTTCAATTTGATATTCCTTCCATTGCTGTTTCTGATTGTAAATCAGATATTTTAAATAATAGTTGAGACTGTTCGACGATTATATATTGTGAAAATTCAAGATTATCAGAGACCAGTTTGTTGAATAATAGTTGAATTGATGATACTTAAATTGTCAATAAAGGTATTTCAGAAAATTTAAGAAATACTAGTAATTCCATGAATTCATACGAAAGAGCATCCTACGTAGAGACAAACTCATTAAAACAACTTCTATAGAAAAATAATTTAAATTCTTTTCTGTCGAAGTCTGACGCAGTTAAAAAGCTGAAAGTTAAGTGCACAAATGCTGACAATTTGTTGAGCAAGATTGATGAATTAAAAATTGTGATGTTATTGAAGGATATACACATTGGGATTGTAACCGTTGTGTTTCCTAAGAATATCAAGACCTACAATGTTTACCATCAGGAATATGCATTGAAAGAATTCCAGTGTTTCACGTCAAGGTTGAAGGATCATAATAGAGGTGTTGTCATTTATGCAAAAGACGCTATATCAGCTGAATATTATGAATTGTTAAATGACACAAAGTTTTTAAATCTGTTTGGTGCACATGAATGAACGGCCAATTTAAACATATCACTGGGTATACACATCTTTTCTACTGGCAATCTAGAAAATACCAAGAATTTTAACAGCTTACTATAACGAGCTTCTAATATGTTTTTCTATCATCTTATTATTCTGGGCGATCTTAACTTTCCTTATATTAATTGGGAAATATTGTAAGTAAACAAAAACATAACACATCCATCATTTTTATTCGTTTAATGTGTAAGAGAAAAATATCTCACCCAACGTATATGCAACTTTTCAAGATATATACATGTCATCAACCAATCTTTCAGGATATCGATTGTCCGAGTTACATAATCCCCATTGACACCGTTTAACCATTTTTAAGAGGAAAACAAAAGAAACTCGTTGGAATAAAAATGAACCTAAACATGTAGCTTCTCTAGAAAATGGCGGACAGGTCGTTGCTAACGAGTGCGCCCGATTGATCGATCGCTGATTGGTGGATCAATTCTATTGGGCGGAGCGATCATAGATAAGGCGTCATGTCAATTCCTGCAGCGATGTCTATTCATTCGACACACGAACACTAACTCAGATCCTAATAAAAAGACGAATTCTTCGGTTAATGTAGGAAAATATGTACGAAATATCTTCGTCACCATCAGCTCGGGACGCTAATTTGTCTTTGCTGCATTTTATGAAATTCGCTTCAATATCTTGTCTATTTTGTGTTATTGTAACATGTATTTATCAATATATTACAATTTAACACATATAAAAATCGCATAGTCTCGCTTTAATTGTTTGACAAAAGAATGCCATATTGTACAGAATCATCAAACAATAAAAAACATATTCAAAAGTTTGCTATCTTCCAGAATGTAAAACTATCATTTATAATTAATTCCACTTAATCTTCTTGTGCTCAAAACAAATATTTTTAAAAGGGAGACAACTGTGTCAATTCAACATAATTTTTCATTTGCAGTTACTTCCCTTGACATGATAAACTATATAGTGTTCAAAAGCTGTTATTACTATATAAATATAAGGAAAATGACCCCCCCCCCCACTGGCGGCCATGCTTTTTTACCGATCCGAACCATTTTCGAACTCAACTGTCATATCCAAAAAACACATGTTCTGACAAAATTTCATGAACATTAGACCGAAAATGTGACTTCTAGAGTGTTTTCACTATATACATATAGAGAAAACTGCCCCGCCCCCTGGCGGACATGTTTTTCACCGATCTGGACCATTTTCAAACTCGTCCAAGAAATCAATAAAATCAATGTATTGACGAACTTTCATGATGATTGGGCAAAAACTGTGACTTCTAAAGTGTTTACAAGGTTTCTCTATAGCCAAATAAGGAAAACTTCCCCGCCCACTGGCGACCATGTTTTTCAACACACAGGAACCACTTTTGAACTCAATCAAGATATCATTTAGACAAACATTTTGACAAAGTTACATGAAGATTGAACATAAAATGTGACTTCTACAGTGTTTACAAGGTTTTTCTTCTTTTTTTACCTTGTGACCTAGTTTTTGACCCGGCACAACCCAGTTTAGAACTCGGCCGAAATTTTATTGGGGCAAAGCTTTTGATCAAGTTTCATGAAGATGGGACAAGAAATGTGGCCTCCAGAGTGTTTACGAGCAAATGTTTACCGACGGACGGAGGGACGGACATACGACAGACAAAGACCGGTCAGAAAAGCTCACCTGAGCAATCAGGTGAGCTAAAAACAATAAGAAAATACGGAAAAGTATTGTTCCCTAAACTTAATTACCATGGTTTAGGTTATTCTTCAAAATTATTGTTTTATCTCAAGAAGTGTGTTAACAAAGTACGCGAAACGGTCATCACAATTAAAGTTATTATGGAAACGACGTCAGCGCCAAATGGTTCAAAATCTCATTCCCAGCCACATAGTGCATGTAGTGTAACGGTTATTAATAAAGCAATAAACCGTGTAATCGCTGTCGTCTTGTAAAATTGAAGAAAATACACGTTAACCAAAACTCGAACAGCAAAAGTCTGCGATATTGTTAGAAAAAAACATAAAATAAATATATTATGATTATGTTTTGTTTTTATACAAAACCAGAAAGTTTCGGGTATTTGCCCAGTCCCTGTGATCTTTCCCCTGTGATCAGTTGTGGATCAGTTATTAATTAAAACAATTAGCTTTGCATTATTGGCAATAAATGTTGTAATTAATGTAATAGGCACAAATGCAGTACTTATTTACACTAATTTACACAAAAAATCACCACTATGCAAGATATTCTTGAAACAAAAATATATACATTGATCCGTAAAATAACTTCTCCTTCCATAAGCGAAAAAAAATGCATTACATATATAGTCGCCGCACTCCAGTGCGACGCCAATAAACACGAGTTCACATCTTTGCAATCTCTTACCTAAAATATATTTTAAATAGAAACATTAAACATACCGCTTCCATAATATGATATAATTTCAATTTCTGTTGGGTGAAACTTTTGTTTATAACCGGTATTATTGGTAACTTACCCAATGATCTACTGCCCTCGGGCATTCTTATGCCAGGTTTCATGATCTTAATCCAGTTGTAAAAACCCATGAATGAAGGGCAAGCAGATAAGCGAAAACAGGGCAGATATCTGGTAAAACATCGCTGTAAAATATGGTATCCGGACAAACGCCCCCCCCCCTGCGTTTTTTGCATTTCCGGACAATGGGTACCTTGTTAATTTGTCGACCAGGATAATTAGCACCCGAATAAATTTTCAACCCGGACAATTGGCACCCGATTAAAAGCTATGACACATTTAAATGCCCATAAACACTCAAAATCAACTTATATTTCGTACACTATTTCGAAAAATATAGCAATTGCTATAAGGAACACTGATTTGTTGTGGGTTAACTTTATTTTACCAAATATTTTGCGAAATATCAGTTGATTTTGATTACTGGTATTATGTTACTTAAGTTTTGTTTGCCAATAAAGAGATTTGACTTGATTAAAATATACTTTCAGAAATTTTAGAGTCATTAACTTTTTACGAAAACCCGTATGTCCGCAGATTTAAAATCACACAAAATAATTATTTTTGGCTTAAAAAGGGGGTGTCCGAAAACTAAGCGTTATTACGGTACTCGTAGCGCGTGGCCAGTTTTTATCCCAGTGGCATGGACAAAATACTTGGGGAAGACCACCATACGATGTTACATACCAAACACCTAACATATAGGCCTTGCGGTTTTAGAGATGTTTTTTGTAAGTATTCACTCTTATACATATAAGCAAAACAAGTAACCCACAGGGTGTGGTCAACTTTGACCATAAGGTCATTAATTATTGGAAAAACTTGAATCAACATACGATGGTACATGCAAAATACCAAGTCTCCGTGCCTTGCGGTTTTATCAAGTTGTTTACGTACATAAATATTATTATACAATATTATTATACATTTAGTAGAAATAATGTAAAGCTTTTTGAAATTGTAACGACCATTAGCAATTCATTTCAATCTGTTTCTTTTTTGTGGTGTGAAATATGTAAAATTTAACAATGCGTAAATGTAACTATCCCAATGTAGGTCCTCATTTGGTTTCTGTAGGACTGCTAGAATTGGAATATCACAGGTATATAAATCATAAAAAATTGGCACGACTATAAATTGTTGGACACTCGGGCTCTACATTTCTTGTTCGTAAGGTTTGTGCAACTGAAAGTTCAAAATACTGCGTACATGACTGCTTGTCCGCGTTTTTTTATATGCAAAGCATAATCAACCCCTATTGATATGAAAAGTGCCAACGGATTTATAGAACCTGTTATGTTAACAAATTTTAAACGGTATGTTCTTATCAAATTGTTGTACTACATGTTGTAAACAAGTTATCTCTTTACCAAACGTCAGTTTGATTTTGGTAACGATACTATATAACGTGTATAATTATTGCAACTAAAATGATCATTATTACAGAATACTCTTATACTGTTTTAGATGTTGTTTTTATGCTCCCCGAAATATTTCCGGTGGAGCATTTAGTTGCCAGTTTGAACTTCGTACTTCCTTCCTTCCGTCACACTTTTGTTACAGTTTCTCATAGCGCGTTCAATATTTTACCGATCTCTTACATATTTGGCATGTAGGTACCTTGCATGGACCTATACCTTTTGATGAGGTTTGAGGTCACTGGGGTCAAGGTCAATGTCACCGCGGCTAATAATAGATTTTTTAGGTGGTTACACAATTAACACATAGATTGACAAAGCGCATCATCGGGGAGCATCCATCAGTTTCACTGGTATTCTTGTTTAATCAATTTCTAACGCTTTTTAAATAGTCCGATATATGGTCGGATTGATCATATTAGTAAGTAAAATCAAACACTCTACAATATATATCATTTGACATGTGCAGGTGTACATTTATAAACACCTTTAAAACACATTATAAGGCTTCTTAGGAAGTCGTCCTCTTTGTTACTGTGAATTATATCGAAAAACAAGCTTCTTTGTATAATGACCTACATTTAATTTACCTCTACATAATCTTTTTGTACATTGTTTATTTATTTCTATTATTTCACGATGAATGATGTGTCAATCCTGTTATCAAAAGCACTCATGTTTGCTAGAAAACAATAACCAAACAACTTCATAATGCTGTCTACAAAAACACCTCATATTAGTTCCCACAAATATCTTCGCGTCGAATGAATGTAGTAAGATATATAACTGATAAGGCATGGGGTCGAATTAATATTATGCGGAAACTAAAATTTACCTTGACCCGAAAATCACTAGATATAATGTATACTTTTTTATACTGTATACTTCTTTGCATGCAAATTGAAGGAGTTGCCAACAGAGTCTTTAGAGTGACGGACAGAAACATGCCCCCATGCATGCATGCACAAAAAGAATGACGCCTAGCATTTCTTTTTCCCTATAATAAAAGTTTGACCCACCAACCTAACCTTTTTTGGGGAAGATAGTTTTACAAAAATTGCCTTTTTTTGATACATCGAGGATATTTGTTAGATTATGTGGAATATCTATTTTTATTCACGAGTGATCATAGAAAATGATATTTGAACGAGTGGTGCAGCTACTAGTGAAAATATTTTTTTCTATCATCACGAGTGAATTAAAATCAATAATCCACCAACCAACAAATTTTCTTTTTATTTTATGCTTACAAATGATTATTTTTGTATTTTGCCAGTCTGGAAATTATAATTCCCCTTTGGGTACCCCCCATGCATTTTAAAAGAAAGCTCATACAGATGTTTTTATAAAAATCAATGCAGAGTAGTCACTTTGGTAAAATTGACTTTAATTGGGGGTAACAATGGGAAAACCAATGATATCTAAAAAATAGTTCCAGTAAAACAATGAAAATAATCGAGAATTTTCACTGTTATTTTTCACTGTCTGAAAGAGTGAAATATCAGTTTTTTCACTGATATTTCTCTATAAAACATCGGAAAGCATAAAATTAAAATCAATAAACAAAGTTGATTATCAATTTATTTAAGATGTACATTATTTTAATATAATTTATTCAAATTTATTTAGACATAATATCTTGTTACATGTCAGGTTATCACTTGTGTTTGCTTACATAAATCTGTTGTCGTAAACCGTCTTTTTGAATGACTATTAACATGCTACACGCTTTCTTGTTCACAAAAATTCATGTATGCCTAACAAAACATAACACATTTATATTCACAAAGCACATAAAAGCTGTTTCAAATACCTGCAGTGTTCACATAACGAAACAAGAGATGTAAAACACTATGTCCCCTTCTGCGCCGCTTTGATTAAGTTTTTTTGACCTTTGACCTTGAAGGATGACCTTGACCTTTCACCACTCAAAATGTGCAGCTCCATGAGATACACATGCATGCCAAATATGAAGTTGCTATCTTCAATATAGCAAAAGTTATTGCAAAATGTTAAAGTTTGGGCAAACAAACCAACCAACAGAAAGGGCAAAAACAATATGTCTCCGAATATAGTGGTGGAGTGGTGGGGGACATAAACAAGAGCTGTCAGAGGACAGCGCGCTCAACTATTCGAGTGCTTGACATTATAACGTAAGCCATCATGGGGAAATTGTTCATATTCAATAATTTATTAGACGATCTTTCAAAAATAAAAAAGGAAATTTTTTTTTATTTTTTTTTTGGGGGGGGGGGGGGGGGTTGAGAGGGGGTAAAATGTGGGGTGTGGTCATTTATTATTATTTCAAAAATAAACAAGGGACAAAATTGTCACAAAACCAGGTTTTCATTGTGAAAAAAAAATCTGATAAAGGGAGAAAACTCAAACTGAACTTTTGAAATGACCAAAAAAAATTAACCCCCTTTGTAATTTTTTTTTTTTTTAAATCTATTTTTAGTCGTGGCGACCTTGACATTGGAGATATTGACGTGATTCTTTCGTGGGACACACCGTCCCATGATGGTGAACAAATGTGCCAAATGATTTTAAAATCTCACAATGAATGACATAGTTATGGCCAGGACAAGCTCATTTATGGCCATTTTTGACCTTTGAACTCAAAGTGTGACCTTGACCTTGGAGATATCGACGTAATTATTTCGCGCGACACACCGTCCAATGATGGTGAACAAATGTGCCAAATGATTTTAAAATCTGACGATGAACGACATAGTTATGGCTCGGACAAGCTCATTTATGGCCATTTTTGACCTTTGAACTCAAAGTGTGACCTTGACCTTGGAGATATCGACGTAATTATTTCGCGCGACACACCGTCCAATGATGGTGAACAAATGTGCCAAATGATTTTAAATTCTGACAATGAACGACATAGTTATGGCCCGGACAAGCTTATTCCGCCAGCCCGCCAGCCAGCCAGCCCGCCAGCCAGCCAGCCAGCCCGCCCGCATTCGCCAATCTAATAACCAGTTTTTTCCTGAGGAAAACCTGGTTAAAAAAGGAGAAAAAAAAATTTGGGGGCGGTAGGGGGGGGGGGGGGGTGAGAGGGGGGTATAATGTGGGGTGGGGTAATTTATAAGATGATGTTTAAAAAAAAAAAAAAATTTGGGGGGATAGGGCGGTTGGGGAGTGAAAGGGGGGTATAATGTGGGGTGGGGTAATTTATTAGATGATGTTTAAAAAAAAATGGGGGGGAGGTTGTGGGGGAGGGATTCTGGGTAGGGGCATGGGGTATTGTTTGGGTGGAATCCATTGTGGTATTCAGGTAAGTGTTGTTTTGTCAAAGTAATAATAAAACGTGATCATAAAGAAGTTATGGCAATTTAAGCAAAATGTTCAATTATCTAATAAAAGGGGCCATAATTATGTAAAAATGCTTGATACAGTGGTCTGCTCTTGTTTATAGGTTGGGGTCATGCTGGATAACAAGTATGCAAAATATAAAAACAATATGTGAAAGGATATAGGAATTATTTGGGGTAGTACGCAAACTTTAACATAGATTTATCAATAATATGCATATTCTAAGTATAAAAGGGGCAATAATAATGACAAAATGCTTGATAGAGTTGTCTGCTCTTGTTTATAGGTTGGGGTGATGTTGGTAAACAAGTATGCAAAATATGAAAGCAATATGTCAAGGGACAATGAAAATAAATGGGGTAGTAAAAAAAAATTAACATTTGCTGCATATTCTAAGTGGAAAAAGGGCCATAATTATGACAAAATGCTTGATAGAGTTGTCTGCTCTTGTTTATAGGTTGGAGTCATGTTGGTAAACAAGTATGCAAAATAGGAAAGCAATATGTCAAGGGACAATGAAAATAATTGGGGTAGTACGAAAACTTTAACATTTGCACGCAGACGCAAACGCCGACGTGAGTAGGATAGCTCCACTATATATATTTCATATATAATAGTCGAGCTAAAAAACGTAACAGCATAAAAACTAAAACAGTTCAAGCTCTTGTTTAACACCACTGATTCCATAACGACAATTGTATATTTAATGTTCATTGATGATCCATTGTTGAGAAAACAGAAATAATACTTCCTCTTATTAAATAACACTGATTCCGTACCAACAATTGTAAACATATGGTCAATGGATCAACCATTGAGAAGAAAACGGAAATTCTACTATCTCTTTATTAAACACCAGTGATTCCGTATCGACAATTGTGGATCTATGGTTGATAGCTCATCCAATGTGGAGATAAATAAAGTTTTCTCTCCGTTTGCAACAAACTCAACACTCATCACGTTACTGGTGAAGTCTCGTCAGTCCCATAACTCTCTCCGCCTGTTCACATTTTGTCTATGAGATAAAAAGTTTTCTAAATTAACCACAAAAACGACACTTATTGACAGCCCAACTTCCCTCACAGCCTTTTCAGAACTTGTCAATGAGCTGCATGATGTGGTTCTGTTCCTGCTCTCTTGTCTCGGGGTCCTTGGCATCTCCAATGTTGCCCGCATATTCTGGAAAAAGGTGACGTTTGCATTGACTTTTTTGGCTCTTTCTGGGAAAACTAGGCATAATGCATGTGCACAATACAGTCTGCACAGCACAAAACAGTCTGCACAGCACAATACAGTCTGCGCAGCACAATACAGTCTGCACAGCACAATACAGTCTGCACAGCACAATACAGTCTGTGCAGCACAATACAGTCTGCACAGCACAATACAGTCTACACAATACAGTCTGCACAGCACAATACAGTCTGCACAGCACAATACAGTCTGCGCAGCACAATACAGTCTGCGCAGCACAATACAGTCTGCACAGCACAATACAGTCTGCACAGCACAATACAGTCTGCGCAGCACAATATAGTCTGCGCAGCACAATACAGTCTGCACAGCACAAAACAGTCTGCACAGCACAATACAGTCTGCACAGCAAAATACAGTCTGCACAGCACAATACAGTCTGCACAGCACAATACAGTCTACACAATACAGTCTGCACAGCACAATACAGTCTGCACAGCACAATACAGTCTACACAATACAGTCTGCACAGCACAATACAGTCTGCGCAGCCCAATACAGTCTGCGCAGCACAATACAGTCTGCACAGCACAATACAGTCTGCACAGCACAATACAGTCTGCACAGCACAATACAGTCTGCACAGCACAATACAGTCTGCACAGCACAATACAGTCTGCACAGCACAATACAGTCTGCACAATACAGTCTGCACAGCACAATACAGTCTGCACAGCACAATACAGTCTGCACAATACAGTCTGCACAGCACAATACAGTCTGCACAGCACAATACAGTCTGCACAGCACAATACAGTCTGCACAGCACAATACAGTCTGCACAGCACAATACAGTCTGCACAGCACAAAACAGTCTGCACAGCACAATACAGTCTGCGCAGCACAATACAGTCTGCACAGCACAATACAGTCTGCACAGCACAATACAGTCTGCGCAGCACAATACAGTCTGCACAGCACAATACAGTCTACACAATACAGTCTGCACAGCACAATACAGTCTGCACAGCACAATACAGTCTGCACAATACAGTCTGCACAGCACAATACAGTCTGCACAGCACAATACAGTCTGCACAATACAGTCTGCACAGCACAATACAGTCTGCACAATACAGTCTGCACAGCACAATACAGTCTGCACAGCACAATACAGTCTGCACAGCACAAAACAGTCTGCACAGCACAATACAGTCTGCACAGCACAATACAGTCTGCACAGCACAATACAGTCTGCACAGCACAATACAGTCTGCGCAGCACAATACAGTCTGCACAGCACAATACAGTCTACACAATACAGTCTGCACAGCACAATACAGTCTGCACAGCACAATACAGTCTGCACAGCACAATACAGTCTGCACAATACAGTCTGCACAGCACAATACAGTCTGCACAATACAGTCTGCACAGCACAATACAGTCTGCGCAGCACAATACAGTCTGCACAGCACAATACAGCCTGCGCAGCACAATACAGTCTGCACAGCACAATACAGTCTGCACAGCACAATACAGTCTGCACAGCACAATACAGTCTGCACAGCACAATACAGTCTGCACAGCACAATACAGTCTGCACAGCACAATACAGTCTGCACAGCACAATACAGTCTGCGCAGCACAATACAGTCTGCGCAGCACAATACAGTCTGCACAGCACAATACAGTCTGCACAATACAGTCTGCACAGCACAATACAGTCTGCACAGCACAATACAGTCTGCACAGCACAATACAGTCTGCACAATACAGTCTGCACAGCACAATACAGTCTGCACAGCACAATACAGTCTGCACAGCACAATACAGTCTGCACAGCACAATACAGTCTGCACAATACAGTCTGCGCAGCACAATACAGTCTGCACAGCACAATACAGTCTGCACAGCACAATACAGTCTGCACAGCACAATACAGTCTTCGCAGCACAATACAGTCTGCGCAGCACAATACAGTCTGCACAGCACAATACAGTCTGCGTAGCACAATACAGTCTGCACAGCACAATACAGTCTGCGCAGCACAATATAGTCTGCGCAGCACAATACAGTCTGCACAATACAGTCTGCGCAGCACAATACAGTCTGCGCAGCATAATACAGTCTGCACAGCACAATACAGTCTGCACAGCACAATACAGTCTGCGCAGCACAATACAGTCTGCGCAGCACAATACAGTCTGCGCAGCACAATACAGTCTGCACAATACAGTCTGCGCAGCACAATACAGTCTGCGCAGCACAATACAGTCTGCACAGCACAATACAGTCTGCACAGCACAATACAGTCTGCACAGCACAATACAGTCTGCGCAGCACAATACAGTCTGCGCAGCACAATACAGTCTGCGCAGCACAATACAGTCTGCACAGCACAATACAGTCTGCACAGCACAATACAGTCTGCACAGCACAATACAGTCTGCACAGGCCAATCAAGGACGACACTTTCCACTGCTATGAAAACATTTTGTTGAAAGGAAGTCTCTTCTAAATGAAATCCAGTTAAAACAGAAAGTGTTGTCCCTGATCAGCCTGTGCAGACTGCACAGGTTAATCTAGGATTACACTTAATGCACATGCACATGCATTATGCCCAACTTTCTCAGAACAAGGGTCATATTTGAAACTTATGTATTTGGTGCATGTACTTGGTACCTGATGAACTGATCTTTTTGATTCAGAGGAGGGCTGTAGAAATAATTGTATGACCAATCCCTACATACAGTAATCAATCTCAAGTTGATATGGGTCGTACTTCACTATGACTAAACATCATATAAATTCATATGAATCAAATGCCATAAGTTCCCTAGATATTGAGGTAAAGGTGTTCATGTTCCAGCCCTTTTGACCTGATGATCTCAAAACAAAGGCATCTTTCTTTCCTCACAAGTAACCATAACAATTTGGATCATGGTATGCAAAACACTCTCATTCCACCAAAGTAACAAGAGCACCGCCTTGCGGGTGCAGACCGCTCATCTATTTTCTTTTTAAAGGTGAAGGGACTCTCAATTAAAATCACAAAGGAGGGAGAGGTGGAGTGAAGAGGGGTGTATAGTGTGGGGGTGTGGACATTTATTACATTATCTTCCAAAAATGCGAAAAAAAAATGCACAAAAATGCACACAAAAAAATCGGGAGGGGGGGGGGAGTTCTTGGGTGCGATGGTTGGACGGTATTTAAAAAATAAAATATTAAAAATAAATATTTGTGTTCTTTAAACGTTTCAAAAAAAAAAAATTGGGGGTGGGGTGGGTATAGTGTGAGGGTGTGGTGGTCATTTGTGAGATGATCTTAAAAAAAAAATAAAAAAAATCGAAACACAATTTTAACCATATATTCAAAGTTACTCAGTCAAAAAAGGGCCATAATTCTGTAAAAATGACAACCAGAGTTATGCAACTTGTCCTTTTACTGTCCCCTTATGATAGTTTGCGAGTGTTCAAAGTATGAAAGCAATATCTATGATACTTTAGGGGTAAAGTGGACCAAAACATAAAACTTAACAAAATTTTCAATTTTCTAAGTATAAAGGGCCCATAATTCCACCCAAATGCCAGTCAGAGTTACATAACTTTGCCTGCACAGTCCCCTTATGATAGTTAATAAGTGTTGCAAGTATGAAAGCAATAGCTTTGATACTGTAGGAATAAAGTGGACCTAAACACAAAACTTAACCAAATTTTCAATTTTCTAAGTATAAAAAGGGCACATAATTCTGTCAAAATGCCAGTCAGAGTTACATAACTTTGCCTGCACAGTTCCCTTATGATAGTTAGTAAGTGTTGCAAGTATGAAAGCAATAGCTTTGATACTTAAGGAATAAAATGGACCTAAACACAAAACTTAACCAAAATTTTCAATTTTCTAAGTATAAAAAGGGCACATAATTCTGTCAAAATGCATGCCAGAACTATCCAACTTTGCCTGCCTAGTCCCCTCATGATAGTAAGTAAGTGTACCAAGTTTGAATGCAATAGCATTGATACTTTCTGAGAAAAGTGGACCTAAACGCAAAACTTAACCGGACGCCGACACCAAGGTGATGACAATAGCTCATATTTTTTTTTCAAAAAAATAAATGAGCTAAAAATCACACAAATTTACATTATTGTAGGTCGAAGGGTTCTCTAAATATTGTGCGAATCAAAATTGTCTATGTACCGCCAAACATATCTACTAAACAACTAACAGAAAGGTATAAAGCAATGTAATCCCACTTCTTGGGACTGAGGCACAGTCATTGATATGAAAACAAATATGACCATCGACTGCTTATCCAATAGAAGTTAAAGAAACAGTCTGTAAAGGTAGAAAATAATGTATACTGCAAAAGACATATATTTAGAGTTAACAAAGCTTACAGTACCTCTCATGATGCTCCTGATAGATTTCACAGACCCTCCTCTCATGTTGAGAATCTGCATGACCCGGGACTGAATCTGCAAGAACAGAAAAATAACTCAGTTCAACAGTCAGCAAACAGGATCACATCCTATCTCACCATAATAAATTTATCAATTAGAAAATTAAAATCGTCATTATACCATTTATACGTTTAAGTGCCTGCTGATGTAAACAAAAGTCCATCATCTGACAACAATCATTTCAATATTGAAGCGCCTGCTGATATAAAGAAAAACCCATAATCTGACTAGTCATTCCCATGTTTAAGTGCCTTTTAATGTAAAGAAAATTCTATAATCTGACTAATAAATTACATATTGAAGTGCCTGCTTATGTTAAGAAAAGTCCTTAATCAGATTCACCATTTCCATGTTTATGTGCAAACTGATCAAAAGATATGTCGAAAAGTCCATAATCTGAATGTAGTTATTTACAATTTATGTGCCAACACATAAGGAAAGCAATTCTTCTAGCACACATGTATTTTTAATAAATATTAATAAATGAGATATTTAACAATTGTTAAGACATCACAACCAAATCTTCTATTACATTAATGATGGGTAAAATTGATCAATCAGCACAGGAAATGTTCAACCATTTATTGTTTCTGCTTAAATTAATGGATACATAATAATAGTGTTTCAGTCTCAACTGGATTTTCATTTAGATTTCCTTTAAACTAAAAATTCCCTAAGAGCGGAAAGTGTCGTTGCAGATAAGACTGAGCAATCTGGGACCACACTCTACACACATGGCTAAGCCCCAGTAATCTGGGACAACACTCTACACACACGGCTAAGCCCCAGTAGTCTGGGACCGCACTCTACACACACAAGGCTAAGCCCCAGTAATCTGGGACCACACTCCACACACACGGCTAAGCCCCAGTAATCTGGGACCACACTCTACACACACAGCTAAGCTCCAGTAATCTGGGACCACACTCTACACACACGGCTAAGCCCCAGTAATCTGGGACCACACTCTACACACACGGCTAAGCCCCAGTAATCTGGGACCACACTCTAGACACACGGCTAAGCCCCAGTAATCTGGGACCACACTCTACACACACGGCTAAGCCCCAGTAATCTGGGACCACACTCTACACACACGGCTAAGCCCCAGTAGTCTGGGACCACACTCTACATACATGGCTAAGCCCCAGTAATCTGGGACCACACTCTACACACACGGCTAAGCCCCAGTAATCTGGGACCACACTCTACACACACAAGGCTAAGCCCCAGTAATCTGGGACCACACTCCACACACACGGCTAAGCCCCAGTAATCTGGGACCACACTCTACACACACACGGCTAAGCCCCAGTAATCTGGGACCACACTCTACACACACAAGGCTAAGCCCCAGTAATCTGGAACCACACTCCACACACACGTCTAAGCCCCAGTAATCTGGGACCACACTCTACACACACACGGCTAAGCCCCAGTAATCTGGGACCACACTCTACACACACAAGGCTAAGCCCCAGTAATCTGGAACCACACTCTACACACACGGTCCCAGTAATCTGGGACCACACTCCACACACACGGCTAAGCCCCAGTAATCTGGGACCATACTCTACACACACGGCTAAGCCCCAGTTATCTGGGACCACACTCTTCACACACAAGGCTAAGCCCCAGTAATCTGGGACCACTCTCTACACACACAAGGCTAAGCCCCAGTAATCTGGGACCAACTCCACACACACGGCTAAGCCCCAGTAATCTGGGACCACACTCAACACACACGGCTAAGCCCCAGTAATCTGGGACCACACTCTACACACACAAGGCTAAGCCCCAGTAATCTGGGACCTCACTCTACACACACGGCTCAGCCCCAGTAATCTGGGACCACACTCTACACACACACGTCTAAGCCCCAGTAATCTGGGACCACATTCTACACACACGGCTAAGCCCCAGTAATCTGGGACCACATTCTACACACACCGCTAAGCCCCAGTAATCTGGGACCACACTCTACACACACACGTCTAAGCCCCAGTAATCTGGGACCACATTCTACACACACCGCTAAGCCCCAGTAATCTGGGACCACACTCTACACACACGGCTAAGCCCCAGTAATCTGGGACCACACTCTACACACACGGCTAAGCCCCAGTAATCTGGGACTACACTCTACACACACGGCTAAGCCCCATTTTCCAAGAGCAAGGCTCATTTGTTAATGCAAAAAACATACACTTGAAGGTCCAGTGACAGAGATTTCCAGGAGAACATAGTCTATGAGCTGAAGGGTGAAGAGACCAGCGTCAAGCCTGCGCAGGTAGAAACTGTCCTCGAGGTCTTCATCCACTTCCTGCCCTAGATACTTCAGTCTCTGTGACAAGCACAAGAAACATTTACAGCCATGCTTACCCCAGAGATATATAAGCTCGAATCTTGGAAAATCATGGGGACAACACTTTCAGCTTTTTCTGAACTTTTTGTTCCAAGGGGGTCCCTTCTAAAAAAAACATCCATTGTAGGCGGAAAGTGTTGTCCCTGATAAGCCTGTGTGGACTGCACAGGTTAATCCGGGACAAGACTTTACACACATGCATAGTCCAGTTCTCGAACGAGGCTCATATGTGAAATTTAAATTGAATACCTGCAGTAGTAATAAATGTACGCACTTGTTGCACCAAAACCTTTAACTTAAAGGTCGCCAAGACGTAATGGATATGGTGTCCACCTAATGACCGGGAGGGCACGGGTTCGATCCCCACTAGGGAAGCGTTCTTTAGATCTCCTCCATAGACACCAAGTACTGGTTCTAATCACAGGAAACAGACTCAAGAGTGTTTAAAACAAAAGGGCCTAAAAGGCCCAAAGTCGCTCACCTGAGATAACAAGATATCATTGGGACAAATCTTCTGACAAAGTATCATGAAGATCAGAAAATAAATGTGGCCTCTAGAGTGTTAACAAGGTTTTACTATAGCCATAAAAGTAAAAATGCCCCGCCTGCTGGCAGTCATGTTTTTCAACCAACCGGCATCATTTTAAAACTCTTATAAGATATTATCGGGATGAATTTTCTGACCAAGTTTCATGTAGATCGGACAGTAAATGTGGCCTCTAGAGTGTTAACAAGATTTTACTATAGCCATATAAGGAAAAATGCTCCGCCACTTGAAAGCCATGTTTTTTTAAGCAAACATAGTTATTTTAGAACTCATCCAAGATATCATTGAGACCAATCTTCTGACCAAATTTCATGAAAATTGGACAATAAATGTGGCCTCTAGAGTGTTAACAAGGTTTTACTAAAGCCATATAAGGAAAAATACCCCGCCCCTGGTGGCCATGTTTTTAAAGCAACCAAAACCATTTTCGAACTCATCCAAGATATCATTGGGGACAAATCTTCTGACCAAGTTTCATGATGATCGGAAAATAAATGTGACCTCTAGAGTGTTAACAAGGTTTTACCATAATAGGCATATAAGGAAAAATGCCCCGCACCCGTGGTGGCCATGTTTTTCAACCAACCGGCATGATTTTTGAACTCGTCCAAGATATTATTTGGATGAATCTAATGACTGAGTTTCATATCTTATGACCGAGTTTCATGAAGATCGGACTATAAATGTGGCCTCTAGAGTGTTAACAAGGTTTTACTATAGCCATATATAGCCATATAAGGAAAAATGCCCCGCCCCTTGGCAGCCATGTTTTTCAAGCAAACGTAACCATTTTCGAACTCATTCAAGATGTCAATAAGACAAATCTTCTGACCATATTTCATGAAGATTGGACAATAAATGTGGCCTCTAGAGTGTTAACAAGGTTTTACAAAAGCCATACATAGCCTTATAAGGAAAAATGCCCCGCCCCCTGGTGACCATGCTTTTAAAGAAACCAAATCCATTTTCGAACTCATTGGGACAAATCTTCTGACCAAGTTTCATGAAGATCAGATAATAAATGTGGCCTCTAGAGTGTTAACAAGGTTTAACTATATAGCCATATAAGGAAAAATGCCCTGCCCCCTGGCGACCATGTTTTTCAAGCAAAGGGCATCATTTTCGAACTCGTCCAAGATATTATTGGGATGAATCTTCTGATCAAGTTTCATGAAGATTGGACAATAAATATGGCCTCTAGAGTGTTAACAAGATTTTACTATAGCCATATATAGCCATACAAGGAAAAATGCCCCGCCCCTTGGCAGCCATGTTTTTCTAGCAAAGGTTACCATTTTTACACTTATCCAAGATATCATTGGGACAAATCTTCTGACCAAGTTTCAAGAAGATCGAAAAATAAATGTGGCCTCTAGGGTGTTACCAAGGTTTTACTATATCCATAAAAGTAAAAATGCACCGCCCCCTGGCAGCCATGTTTTTCAACCAACCGGCATCATTTGCGAACTCTTCCAAGATATTATTGGGATGAATCTTCTGACCAAGTTTCATGAAGATTGGACAATAAATGTGGCCTCTAGAGTGTTAACAAGATTTTACTATAGCCATATATAGCCATATAAGGAAAAATGCCCCCCCACCTCGGCAGCCATGTTTTTCAAGCAAAGGTTACCATTTTCAAACTCATCCAAGATATCATTGGGACAAATCTTCTGACCAAATGTGGCCTCTAGAGTGTTAACAAGGTTTTACTATAGCCATATAAGGAAAAATGCCCCGCCCCCTGACGCCATGTCTTTCAACAAACCAGCATCATTTTTAAGCTCTTCCAAGATATTATTGGGATGAATCTTCTGACCAAGTTTCATGAAGATTGGACAATAAATGTGGCCTCTAGAGTGTTAACAAGATTTTACTATAGCCATATAATGAAAAATGTCCTGCCCCTTGGCAGCCATGTTTTCTCAAGCAAAGGTTACCACTTTTGAACTCATCCAAGATATCATTGGGACAAATCTTCTGAGCAAGTTTCATGAAGATCGGAAAATAAATGTGGCCTCTAGAGCGTTAACATGATTTTACTATATCCATATAAGGAAAAATGCCCCGCCCCTTGGCAGCCATGTTTGTTTTTTTTTCAAACGTAACCATTTTCGAACTTATCCAAGATATCATTGAGAACAATCTTCTGACCAAATTTAATGAAGATTGGACAATAAATGTAGCCTCTAGAGAGTTAACAAGGCAAATGTTGACGGCGCACAACGCACGACGGACAAATGGCGATCACAAAAGCTCACCATGAGCACGTTGTGCTCAGGTGAGCTAAACAGCCTAAGACTTTTGATGCAATCAAGCTCAAATAAATAGGTTTAAACTAACTTTAAACTGACTTTTCTGATGTACAAAGGGTGAATTATTCTGCTAAATTTCGGGTAAAAAGCTGAAGTTATGGGACTTGTTCAGTAAACTCACAATAGAAACATGAATACATATGTGTGAAGTTGCAATTTAATATCTATAAAAGAAACATAGAAGGATTTGTTGCACCCAGACCTGAGCCACAGCATTAGCCCACAGCAGGTGAAAAAGTAAGAAGTAAAGCTTGCTATAGACAATTAATAGTCAAGCTTAAAATGGAAGTACTTGATTTAATTGGTACATTAATTCTTCCACAGTAACATAACCCACTCACAAAGTGGTTAATATTTTCTAATCTTATACAGATGAGTCTAGAAATATTTATCAATGAGCTACTTTTAGTGTCTGTTATTATGTATTTATGAAACACATTGCCACACAAACAATGTAAGCACTTACATTTTTTTCGCGCTCAATTTGGTCATCCACAGCTCGCACTTTATCCAGGTACTTAAAGTGCAACTCCAGCAGTCTTTCAACCTATCAATGTCAAGAACATTGAAATCTTACAAACTGGTGCAGTTCCTAAATTTGTTATTGGTCTTGATCAACAAAACATACGATTTGTTAGTGATACGCCAATTACTTCAATATGTTAACCTTTTTTCTAAACAACCTCTCAAATGAACATACATTACCCGAAGGAATCTATGAATCATACTGCGCATTTGCAATTTTGAGGTTCTGCATTATGTCCATTATAAATTGAATCATCATGTTATGTGCACACACCTTTATAGTTATTCAGCCCTTTTTATAATAACAATTTGTAAAGGAAAACTGCAAATTTAGCACGCAAGTCGGATATTGATTTTATTAATCAATCGATATCATGGTGTTCAAAAAAGCACATTTGTTTATTTCCTCACCAGGTCATCAGTTTTAGGGCTCTACAAATTAACTTTAGGGAAGTATGACCCATTTCAAATTGTATATGTTCAAAATGACAATACAAGACAACCTAATCATTGGCTGCTACTTATTTTCGTAACATTAAATGAAAGCAATATCGATATTAAGTGGAATAAGCTTTTCACTGTTTTCAATTTACAGATTTACACAACCATGCCCCTTTAAAAATCTTGAACATGAACTCCGTATAAGAAAATGCAAGTTTTTTTCCTTTTCAACTTATAAGAAGTTGCTTTGGACGATGGATCACATGAACAATTTTATATCCAACTTTTTTTTAGAAGGATGACTGCTTAAGACACTTTCAAGATTTATTTACACAATTTAGTCCTTTATTATACACTTATTTTATCAAAAACCAAATAGTGAAAATGTTCCAAAATAAGCCACAAAATGCACATTATAATAAATAGAGTTAAGGTTTACAGGTTTTGTGAATTTTTTGCCAATGAGTTCACTTTTTTTAATAATGTTAAAATTGCTTCAAAATATGGTGGATTTAGGAAAGTCACCTGTGTATAATAATAAACACATCATTTTCATGTTCACACCAAAGTATCCTATTATAAGGTTTCAATGATGACATCAAATCCTGATATACCGGTATATAGCTACAATGGCTTCTTTAAATTCAATACAAATGTACACCATACATTAAACTCTGAACAAAAAGCAGGTGACTACAAATGGGTAAGTTGTGCATCGTTACAATGCTGTATAACACATAGGAAGTTGTTGAATACCGTATTACACAAACCTTTTCATGGTCGTTTTCTGTGAACTTGTTCAGCAGCCTCTGTCTCTGAGTGGCCTGACAGTTCCTCAGCATAGAACTGATGATGGCACAGATGTGTTCTGGCAAACAAGTATCCAACATTGAAATATGCATCACAATCAATTCATCAAAAACGAATTGTGTATTATTGTTATATAAAAATAGCATTTTTAGTTAAAAATAAACATTCAAGGCTTAAGGAACAGCATCATGCTGTTAAATAATGAGATGAAAATTAAGTATTTACCCAAGGTCAAGCAAATTCATTTTGTACAAAAAAACAATATGGGACATATGCAGTCAAATCTGAGATAAGCAGTCAGTCAAGGGAAATGGCCAAAGTGACCATTGTAGACAGGTGACCGTTGTTCTCAGTGACCACTTTTTAGATGGTTGGTCAGTTGGTAGTATTGTTGGGTTGTTACCCCACCCAGTTGTTTGCACACAATTGAATGTGAACAAAGGCTTATTGCCGATAAATTAGTATAACACATATTAGTTCTAGTGAATAATACAAATTAATATCATACAAAATGATTTTAATGCAACCTATAATTAAACTTATGAGTTTATCAACGACGATATTTTGGTTACTCATGCATCTTGATCTTCAGTAAATCCAACAATCAAGTTGTATAACGTTCATTGGAAGATATTTTTAAATAATGGTCATCACATGTCAGTGATGTCATGTCCGTAAACGTATTAATAGCGCATTTCTATTATAAACCAACAGTACAGCAAAAGAAACAGACACTTTGAAAATTTTAAATGGTATTTTTATAACAGAAGTTTTACCTCACAAAATGTCCACTTGCATAAATGCTAAAAGTTTGCAAAAAAAAATTGCAATTTGATGTCTGTTTTGCCAAATAGAAGATCCTTTAATGACCTTCTTATAACAACACTTGCTAGCTAAGTGTTGTTGTTGACACCTTATCAGTGACAAAAATCTATTGATTTTGTCACGGTCTCTTACTATAGTGCTATGACTGGGCCGCTAATTGCTACAGATACACATTGTTATTGTTACTGGCACATGTTTCATGCTATCAGAAGTTTTCTCATTACTTTTTTGCTGTTGGCCATTGTGGACCCTTATACTCAGGTGTGAAATAAAAGAGTTTCGTTGGGGAGAATCAAGACCGTTGTTCTCAGGTGACCATTAAGTCAGGTTAGACTGTATATCTTTTTGTGTTACCTGTATTAATTCCTATTTGGCTGACAAGCTTCTGCTCTAAAACAATAAAAAACTCTTTCTAATTCAGCTGCTCTCTGTTAAAATGGGGCTTACTGCATGTGCCCTGAAGTGTCGTGCCAGATGGGCCTGAGCAGTCCGCACAGGCTTATCAGGGATGACACTTTTTCGTTTTTATTGTATTTTTTGTTAAAAGGAAGTCTCTTCTTAGCAAAAATTCAGTCCAGGCATAAAAATTGTCGCCTCTGATTAGTCTGTGCTGAAAGCATAGATTTATGATCTAGGATGACACTTTACCCACATGCATCAAGTCCAGTTTTCACAGAATAAGGCTAAAATTGAATAAAGAAACCACAACTATTAAAATTTCCGAGGCCACTCTCACCCTCTATCTCCTCAGGAGGGGGGCCTGCCTTGCCCTGTTTAGGGGTCTTCATAAACAATGGGAACACCGTACGCAGGCCCAGAATGTCCACAAACTTCTGACAGTTGTCCGTCCCCTCCACCCCCGTCATTGCGTGATTCAGAACCTTGATGGCACAATTGCGTGACATCTTCTTTTCTCTGATACATATATTAAAAATTGTATGAGTTTTGACAAAATATTATTAAGATCATATTACAGGTTATTAAAATTAAGATATTAAAATTGAACAAGCTAATTCGTTGAATTGATATCCCCCGCCAATATGCTTCTGGACACAAAAGTGTTATATTTGACTCTCAAAAAAGCATTTATTCAAGATACAAAGGCCCATAACTCGCTTATTAACAGATGGTGTACAATGCCATTTGGCGTGCATCATCCTCTTATCCATATATATACTCATCCCAAGTTTCAATGAAATCTGCCAAAGCACTTCCAAAGACGGACGGACGGACAACACCAAAACAATATCCCTCCGCCTATGGCGGGGGATAACAAAAGATCATCAGGTGGGAATAACCTGTGTACAACAAAATCTGGCATAGAATTCGCCCATGCCTCCAAGGGCAACAATATATTACCAGAACATAAAGATCCACTTTTACCCTTCACTTTATCTTAAGATGAATCAAAAGTAAACAAATAATTTAATACTGGCACAATATACTTGCCAAACATTGAGGTTCATCTACAGCAGAACTATTTGGCGAATCCAAGTATATAACCTTACATTAGTTTAATGAGTGATATTACTGAACATGAGTTTCAAGAAAGATGTTAAAATACTCGCGCTTCATCAGAGATATCACTGTAACAAAGTTCATCCGAGACTTTGTACTCAAAATACCAAAGGGAAAAATTCATATATAAATTTACTACAAATAATGAAGTATCTAGTTATTTGAAATATAAATACTAAGTGAGAATAAACACAGCCTATGCTTTTATATTATTGTAGTGTTTGTTCAAATACAACTAAGATAAAAAATACATTTATATACTTGGGAAAGATACTAATGACTGACAGAATGTAGCAAAATGAGCTGCATTCTGAGAAAACTGGGCTGAATGCATGTGTGTGAAGTGTCATCCAAGATTAGCTTGGGCTGAATGCATGTGTGTGAAGTGTCATCCCAGATTAGCTTGGGCTGAATGCATGTGTGTGAAGTGTCATCCCAGATTAGCTTGGGCTGAATGCATGTGTGTGAAGTGTCATCCCAGATTAGCTTGGGCTGAATGCATGTGTGTGAAGTGTCATCCAAGATTAGCTTGGGCTGAATGCATGTGTGTGAAGTGTCATCCCAGATTAGCTTGGGCTGAATGCATGTGTGTGAAGTGTCATCCCAGATTAGCTTGGGCTGAATGCATGTGTGTGAAGTGTCATCCCAGATTAGCCTGCACAGTCCACACAAGCTAATCAGGGAAGACAATTTCTGCCTAAACTGGATTTTTTGCAGAGAAAAGACAGCCTTTAACCGAAAAATACCTGAAAACAGCAAGTGACCAACCCTGATCTGGTACGACACTTTATTCACATGCAATAAGCCCAGTTTTCCCAGAACACTGTTGAAATATTTGCCGGTACCGTAACATGAGGTTCATAAGCTGAAGCCCCTCTCCCTTGAGGAACCTGTTTCTGTTGATAGGGGTCATGAGGCAGGAACAGAGGCAGTTGAAGATGTTTTCCATCATCTCTACCTCCTCCTTTGACACCGGGTCGTGACGCTTGTACCACTAAAACCAACCACTCAACATGAAGGACCATGTTCAACACCTGGTCATGAAATTCATACCAGTTTCACAACACAACATGAAGGACCATGTTCAACACCTGGTCATGACATTCATACGAGTTTCACAACACAACATATAGGGACAATGGCCAAGTATCACAAACAGTCTAAAGTCAATATTCTCACTCTACTTTGTTTTTTGTTGTTTTTTAATTTTTTAGATGAGTTTGACCATCACGCTCAATTTTGTGTCCGACTCAACCTCGAGTTTGAGGAGGAATGTTTGCAAATCTGAGATTTGAGATTGTTCCCGAGCAGACCGACATTCCCGATACTCAGCTGAGTGGATACTCAAGTCTCATCTTCTGAGTTGAGACAAAAATATTGAGAATGTTCATGATACTGGGCCAATTTTTAACTTTATTTTGATAGGATTTTTTACCATAATATAATTAATTATGGCCAGTATACTGTGCAAGATATTCTGGTCTTCAAATAAGGATTTTCCTTTCATCTAGTTTCAAAATATATGAGATAAATAAAATTAGATAAGTGAGGATTTAATATAATTTCAATTATATATATAAAATTATGACCCTTACATATTTATTCCCCATAATTGTCAATATTTTTGTTCATTCTGAAGGCAAAAATGGACTATAATTTCAATTAAATTCACAGAGCCGTAAGTGCTAACATTGACATAGGAACTTAATACACCCAGATTGGAGCCTATAGTACATGCCCGCTGAATTAACTTCAAAGTAAACAAACAGACTGACCACACAACTAAATACAATTGTTTGCTGTTTGATAAACTCCACCACTAGCAAGGTTCCTACTTACAGCAAGCTGTTGTAGAATCACATCTATTCCATCTATATCCCCCAGAATCTGTCTGTTGTCTGAAACAAAGTCATTGTTGATTGTAGATTGGTTGACTAACATAAATAAGACTTAAGGACTAACAATTATGTGTACATGAAACCTTAAACCCATGATTTTGCCTGCAATTAAATGCCGGGATGTGATTTTGTTCTCGTCTCAGGGGAAGAAAATACCTTAAGGGGTTCGACACTTTTAAAAGATTTAGTTAAATTTTCTTGGTATAGCAAAGCAGCAAATCCTTTCAAAAGTTAAGAAATCACATGTTTTTTTTAAATGAAAACTTTGCATGTCACAGTTACTGGCCTTTGTCAGTGACCACACATAAAGACCACACAGACGTGTGAAGTTTTAAGTTAAACCTGTAGTAGTTACAGAGACATAGGTTGTTGCACACAAACTTTAATATTATTTTAGTTAAATGTCTTGCTAACTTCCATAACAAGCAAGTTCCTTTCAAAAGTGTATGCTTTCTATGGGTGATTTAATTCTATTTAAAAATCATCATAACATAATATCAAAAATCATGTTCACTTACCATCACTGTTTTGTAATAGTATTGCCAGAATTTCAGTTGCATACAGTTTATTACCATCAAATGGCATCTTAGCCTGAAAACAAATATATTGATGAGAGTCAATTTAATTATTAACTAGAGCTGTCAAAATACACCATGTTTGACTATTTTTCAGCTATAAAAGAATAATGCACAATCAGGGGTGTGATTTAAGAACCACCTCAGGGGAGGCAAATGCCCTACCCCCTTACAAGGTTCATCTAAACTCTTTGTTTGTATATAGATCCAGCAAAGTTTACAACTATTTGTAAAATAAGTTCAACATTGGAAGGGAGGAAATCAGCTGAAAAGAGGAAAAATCACACCCCTGACAATGTCTGTCATTCAACTTACATAATGATCCCAAATACATGATTAAACTTGAAAACCTATCTGCAGAGGTTAAAAAGCACATGTTAACTTTAGACTAAAACTTTATAAATTACAGAAAAGGTGCATCATTGGATTGAATCACTGGTAACAGCAGGATTAGGGGTCAAAGTTATGGGCTTGCTTTTAATACTTCAATAAAGACAATTAAGACATTGACTTGACACTGTCCTGTTTTTACATGTTGTCTTATTAAATCTTGATAATATGAAACTATCTGCAAATATTTGTATAACATTAAAATGCTTAAAAACGTAGGAAAACATGAAAATCTCTATTTTAATTATCAAGTATTGTAATCCTTAAAAAAAAGTACAGGCTAACCAGAGACAATACTTGTAGCTTTTTTTGTATTTTTCTTCTAAAAAAATATCTCTTTTCAGCCAAAATTCGGTTAAGGTGGAAAGTGTCATCCGTGATAAGCCTGTGCAGAGGACACTTTATGCACAAGCATAAAGCCCTGTTTTTCCCACAGCAACCCTCAAACAGTATTGTCAAAGATTCTACAACTTTGGTCTCAACTCTAGCACCTTATTTTCCTTTCTACCACATAACATTATTCTCCATGCTAACACATACCCTTATTCTCCATGCTAACAGATACCCTTATTCTCCATGCCAACACAGACCCTTAGTTTCCATGAGAGTGCATACCATTATTCTCCATGAGAGCACATACCCTCATTCTCCATGCTAACACATACCCTTAGTCTCAATGAAAACACATATTCATATTCTTAAATTATATCACTATGGTCTCCATGGAAACAGATACCCTTATTCTCCATGCTATCACATACCGTTATTATCTATGCTAACAAATACCATTATTCTACATGAGAGCACATAC
The DNA here is from genome assembly GCF_020536995.1 of Dreissena polymorpha. NCBI lineage: Eukaryota > Metazoa > Mollusca > Bivalvia > Myida > Dreissenidae > Dreissena > Dreissena polymorpha. The sequence goes on along the minus strand of NC_068363.1, from coordinate 85,822,480 downwards.
CCTTATTCCAAGATTCTACCAATATGGTCTCCATGCTAATGCATACCTTCATTCTTCATGCTAACACATGCCCATATATTCTCCATTCTACCACAAAAACTTATTCTCCATGCTTACACATACCCTTAGTCTCCTTGAAAGACCATAACCTTATTCTCCATGATTACAAATCCCATAAGTCTCCATGAGAGCACATACCCTTATTCTCACATACCCTTATTCTCTATGCTTACACATACCATTATTCTCCATCAGTCCATGAAAGCATATATCCATATGCCAAGTTTCTATCACTATGGTCTCCATGGCAACACATACCCTTATTCTCCATGCTAACACATACCCTTAGTCTCCATGAGAGCACATATCCATATTACACAATTCTATCACTATGGTCGCCATGGTAACATATACCCTAATTCTCCATGCTATCACATACCGTTATGTTCCATGGTAACAGATACCCTTATTCTCCATGCTAACACATACCCCTTATTCTCCATGCTAACACATACCATTATTCTCCATCAGTCCATGAGAGCATATATCCATACTCAAAGTTTCTATCATCTATCACTATGGTCTCCATGGTAACACATACCATTATTCTCCATGATATCACATACCATTATTCTCCATCAGTCCATGAGAGCATATACCCATATTCTCAGTTTCTATCACTATGGTCTCAATGGTAACACATACCTTTATTCGCTTTAGAAGCCACTGCAGAAGCCCCTGCTGGGCAGCATCTGTACACATCTCTGGGCGGAACTCAGCCATGTTCTCTATTATACCTGCATGAAAAGGCAAGGCATAGTGCACAAATATGGTTATGATAAAGCAATCAACGTATAAAATATCAGCAAGGCTTAGGGCACCATTATGGCAACAAATAATTAATCAGCTCACAAAATTTGAGCATGAATGATTCAACACACTTAAAAAATCATGGTAGATCTAAAATTTAACAAATCATAGCTTTTACCTGGTCATGGCTTCTAGCTCTTGAATAACTATTGTCTCAGGTAGTATGAGCATGTACAAGTTCAGGTAGTATGAGCATGTACAAGTTCAGGTAGTATGAGCATGTACAAGTTCAGGTAGTATGAGCATGTACAAGTTCAGGTAGTATGAGCATGTACAAGTTCTTAACACTATTCTCCTACCTAAAGTGTTATGAACTCCGTCTGACTCTTCCTTCACGTTTTCATCGAGTCTCTCAAGATTCTGTACTAACAGTGCAACCACTTGCCCCTCTAACTGTGGAAAATAGAATGTCATTTATTGATGTCAGCAATTTATTCAAGCAAGCCCCATATCCTCGGTTATTACTTAAACCGAGAAAAGGTTAGATGCCTCCATTATGACACTAAAAAACCAGCAAGCCATTTCAAAATTAACAAATTTCTATCTTTGGTAACTAACTTTCATAACTGCTATTTAAATATGCTACTGGGTCATTTAACAAGCAAGCAACATTATCACATTATTTTTCCTGCATGAGAGCTTAGCTCTTGGATAACCAGGCACATCAGGGATGACACTTTCTGCATTAAGGGTAATTTTTTTGTTTAAAGGAAGTCCCTTCTTATGGAAACACAATTTAGGCCGTAAGTGTTGTCAATGATAGTCTGGGATGACACTTAAAACACATGCATTAAACACAATTTAGGCCGTAAATGTTGTCAATGATAGTCTGGGATGACGCTTAACACACATGCATTAAACACAATTGAGGCCGTAAGTCTTGTCAATGATAGTCTGGGATGACACTTAACACACATGCATTAAACACAATTGAGGCCGTAAGTCTTGTCAATGATAGTCTGGGAAGACACTTAACACACATGCATTAAACACAATTGAGGCCGTAAGTGTTGTCAATGATAGTCTGGGATGACACTTAACACACATGCATTAAACACAATTGAGGCCGTAAGTCTTGTCAATGATAGTCTGGGATGACACTTAAAACACATGCATTAAACACAATTGAGGCTGTAAGTCTTGTCAATGATAGTCTGGGAAGACACTTAACACACATGCATTAAACACAATTGAGGCCGTAAGTGTTGTCAATGATAGTCTGGGATGACACTTAACACACATGCATTAAACACAATTGAGGCCGTAAGTGTTGTCAATGATAGTCTGGGAAGACACTTAACACACATGCATTAAACCCTGTTGAGGCCGTAAGTCTTGTCAATGATAGTCTGGGAAGACACTTAACACACATGCATTAAACAAAATTGAGGCCGTAAGTGTTGTCAATGATAGTCTGGGATGACACTTAACACACATGCATTAAACCCTGTTGAGGCCGTAAGTGTTGTCAATGATAGTCTGGGATGACACTTAACACACATGCATTAAACACAATTGAGGCCGTAAGTCTTGTCAATGATAGTCTGGGAAGACACTTAACACACATGCATTAAACACAATTGAGGCCGTAAGTCTTGTCAATGATAGTCTGGGATGACACTTAACACACATGCATTAAACACAATTGAGGCCTTAAGTGTTGTCAATGATAGTCTGGGATGACACTTAACACACATGCATTAAACACAATTGAGGCCGTAAGTCTTGTCAATGATAGTCTGGGATGACACTTAACACACATGCATTAAACACAATTGAGGCCGTAAGTCTTGTCAATGATAGTCTGGGATGACACTTAACACACATGCATTAAACACAATTGAGGCCGTAAGTCTTGTCAATGATAGTCTGGGATGACACTTAACACACATGCATTAAACACAATTGAGGCCGTAAGTGTTGTCAATGATAGTCTGGGATGACACTTAACACACATGCATTAAACACAATTGAGGCCGTAAGTCTTGTCAATGATAGTCTGGGATGACACTTAACACACATGCATCAAACACAATTGAGGCCGTAAGTCTTGTCAATGATAGTCTGGGATGACACTTAACACACATGCATTAAACACAATTGAGGCCGTAAGTCTTGTCAATGATAGTCTGGGATGACACTTAACACACATGCATTAAACACAATTGAGGCCGTAAGTCTTGTCAATGATAGTCTGGGATGACACTTAACACACATGCATTAAACACAATTGAGGCCGTAAGTCTTGTCAATGATAGTCTGGGATGACACTTAACACACATGCATTAAACACAATTGAGGCCGTAAGTCTTGTCAATGATAGTCTGGGAAGACACTTAACACACATGCATTAAACACAATTGAGGCCGTAAGTCTTGTCAATGATAGTCTGGGATGACACTTAACACACATGCATTAAACACAATTGAGGCTGTAAGTCTTGTCAATGATAGTCTGGGACGACACTTAACACACATGCATTAAACACAATTGAGGCTGTAAGTGTTGTCAATGATAGTCTGGGAAGACACTTAACACACATGCATTAAACACAATTGAGGCCGTAAGTGTTGTCAATGATAGTCTGGGAAGACACTTAACACACATGCATTAAACACAATTGAGGCCGTAAGTGTTGTCAATGATAGTCTGGGAAGACACTTAACACACATGCATTAAACACAATTGAGGCCGTAAGTCTTGTCAATGATAGTCTGGGATGACACTTAACACACATGCATTAAACACAATTGAGGCCGTAAGTCTTGTCAATGATAGTCTGGGAAGACACTTAACACACATGCATTAAACACAATTGAGGCTGTAAGTGTTGTCAATGATAGTCTGGGATGACACTTAACACACATGCATTAAACACAATTGAGGCCTTAAGTGTTGTCAATGATAGTCTGGGAAGACACTTAACACACATGCATTAAACACAATTGAGGCTGTAAGTGTTGTCAATGATAGTCTGGGATGACACTTAACACACATGCATTAAACACAATTGAGGCCGTAAGTCTTGTCAATGATAGTCTGGGAAGACACTTAACACACATGCATTAAACACAATTGAGGCTGTAAGTCTTGTCAATGATAGTCTGGGATGACACTTAACACACATGCATTAAACACAATTGAGGCTGTAAGTGTTGTCAATGATAGTCTGGGAAGACACTTAACACACATGCATTAAACACAATTGAGGCTGTAAGTCTTGTCAATGATAGTCTGGGATGACACTTAACACACATGCATTAAACACAATTGAGGCTGTAAGTCTTGTCAATGATAGTCTGGGATGACACTTAACACACATGCATTAAACACAATTGAGGCCGTAAGTGTTGTCAATGATAGTCTGGGAAGACACTTAACACACATGCATTAAACACAATTGAGGCCGTAAGTCTTGTCAATGATAGTCTGGGATGACACTTAACACACATGCATTAAACACAATTGAGGCTGTAAGTCTTGTCAATGATAGTCTGGGATGACACTTAACACACATGCATTAAACACAATTGAGGCCGTAAGTCTTGTCAATGATAGTCTGGGATGACACTTAACACACATGCATTAAACACAATTGAGGCCGTAAGTGTTGTCAATGATAGTCTGGGATGACACTTAACACACATGCATTAAACACAATTGAGGCCGTAAGTCTTGTCAATGATAGTCTGGGAAGACACTTAACACACATGCATTAAACACAATTGAGGCTGTAAGTGTTGTCAATGATAGTCTGGGAAGACACTTAACACACATGCATTAAACACAATTGAGGCTGTAAGTCTTGTCAATGATAGTCTGGGATGACACTTAACACACATGCATTAAACACAATTGAGGCTGTAAGTCTTGTCAATGATAGTCTGGGATGACACTTAACACACATGCATTAAACACAATTGAGGCCGTAAGTGTTGTCAATGATAGTCTGGGATGACACTTAACACACATGCATTAAACACAATTGAGGCCGTAAGTCTTGTCAATGATAGTCTGGGAAGACACTTAACACACATGCATTAAACACAATTGAGGCCGTAAGTGTTGTCAATGATAGTCTTGGAAGACACTTAACACACATGCATTAAACACAATTGAGGCCGTAAGTCTTGTCAATGATAGTCTGGGATGACACTTAACACACATGCATTAAACACAATTGAGGCCGTAAGTCTTGTCAATGATAGTCTGGGAAGACACTTAACACACATGCATTAAACACAATTGAGGCCGTAAGTCTTGTCAATGATAGTCTGGGATGACACTTAACACACATGCATTAAACACAATTGAGGCCGTAAGTGTTGTCAATGATAGTCTGGGATGACACTTAACACACATGCATTAAACACAATTGAGGCTGTAAGTCTTGTCAATGATAGTCTGGGAAGACACTTAACACACATGCATTAAACACAATTGAGGCCGTAAGTCTTGTCAATGATAGTCTGGGATGACACTTAACACACATGCATTAAACACAATTGAGGCTGTAAGTCTTGTCAATGATAGTCTGGGATGACACTTAACACACATGCATTAAACACAATTGAGGCCGTAAGTCTTGTCAATGATAGTCTGGGATGACACTTAACACACATGCATTAAACACAATTGAGGCTGTAAGTCTTGTCAATGATAGTCTGGGATGACACTTAACACACATGCATTAAACACAATTGAGGCCGTAAGTCTTGTCAATGATAGTCTGGGACGACACTTAACACACATGCATTAAACACAATTGAGGCTGTAAGTCTTGTCAATGATAGTCTGGGAAGACACTTAACACACATGCATTAAACACAATTGAGGCCGTAAGTCTTGTCAATGATAGTCTGGGACGACACTTAACACACATGCATTAAACACAATTGAGGCTGTAAGTCTTGTCAATGATAGTCTGGGATGACACTTAACACACATGCATTAAACACAATTGAGGCCGTAAGTGTTGTCAATGATAGTCTGGGAAGACACTTAACACACATGCATTAAACACAATTGAGGCCGTAAGTCTTGTCAATGATAGTCTGGGATGACACTTAACACACATGCATTAAACACAATTGAGGCCTTAAGTGTTGTCAATGATAGTCTGGGATGACACTTAACACACATGCATTAAACACAATTGAGGCCGTAAGTCTTGTCAATGATAGTCTGGGATGACACTTAACACACATGCATTAAACACAATTGAGGCCGTAAGTCTTGTCAATGATAGTCTGGGATGACACTTAACACACATGCATTAAACACAATTGAGGCCTTAAGTGTTGTCAATGATAGTCTGGGATGACACTTAACACACATGCATTAAACACAATTGAGGCCGTAAGTCTTGTCAATGATAGTCTGGGATGACACTTAACACACATGCATTAAACACAATTGAGGCCGTAAGTCTTGTCAATGATAGTCTGGGATGACACTTAACACACATGCATTAAACACAATTGAGGCCGTAAGTCTTGTCAATGATAGTCTGGGATGACACTTAACACACATGCATTAAACACAATTGAGGCCGTAAGTGTTGTCAATGATAGTCTGGGATGACACTTAACACACATGCATTAAACACAATTGAGGCCGTAAGTCTTGTCAATGATAGTCTGGGATGACACTTAACACACATGCATCAAACACAATTGAGGCCGTAAGTCTTGTCAATGATAGTCTGGGATGACACTTAACACACATGCATTAAACACAATTGAGGCCGTAAGTCTTGTCAATGATAGTCTGGGATGACACTTAACACACATGCATTAAACACAATTGAGGCCGTAAGTCTTGTCAATGATAGTCTGGGATGACACTTAACACACATGCATTAAACACAATTGAGGCCGTAAGTCTTGTCAATGATAGTCTGGGATGACACTTAACACACATGCATTAAACACAATTGAGGCCGTAAGTCTTGTCAATGATAGTCTGGGAAGACACTTAACACACATGCATTAAACACAATTGAGGCCGTAAGTCTTGTCAATGATAGTCTGGGATGACACTTAACACACATGCATTAAACACAATTGAGGCTGTAAGTCTTGTCAATGATAGTCTGGGACGACACTTAACACACATGCATTAAACACAATTGAGGCTGTAAGTGTTGTCAATGATAGTCTGGGAAGACACTTAACACACATGCATTAAACACAATTGAGGCCGTAAGTGTTGTCAATGATAGTCTGGGAAGACACTTAACACACATGCATTAAACACAATTGAGGCCGTAAGTGTTGTCAATGATAGTCTGGGAAGACACTTAACACACATGCATTAAACACAATTGAGGCCGTAAGTCTTGTCAATGATAGTCTGGGATGACACTTAACACACATGCATTAAACACAATTGAGGCCGTAAGTCTTGTCAATGATAGTCTGGGAAGACACTTAACACACATGCATTAAACACAATTGAGGCTGTAAGTGTTGTCAATGATAGTCTGGGATGACACTTAACACACATGCATTAAACACAATTGAGGCCTTAAGTGTTGTCAATGATAGTCTGGGAAGACACTTAACACACATGCATTAAACACAATTGAGGCTGTAAGTGTTGTCAATGATAGTCTGGGATGACACTTAACACACATGCATTAAACACAATTGAGGCCGTAAGTCTTGTCAATGATAGTCTGGGAAGACACTTAACACACATGCATTAAACACAATTGAGGCTGTAAGTCTTGTCAATGATAGTCTGGGATGACACTTAACACACATGCATTAAACACAATTGAGGCTGTAAGTGTTGTCAATGATAGTCTGGGAAGACACTTAACACACATGCATTAAACACAATTGAGGCTGTAAGTCTTGTCAATGATAGTCTGGGATGACACTTAACACACATGCATTAAACACAATTGAGGCTGTAAGTCTTGTCAATGATAGTCTGGGATGACACTTAACACACATGCATTAAACACAATTGAGGCCGTAAGTGTTGTCAATGATAGTCTGGGAAGACACTTAACACACATGCATTAAACACAATTGAGGCCGTAAGTCTTGTCAATGATAGTCTGGGATGACACTTAACACACATGCATTAAACACAATTGAGGCTGTAAGTCTTGTCAATGATAGTCTGGGATGACACTTAACACACATGCATTAAACACAATTGAGGCCGTAAGTCTTGTCAATGATAGTCTGGGATGACACTTAACACACATGCATTAAACACAATTGAGGCCGTAAGTGTTGTCAATGATAGTCTGGGATGACACTTAACACACATGCATTAAACACAATTGAGGCCGTAAGTCTTGTCAATGATAGTCTGGGAAGACACTTAACACACATGCATTAAACACAATTGAGGCTGTAAGTGTTGTCAATGATAGTCTGGGAAGACACTTAACACACATGCATTAAACACAATTGAGGCTGTAAGTCTTGTCAATGATAGTCTGGGATGACACTTAACACACATGCATTAAACACAATTGAGGCTGTAAGTCTTGTCAATGATAGTCTGGGATGACACTTAACACACATGCATTAAACACAATTGAGGCCGTAAGTGTTGTCAATGATAGTCTGGGATGACACTTAACACACATGCATTAAACACAATTGAGGCCGTAAGTCTTGTCAATGATAGTCTGGGAAGACACTTAACACACATGCATTAAACACAATTGAGGCCGTAAGTGTTGTCAATGATAGTCTTGGAAGACACTTAACACACATGCATTAAACACAATTGAGGCCGTAAGTCTTGTCAATGATAGTCTGGGATGACACTTAACACACATGCATTAAACACAATTGAGGCCGTAAGTCTTGTCAATGATAGTCTGGGAAGACACTTAACACACATGCATTAAACACAATTGAGGCCGTAAGTCTTGTCAATGATAGTCTGGGATGACACTTAACACACATGCATTAAACACAATTGAGGCCGTAAGTGTTGTCAATGATAGTCTGGGATGACACTTAACACACATGCATTAAACACAATTGAGGCTGTAAGTCTTGTCAATGATAGTCTGGGAAGACACTTAACACACATGCATTAAACACAATTGAGGCCGTAAGTCTTGTCAATGATAGTCTGGGATGACACTTAACACACATGCATTAAACACAATTGAGGCTGTAAGTCTTGTCAATGATAGTCTGGGATGACACTTAACACACATGCATTAAACACAATTGAGGCCGTAAGTCTTGTCAATGATAGTCTGGGATGACACTTAACACACATGCATTAAACACAATTGAGGCTGTAAGTCTTGTCAATGATAGTCTGGGATGACACTTAACACACATGCATTAAACACAATTGAGGCCGTAAGTCTTGTCAATGATAGTCTGGGACGACACTTAACACACATGCATTAAACACAATTGAGGCTGTAAGTCTTGTCAATGATAGTCTGGGAAGACACTTAACACACATGCATTAAACACAATTGAGGCCGTAAGTCTTGTCAATGATAGTCTGGGACGACACTTAACACACATGCATTAAACACAATTGAGGCTGTAAGTCTTGTCAATGATAGTCTGGGATGACACTTAACACACATGCATTAAACACAATTGAGGCCGTAAGTGTTGTCAATGATAGTCTGGGAAGACACTTAACACACATGCATTAAACACAATTGAGGCCGTAAGTCTTGTCAATGATAGTCTGGGATGACACTTAACACACATGCATTAAACACAATTGAGGCTGTAAGTCTTGTCAATGATAGTCTGGGATGACACTTAACACACATGCATTAAACACAATTGAGGCCGTAAGTCTTGTCAATGATAGTCTGGGATGACACTTAACACACATGCATTAAACACAATTGAGGCCGTAAGTCTTGTCAATGATAGTCTGGGATGACACTTAACACACATGCATTAAACACAATTGAGGCCGTAAGTCTTGTCAATGATAGTCTGGGAAGACACTTAACACACATGCATTAAACACAATTGAGGCCGTAAGTGTTGTCAATGATAGTCTGGGATGACACTTAACACACATGCATTAAACACAATTGAGGCCGTAAGTCTTGTCAATGATAGTCTGGGATGACACTTAACACACATGCATTAAACACAATTGAGGCCGTAAGTCTTGTCAATGATAGTCTGGGATGACACTTAACACACATGCATTAAACACAATTGAGGCCGTAAGTCTTGTCAATGATAGTCTGGGAAGACACTTAACACACATGCATTAAACACAATTGAGGCCGTAAGTCTTGTCAATGATAGTCTGGGATGACACTTAACACACATGCATTAAACACAATTGAGGCCGTAAGTGTTGTCAATGATAGTCTGGGATGACACTTAACACACATGCATTAAACACAATTGAGGCCGTAAGTGTTGTCAATGATAGTCTGGGATGACACTTAACACACATGCATTAAACACAATTGAGGCCGTAAGTCTTGTCAATGATAGTCTGGGAAGACACTTAACACACATGCATTAAACACAATTGAGGCCGTAAGTCTTGTCAATGATAGTCTGGGATGACACTTAACACACATGCATTAAACACAATTGAGGCTGTAAGTCTTGTCAATGATAGTCTGGGAAGACACTTAACACACATGCATTAAACACAATTGAGGCCGTAAGTGTTGTCAATGATAGTCTGGGAAGACACTTAACACACATGCATTAAACACAATTGAGGCCGTAAGTCTTGTCAATGATAGTCTGGGAAGACACTTAACACACATGCATTAAACACAATTGAGGCTGTAAGTCTTGTCAATGATAGTCTGGGATGACACTTAACACACATGCATTAAACACAATTGAGGCCGTAAGTCTTGTCAATGATAGTCTGGGAAGACACTTAACACACATGCATTAAACACAATTGAGGCTGTAAGTCTTGTCAATGATAGTCTGGGATGACACTTAACACACATGCATTAAACACAATTGAGGCCGTAAGTCTTGTCAATGATAGTCTGGGAAGACACTTAACACACATGCATTAAACACAATTGAGGCTGTAAGTCTTGTCAATGATAGTCTGGGATGACACTTAACACACATGCATTAAACACAATTGAGGCCGTAAGTCTTGTCAATGATAGTCTGGGATGACACTTAACACACATGCATTAAACACAATTGAGGCTGTAAGTCTTGTCAATGATAGTCTGGGACGACACTTAACACACATGCATTAAACACAATTGAGGCCGTAAGTGTTGTCAATGATAGTCTGGGATGACACTTAACACACATGCATTAAACACAATTGAGGCCGTAAGTCTTGTCAATGATAGTCTGGGATGACACTTAACACACATGCATTAAACACAATTGAGGCTGTAAGTCTTGTCAATGATAGTCTGGGATGACACTTAACACACATGCATTAAACACAATTGAGGCTGTAAGTCTTGTCAATGATAGTCTGGGAAGACACTTAACACACATGCATTAAACACAATTGAGGCCGTAAGTCTTGTCAATGATAGTCTGGGACGACACTTACCGGTAACACACATGCATTAAACACAATTGAGGCCGTAAGTCTTGTCAATGATAGTCTGGGAAGACACTTAACACACATGCATTAAACACAATTGAGGCCGTAAGTCTTGTCAATGATAGTCTGGGATGACACTTAACACACATGCATTAAACACAATTGAGGCCGTAAGTCTTGTCAATGATAGTCTGGGATGACACTTAACACACATGCATTAAACACAATTGAGGCCGTAAGTGTTGTCAATGATAGTCTGGGATGACACTTAACACACATGCATTAAACACAATTGAGGCCGTAAGTCTTGTCAATGATAGTCTGGGATGACACTTAACACACATGCATTAAACACAATTGAGGCTGTAAGTCTTGTCAATGATAGTCTGGGATGACACTTAACACACATGCATTAAACACAATTGAGGCTGTAAGTCTTGTCAATGATAGTCTGGGAAGACACTTAACACACATGCATTAAACACAATTGAGGCCGTAAGTGTTGTCAATGATAGTCTGGGATGACACTTAACACACATGCATTAAACACAATTGAGGCCGTAAGTCTTGTCAATGATAGTCTGGGATGACACTTAACACACATGCATTAAACACAATTGAGGCTGTAAGTCTTGTCAATGATAGTCTGGGACGACACTTAACAAAAATGCATTAAACCCTGTTTCCCCACAGCAGGGCTCAAGTATAGATTGATAACAATAACCAATCCTATACACTATTGGTCTCACCAGTGCTCCAATAAGGGCTGTTGCTCCTTCCTCACTTTCGTTCAGTGTGTCAACATCTGTAAGCTCTTGCATAAGATCCACTGCTGCTATGGAGATGTCTGAAAATGAATGTAAAAACTGTGATTATGAAAAATTCAAGAGAAAGACCATGTTCAACTGTTGACTAGATGAGTGAGGCCACTTTCAACCATTCGGGCATAATTTAAAAAAAACTTCTTTAAACCTGTTTATTTTAGCTTGATTGCATAGAAAGCTTAAGGCTTATTTGTAAACGCTCTCGAGTCCATTTCCTGGGACTAGAACCTGTGCTTGGTGTCTCTGGGGGAGATCTAAAGAACGCTCCCACAGTGGGGATCAAACCCGTGACATCCCTAGTGTTAGACAACACGGCAACCTGAACAAACTTTTTAGAAGACATCTAGGTGCCTCATACCGTGAAAGCCATGGGCTAAGAGGTTTCAGACATGATGATCATGTACAGGTATTCCTACATAAGTCAATATAAAACTCTTGACCCATGGGCAAGACCACTTTTGACCACAGGGGCATATTTTGAACAGGCTTTGTAAAGGGCCTCAAGACAGGGACCTATACAAACAAAGGGATGAGACACTCACTGAACCGAAGAACAAGCTATCGCGTTGTTACGCAAAAGGGAACGAGACTTGCGACCCAACGAGACTTCGCGCTTCGAGGCAAATTTTAACAGCCGCCATTTTGACAAAGCGAGACCGTGACAAAGCAATCGAGAAATAATAAGAGTACAAATTAACCAAGTGTTGCCAACACAGAAGTATTCATTGCAAAGGTTTGTTGAGTTTGATACATCTTATTGTTTCATTTGTTTTCGACTATGCTTTGTATTTACTTATAAAACAACGGTGGGTATTTTCACCAAATCATGCGTATCATTGTTTACACTTCCATAATTCGAGAAACGTGTGTCGTGGCTTTTTTCAAAAGGCTTGGTCAAATAAAGCTCTATACTATTGTTTTTTGTATTCTTACAAACGTTACATTTCAACGCATTGTGTGATGCTAATTTTATTTGTATTGTTAGCAAATTCATGATTTTAAATGAGCACAAAGGCAATACAATTTAAGTCATTTTTTAATTTTTACCACTATCAGTTTCATCAACATATGTCGTGGCTCTTTTTGAAAGGCTCAGTCAATACTAGCCCTATATTAATCTTATGGGTATCTTTACAAACATTACATTTTAACGCATTGAGTGATGCTAATTTTATTTGTATTATTTACAAATTCATGATTTTGAATGAGCACAAAGGCAATACAATTTTAGTCATTTTTTTATATTTTACCACTTTCAGTTTCATCAACATATGCCGTGGCTATTTTTGAAAGGCTCAGTCAATACTAGCCCTATATTAATCTTATGGGTATCTTTACAAACATTACATTTCAACGCATTGAGTGATGCTAATTTTATTTGTATTATTTGCAGAGGCATAATTTTGTATTAGCTCAAAGATTATACAACTTTAGTCATTTTTTATTTTGTAATCACTATCAGTTTGATCAACATATGTCGTGGCTCTTTTCGAAAGGCTCAGTCAATACTAGCCCTATATTAATCTTACTGGTATCTTTACAAACATTACATTTCAACGTATTGAGTGATGCTAATTTTATTTGTATTATTTGCAAATTCATGATTTTGAATTAGCACAAAAGCAATACAATTTTAGTCATTTTTTTATTTTTTTACCACTATCAGTTTCATCAACATATGTTGTGGCTCTTTTTTGAAAGGCTCAGTCAATACTAGCCCTATATATATCATGTTGGTGTCTTTACAAACGTTGCATTTCAATGCATTGTGTGGTGCAAATTTAATTTGCATTATTTGCAAAGGCATAATTTTGTGTTAGCTCTAAGATAATACCATTTTAGTCATTTTTTTTATTTTGTTATCACTATCAGTTTGATCAACATATGTCGTGGCTCTTTTCGAAAGGCTCAGTCAATACTAGCCCTATATTAATCTTATGGGTATCTTTACAAACATTACATTTCAACGCATTGTGTGATGCTAATTTTATTTGTATTATTTGCAAAGGCATAATTTTGTATTAGCTCCAAGATGATATAATTTCAGTTATTTTTCAATTTTTTTAGTTAAACGTGTTATCAACATATGTTGAGGCTTTTTTCAATAGACTCCATCAATAGTAGCACTATTTTGATCATGTTGGTATTTTTGCAAATGTTACACTTCAATAAACTGTGTGGTGCACATTTTATTTACATGAATTGCAAAGGCATAATTTTGTATTAGCTCAGAGATTATACAATTTTAGTCATTTTTTTTTTAACCAGTCTCGGTTTTGAATGTGTATGTCAATGCTCTTTTCAAAAGGCTCGGTCAATAATTGACCTATGATAATCATGTTGGTATCTTTAGATATGTGACACTTCAATGCATTGTGTGTTTCACATTTAATTTGCATTATTTACTAACTCATAACTTTGTATAAGCTAAAGGACAATACACATGTATAACTTTAGTCATTTTTTAATTGTTAGACCGCTTTCAGTTTTGTATACATATGTCATTGCTTTTTGCGTAAGGGCCAAGGCTCTGTAAATACTAGCCCTATATTATTCATGTTGGTATCGTAACCCTTTCAGCGCTGGAATCAAACTTTAAAGGCCTTTGCAAACTGTTTGGACCCAGATGAGACGCCACAGAACGTGGCGTCTCATCAGGATTCAAACTGTTTGCTATTCTGAAAGTATTCTGTGAAAAAAATCTAAGAAAATGCTAATTTTAGAAATTCAGCAGACAACACTTTAGCAGACGACAAATTTCCCAGCATGCTAAGGATTAGCAAATTGTACACTTCAGTGCATTGTGTGGTGTACATTTAATTTGCATTATTTGCAAAGTTCTTGATTTGTATAAGCTCAATGATGATACAATATTAGTCCTTAATCAATTATTTAAAAAAAACAATTGAGATTAACATTTGTCTCCGCTTTTTCTTAGGGATTGATCAATACAAGCTCTATTATTGTTTGTGTTTGTACCAATGTTACATTTCAATGAAATGTATGGTGCATATTTTAAATGCATTTTTTGAAAAAAAAAATTGATGTCTGCATAGGAAATCCTGAGGTGGAATTTTCAATGATATTTGCTAAGAAGAGATTTCATTTCAACAAAAAATGTCATAAAAGTGGAAAGTGTCGTCCTTATTAGCCTGTGCGGACTGCACAGGCTAATCTGGGACGACACTTTACGCACATGCATTATGCCAAGTTTTCTCAAAACACGAGACATATAATCGTTCTCATTCACAGAATGTTTGACCATTTTTTTTAAATATAAATTTAATAACTATTATTCTAGA
This sequence comes from Dreissena polymorpha, assembly GCF_020536995.1. NCBI lineage: Eukaryota > Metazoa > Mollusca > Bivalvia > Myida > Dreissenidae > Dreissena > Dreissena polymorpha. The sequence goes on along the minus strand of NC_068363.1, from coordinate 85,806,960 downwards.
AAAAAAAAATAGAAAAATTGCAAAGGTCATATTTCTTTATCATTGGAGAAAACATTTATTCTGAGATATTTTCAATAGTTTGTTTTTCACGTTGTTAATGCTTCTATTAAGAATTTCTGAAATGTGTAGATAATTGTTATTCAATTAATGCAAAAAATCGGAATTCTTACATAAATATTTCAATTAATTTTATTAATATGTTGATACAACTAAGTACATTTTTATGTCCATCTGTCTGGTCGTCTGAAATTCCGTCACACTTTGCGTTTAGGTTTTGCGTTAACGTTTCGAAAAATGTGGAAAAAGGTGGCATAGTCTATTAGTCTTCCTATGGTGGCAAGCCATGTTTTCAATAAATGATGGTGACTGTGTAAACATTTTATTAACTGATTTTTAGAATATGTTTTGTTTTATGCTTTTAGAATGCCTAGAAAACGCAAAAGAGGATCCCTTACGGTGAAACGCAAGTACCACTACATAACATCTGAACAGCCAAAGGAAGAAAACCATGTTGCCAGTGAACCCCTGGTGAACATTAAAGCTACAACAGATTCTTCTACCCAGTCAGAAAGTGAAAATGTGCAGTTCACAAGTGATCATAGTTATGCTATTGATGAAGACTCCACATATGAGCTTGACTCCTTCCAGGAGACAAACAATGATAAGCCTGAAGCTGATGTGATGGAATGTAGTTCAGGGCTTCTAGAAATGGAGGTGGAGACGACAACCTTCTCAGACTTTGCTGTGGAACTTAAACTGCAAAATTTTTCATCTCAGTTCGTTGTAAAGGAATTAGAGCAATCAATTCAAATGTTACAGTTGTACGCAAATGACAGTCTGACAGCAATCAAGTTATCGGTTGAAATTAAGAGTGATTTTACGTGCTCTGTCTATGTGCATCGGAAATGCATTCCGAGATCTCACCAAATATGGACTGGACTGCCACAACATATCAATCGCGTTGCTTATGTTCTGGTGTTATAGGAAAGACTGTTAAAATTTGATGTCTGCATAGGAAATCCTGAGGTGGAATTTTCAATTATTTTTTTTTCGCATAGATAGTCGATGTAGGGATATAGATAAATGAAATTAACTAGTTTATATAGATGGAGTTATTAATTTTACTTATAGATTTCTCTCTAAATAAAATGATTGTACTTTATATACTCTAAGGAACCATATCGCTATACATAAACTATAGTTTTGCTTTAGTATAGGTTGTCAACACAGGGATTTTACTTATACTTAACTACAATTAAGTGTAGCATAGGTAGAGGTATATCATACAGCTTTTACATTGTCAGTATTACTCAATTCTATATTTCTAAAAAAAAATTACGAATGAAAAAACAATGCAAGTATATACTTTATGCAGTTATATGCAGGGATCATATTTTTTTCTTATATGTGTCCTAATTTTATATTAATGTATGTAATTCTTGTTTAAAAAAAGTCATTTAATAATTATATTTTTCACTTATGAACTTTGGTACAGACAGGTCACTATGTATTAACAATATTAACATTCTCACGAAAACATGTTTATTCCTTATATTGTAATAGGAACTTTTTCGAAGTGATGCATGATTTGTATTTACTTCAAAAGCATGCTGTTATTGTAAATGTAATGTAAATGACGATTAGCTTAACATGCTTAAGTCAGAATAAACTTTTATGTTCTATTAACTGCATTTAAATCTTTGTCCATAATTTTGTTAAAACCATTCTACAACACGTTTTATATTCATTTCTTTGAAAATAATTAAAGGAATAAAACACTAAACTCCTTTGTACACACTATTTAGTAGTAACTGTAAATGCCTGATTCAATTGTCTCATCATAATTACACCGTATCATGTGTCCACTGTTTTGGATATCTTACTTGCATGTGCGAGGATTTGATTTATTAATGTTGTTTTATATATTGATTGTTCGAGATATATATGATAATAAAACGAATAAAACATGAGTATATATATATATATATATATATATATATATATATATATATATATATAGAACTACTAAAACACGAAAACCTTTCTTGTTTTTTGTTTGGTTTGTACGCAAAATGCAGAACTAAAAAAATGCATCCAATATTTATTACCTCGTAAATTCTGTTAATGTTTTTTTATGACATGACCTCGAAATCCTGATACACTTTTATACTCCGCACCACAAACAGGACAAATATAGCACAGCTCTTTCGTGCTTGCTTGCGATTTATTGTTTGCCTCATCATCAGTATAATAACCTTATACCAAATCTAAATCTATGTCGTCATCCCATGAAAGGAAATTTTTATGTTTAGAAGACATTTTCAGTAAATTCCATGAATTCCAACGTTCACTATGACTTAAGGGAGTCCAAATAAATTTCAAAATGACATTCGAAAATTTGCTGCGTCGGAGGTTAAAAGAACAATTATACATTTTGAGTTGTTTGCACTTAACATGTCTTGATAATGTTGCTATTTTAAACAAAACATGGTAACATTTTAATTCTATTAAAAGACCGGTCTTTTTACATGCACATACGTGCGATAAACAACGGCAATTTAACCCTGGCGAAACAACCGGCAATTAATATTCATCAAAGAGTCCGATAATTGGGTGCCCATTTGACATACTGCGTAATAATAAGACTAATTAATGATTGATTTTGAGATCAACAACGCAACAATTAAACGAATAGGTACTAGTTTATTTAACATAATATAATTTGAATCCGAAAAAACGTAACGCGTTAAATAAGCGAAATCCCTCGCAATCGATATCGTGTAGCCGCATTATCGCTACACAGGGACCAATCGATCGAGATTATCAAATCTCGCGCACCGGTTTATTATCGCTACACCGGGACCAATCGATCGAGATTAAAGTATAGGTCCCTGATCTCGCGCACCGGTTTATTTTGCGTGCTGTAACGGGATATCGCGAGGTTGCTAATCCCTTTGTTTGTATAGGTCCCTGCTCAAGATGACACTGCATACAATATATAAAAGCATTTGACTTTCAGACAAAGACTTTTCAAAGGTTTTCCCTACATAAATCAATGCAAAACTGGTAACCCCTGGGGTAAGGCCAGATTTTACCCCTGTGGCATACCATAACACAATTCTACCAAACAGGTGGGCCTTGCTGTTTTAAAGAAGAATATCTTTTAAGTGTTCACTATGCACATGTAAGGAAATCAAGGGGCATGATTTGATTTCATTGACCCTAACACTTAAATCACATGAAAGTTATCATAAAATTTGGATTTCAAATGACTTTTTTTTATATATTTGAAAGCTTGGGCCCCCTTTGTAAAGTCTTCAAACACAACCCGCATAAAAGTGTGGTTTTTTTACCATGATATGATCAAACATGTAAATGTTAATATTGTTAAGAACCTGTAATGTTTAATAAATCTGAAATAAGACTTTTAAAGATTATTCCACACTCAAATTCTGGTTATTCCCACAACACATAATGAAAGAGAGGCTTAAGTGAATAAGTCCTTAATGTGAAAGTTAGTTTTAAGTTTACAAGTGAAGCCATGCCTATTAAACTGTTCAAATGTCAGTCCTTGCATTTAGTAAATTATCCAATCTATTCACTCCAATCCATGGACAAACCACCCAGGACAAACAGAAGTGGGATCTACAGAGCAATCGAACCAACAGGACAAACAGAAGTAATAACTACAGCGCAATGGACCCAACATGTAAGGCCTAAATTAAAATTGAGTTTGTTTGCCCTTTACCGACCGACCCACTTTTTACCCCCCGACCCAAAAAATTTTATTGCGATTTCTGAAAACTTATTTTTTTATTTTCGTTTTTTTTCGACGATGACAAAAGAGCCGAAAGCAATATTTATTCATGCGCGTATTTATATCCCTGTCTATTATTATCGCCCCTGACCGATCTAGGTCGCTCCGATGGTTGGAATTTCAGGGTTATGGATGTTTCGGTAAATGACCAGTTCGGTAAATTGATTTATAGAGTAAAAGTCGTGGATGTTTCGGTAAATTGATTTTATATAGGAGGTATACCTACAACGAGGTGTTAATGACACCTATTATCGGCTTACAATAACATTAGGGGCATTTATTTGCAAACTGTGGATTAATTTTGATGTACATTAATTGAGTTGTTTGGTACTAATTAAATTATCTGTTTAAATGTACGATGTTTGCAAAGTGTTATTATTAATTATCCAGGCTTGCAACCTATTAAATTTCTAATCGATGGAGGTAAATTATATATTAAGGTCATGATCGTTTTGTATTTTATATATGTTTTTAAAAATTTAGTTGATAAATACCTTAATTAAAGCAGTTAAAAAAATATAATAATGTGGCTCTTACAAGAGGTGGCCTCCACGTGGCAAGAGCTGGGCAACATATTCATTATGTTGGCAAACTACCTCATGTTTATGTAATGGTTAATTTTCGGTGGTTTAAAATAATAAGATCAAATATGTTTGTTTCGTATGTAAATAAATTTCTCGCTTTTTTTTCCTACAAACAGTTCTGCACATAAGGTATTATTCTTAAAATAATCTAGATATTTATGTTTAGATCGTGAACATGCTTTAACACTGGTGGCCGAGTTTTTACATACACGACCAGTAACTTTCAAACTGTGAAATAAACAAACGTTTTCCTTCTTTAATCATGTTTACCAAAAAATACTGGTGGTGACATCAAAGGATGTTTATTTGTGGTAAAAATAACATTATTATGTAATTAGGTAATTATAAAATTATCATGGTCATTGTCAAATAAGAAATCAATGAGAGGATGAAGAGAAAATTTTCGCGGGTTATCGAGTAATTATGGTAAGTGTTGTTGCTCAAATGTTAAAGTATGTATATAGGCAGATGATTTCTTTTACTGTATCATACAATCATGGCTGAACATCCATGTATTTACTGCAATATTGAGGTCACTTCTCGTGCGCACGCTATTGCATGTGATTCATGTGGAAGATGGAGTCACCGTAGACACACCGGTAAGTCTTAGTAATTTCTTAGTGATAATATAGATACATTAAAATTGTGAATTGTGTTGTCGCCTGTAATGTCGTGATTTAAAACTGATCATAAGTAATGCCTTAATTAACGTAAATTAACAGATAATGGTTGTAAATATAAAAATCATATTATGTTATAACTTTGCTTTATTTATTTTTTATTTTTAGAAATTACCCATCAGCAGTACATGCAACTGCGCAGTGGTGAGGTACAGATAGAGTGGTTCTGTAATGGTTGCAGGAACGTCGACGAACCACCACCACCACTTGAAATCCCGGTATCGCCACTCAGAAATCTTGCACAAGAAGATCTAAGACATGGGGGTAACACTACCATACCAGATGTGTCATTCGACCTAGCCCAAGAGTACGAACGACCAACACCAGTGGTAGACACGTCTTTACCTGATGACCTTGAGCTGAACGACGAAATCCCCGCCGACGACGCCGTAATTACGTATGAGATTGTGGAGTCCGGGACTAAGCGAGGTGCGGCGAAACTGATCAGTTCGGATGGATATTCTTACACGAAGGGGGTATGTATTTTACGTTTCATTAAAATGAATTACATACATTGATAATACATAAGATGTCTGATAAATGCAGCTCACATGAACGTGTTTATAATAATATAAAATTCTGTGATTTTGCATGATAATTCGTTACACGCATGTTGAATTCACTGAAATAAATATTACACATGATTTGTTTTATCATTTTAGGTAACGTCCGGAGAGAGACAATTCTGGCGATGCTCGGTGCGAAACAAGACAGTAAAATGTCCGGCATCCGTGAAACAGTACCGCGACATGTTCACATCGGGTGTAGCAGGACACGTTCATCCACAAGATCCTGGTGCTACAAAAAAGATGAAAATAGCTAAGAAGGTACGATTGTTTGGATATTTTATTATTGAAGTGTAATTTATTTTGCAAAATCTAACTTATAATCTTATCTAGCTTATAATATGGATATTGTCTTATAACTTATTTTATTAAATCTACTTTTACTTTGAAGTGTATTTTATTTTGAACAATATAATTTATAATTATAGATAACTTACGTTATATTTGTTTCAGGTGAAGGAACTGGCGCGACCAGAAAGAAATAATAAAACATATAAATAATATAAAATTCAACATGAAACCTTTATTCTTTAATCATAAAAAACTTTTTAAAATAGCATTAAACGTAATTGCAGAGCTTACATTTATTCCGCCATAAATCATTATTTCTTATTTTTACTATTATGTTATAATTTTGTTAATTAAATAAAAGCACCAATTTAAAAACCAAACAACAGTATTGCGTTATTTAAATCGTAAAATTAACTAAATTCTTTACCTTAGGCATGGCATTAATTACTCAACTCAAAAGTAATCCACAGTTTGCAAATAAATGCCCCCAATGTTATTGTAAGCCGATAATAGGTGTCATTAACACCTCGTTGTAGGTATACCTCCTATATAAAATCAATTTACCGAAACATCCACGACTTTTACTCTATAAATCAATTTACCGAACTGGTCATTTACCGAAACATCCAGCACCCGGAATTTCATACGCCCCAGAATAGACAGTAATGCAAGCGTCTATAACCAGCATCGCGATCGGCGGTGTTCCGTGAAAATGGCCGAACGACATCATACTTAACCATTGGTTCGCGAAAGGAGTCGGACATATACGAGTTTACGTTCGTTGTACACATGTTGTTAACGTGATCCAAGATGGCCGACAATTAAAAGAAATAACGATGCTCAGCGAGAACAAATAACTATCGAATTTACGACGGACATCATATAATTAGTATCGATTAATGAAAAGAGCGTGTCATTCTACGATTGAGCATAGGTTTTAGATACAAATAAAACTCTCTTTTTTTTGCAAATGTATGAACTGAATGTCACAGAACAAGTGATGAAGTGTTTGAAAATTGGAATGCAGTCTACTCGCAAAGAAAAATACATCTAACAGTTACAGGATTTTTTTTGTCGAAAATGCAAAATAAAAGACAAACATGATTTGATTTATATGCAAGTGGATCTGTGTTTAATCAGATTCATGTGCATATTCTGCTTTATTATGTTTGCCACACTGAACAGTTTACTGTAATGGCATGTTAGTGAAATGGATATGTAAAGGTAAACTTATTTAATTTATTAATGTCTCTTAGCTAAATACATCGACAACACTCAAGTATATATGTTTAAAGCGTTAGTATATCCACAAACTGAAACTAACACCCACTGTCCTACAGTGGGACTAACCACCCTCTCCCCCGTTGCGCCTACACCGAAAGGTCCTGCAACGTACCTATCCAGATCCAGAATTTATTTCCCCAAATCAAGTTTTCATGCTTATGTTAGTTGCAATAATACAACTCCCAGCTATTGACCCTCTGAGCTGTACGTATGTACTCATAAAAGCTCAGAGCATTCAAGAAGAAATAATGCTTTATAATAATGTTCAGTTTGCACTTTTATGAATTTACTTTTCCATGCTGAGACTATGCACTAACCGGTCAAACACTTAAAGTTAAGGCCTGTAAAAACTTCAACAGGCCTGTGAATTGTTTCTCCTGGTAGGCAAGTCTGGCCTGTAAAATGTGATGGTCTTTCGCCACGTCTGAATTTTTCCATTAAAGGCTTTGGGCTGTCTTTCTACACTCCTTCAATGCTTGTTGCATGCTAATTAAGCCCAATTTAAGGGAAAGGTTTAAGTTAAAAATAAAAGCTGTCTGGCTGTTAAATAATTACAAATGCATTTGAGCAATTAAAATCATATAATGAACAAATATTTGATGTAATAAATAACACACAAGCATGCATTTGATATTAATATATGCAAGAAACAGCAAACAAGATAATGTTAAGCTACATAGGGCTTCGTACACTGCAACAGTGCTTTAATAAGTGTTTTAAATATTCATAGACTATTAGTGTATTAAAAATATAATTTCTCAAATAAAATAAAATAATTTTCCTACCTACCTACCCACCTGTAAAATTTAGGGTCGGTAAAGGGCAAACCAACAATATTTTAATTGTGGCCTAAGCAAAAATCAGGACAAACAGATGTGAGAACTACATGTACAGAGCAATGGAACCAACATCTAAGCAAAAATCAGGACAAACAGATGTGAGAACTACATGTACAGAGCAATGGAACCAACATGTAAGCTAAAATCAGGACAAACAGATGTGAGAACTACATGTACAGAGCAATGGAACCAACATGTGAGCCAAAATTCTGGCGCAAACACTCATATTTCTATGGCTTATCACACATGTAATGATAAAATAATTGTTTTGGTGTATCCATCCTCACAACGTTCCCATGTTTTCACATGTGTAAGCATCTATAGAGACTGCATCATGGTGAAATCAACAAGAGTGTAATAGAGATGGGCGCCATCAGGATCACTTGCTAAATTAACAATATACTCATGTTTTCCTGTGCAAGCAGATGCAAACAGGGAATGCATTGTGTTCAGACACAAAGTTCATGTTCTACACAGAAAACGCACTCAAACAATCTTAAGTGCAAAACGCTCTTTAATGTAGGATTCCTTACTCAATCTTGATCACATAGCTGTGTTCAATCTTGAGTGTGTAAAGCTTTTAAAAGTAAAGCTCCTTACCAGTCTGGATAAAATACCTGTGTTCAATCTCAAGTGTGTAAAGCTTTTTAAAGCACATATTGTAGGTCAGTCTTGACAACATACCAGTATTCTCGTGTGTCAGCAGTTGTAGCAAGGACTGCACCGTGTTGAGTTCAACAAGGATGTGATACAGCTCAGGGGCAGTGGCTATCACATGCATCTCCTGTACCACGTCATTCAGTTCCACCTCGGACTCCATGAACCTGGCAAATCAACATTGAAATTTGTGTCAAATGTTTTTAGTAAGTGAATACTCTAGCTCATGGTTGTGGAAATCAAAATGTGTGTCTCATGCCTTAATTAACTGAGCTTTGTTCTGGAAATGTAACTCAATGCATGTGCTTAAAGTGTTATCCCAGTCTGCTCAGGCTAATCAGGGAACAAAAATCCAGTTTAAGTAGACTGCACAGGCTAATCTGGGACCAAACATTGCACATGCATAATGTCCAGTTTTCCTAGAACAGGGCTTTAAACAATTAAGTTCATTATTACATACAAGTAAGCACTCATGAAAACATTTATTTCTATTGGTGATTTATTGTGTAATCCAGTGTTCTCCGTAAGCACCGGCGGCCGGCGATTTTGCCGGTAACTAACAATCTAGGCGCCGCTACTTGCCACAAAATATCAATTAGAAACGGCGAAAAAAACGCCAGTAACCGCGATTATACCAATTTTGACGCGATACTTTCGCTTTCGTGTGTCAACAAGCTAGTTGGATGTAATTATTCTAATGCGCATTATTTTCGCGCAGAGACAAGCATGAATAAACAAACTATCAATATTTCATATCTTTACGTAACAGTTTTTCACCGGCTATTTTAAACGCTCGTTTATGACAAAGATTACCGAACACAGGGGTAGTTTTAGCTTGCTACAGAAAGTTTACGGCTGGCTAATGTAACCTTCGACCAGTCATCGCGACATAAACGCGCTGTACTTAAAATGTTTGTTTGAATTAGATCAAATTATGCTGAAAAGCAGACGTCACGATGCCTCCACACAAAAAGAAACTGACACATTGCCCTGTCAATGATCCCTAGCCGATTTCTGTAGGCCAATTCAAGGAAGAATGAACAATCCGTTAATAGACCCATCATATTAGATCGAAACTTATTCTTTCAATGTCAAACATTCAAAATCGTGTATCCTCGAGTGCCCTATTTAGACGCCTCTTTTTTTGAAGTTTTGTTGCTCTAACTAGAGATTTAGGTAATAACTATTTTGTTTGATAACACATTTACCTTTTATTTACACATTTTAAATGTAATTGATTGTTTTATCAACCAAATTATAACTCAGCACCTTGCATATAACCAGTAGACTGTGTAAAAGATTCTCTTCTGCATTTATTAACAGCTGCAACATGGGCTGCAAGGGTCAATGGAATTGTGTTGTTTTTACCGGTACAAAATCTATCAAATTTCTAAAGAATTTTGGATGAGATACGTGTGTTTGATGTGTTTGATATATCACATGGTTTGTTTAATACTCTGCATAAGCCATGGATAATTTAACAGGTATTTGTTTTAAAGTAAACGATGTGTCAGTTCCTTATGTTCAAACAGATGCCACCACAGGGAATATCCCTGGAAGAGGAGGACCTGCAACTGCTTCAGAATGACCTCAACAGGAATGTGCAAGTGAAGCCAGCCCTTCAATCTGGAGAGGATGAATATCAGCTTGCCCTCCAAGCCCTTGAGTAAGAGTTAGACTCTGATTCAGATTATTAAAATTTAAAAACAGTTGCAAATAAATTGTTTATTTTCTTAAGTTTGAGAGATTTCAAATAAATACTGTATTTTCTATCAAAAATGCTGTATTACTTCAATCTTAAAAGCTTCCTTGAATGCGCCAGATTGCACCATTTCAATCCTTTAATTTGAAAATTGTCTGGTGGGAGGTCTCCCAAACCCCCTGAAAGGGAGTGGTTAACCCTCCCGAGCCTACCCCAGTCGACGCTACGCGACTTGGGCACCCGACAAGCAGCGCGCTTAAAAGCCGGCTACTCAAACAAGAAACCGTCGGAGACGGGTGATGCTCTCAAAAGTTTTTTTTTGTCTCAATATTGCACTATATATTCAGATAAAAGGAAACGTCTTGAGGCACAGTAGTTGGGGGGACAAGATTTTTTTTATATAAAATTTCAAAGGGCCATAACTCTGTGAAAAATCATCCGACCAGAACCTGTTGATAGTATGCACATCTCCTCTTGGTATTGAAGCTTCCCATAAAGTTTCATTGAATTCCGGTCATTGGTTGCTGAGAAATAGCCCGGACCAGATTTGCACTATAAGTACAGTTAATGGAAAATTTCAAAGGGCCATAACTCTGTGAACAAGAGGGCCATGATGGCCCTGTATTGCTCCACTGCTGAAAAAAGGCTGAAACAAATATTCTCTGCATGTGCAAATACTTAAATATAGGCCCTATTTAAGCACATGTACACTTTTGTGACCCCCTGGGCTGGGTCAAATTTAACCCCAGGGGCATAACTTTTGCAAACTTTGTAGAGGACTACTATATCTCACTACATGAACATACAAAATGTGGTAGCCCTAGGTCCTAGAGTTAAGGACAAGAATATTTTTAAAGTTTTCACAAAATAAGCAAGATATAAGCATATATATGATGTTCAATTTTGTGACCCGTGGGTCAGGGTCAAATTTGACCCTAAGGGCATAATTTGAACAAACATGGTAGAGGACTATTAGATGTTACTGCATACCAAATTTGGTAGCCATAGTCCGAATGATTTTCGACAAGAAGATTTTTAAAGATTTCACAAAATAGACGCTTTATAAGCGTTTATTCAATTTTGTGACCCCCCGGGGCAGAGTCAAAGTTGACCCAAGAGGCATTACTTGAAACAAATTTGGTAGAGGTTTATTAGTTGTCACTACATACTAAATTTGGTAGCCCTAGGCCAAATGGTTATGGACAAGGAGATTTTTAAAGTTTTCACAAAATAGGCCTCATATAAGCCTATGTTCAGTTTTGTGACCCCCGGGCAGGGTCAAATTTGACCCAAGGGGCATAATTTGAACAAACTTGGTAGAGAACTATTAGATGTCACTACATACCAAATTTTGTAGCCCTATCCTATGCCTTATGGTTAAGGACAAAAAGATTTTTAAAGTTTTCACAAAATAGGCACTATATAAGCATATAATCGATTTTGTGGCCCAAAGTGCAGGGTCAAATTTGACCCCTGGGGCATAATTTGAACAAACTTAGTAGAGGACTATACAATGTCACTACATACCAAATTGTGTAGCCCTAGGCCTAATGGTTATGGACAAGAATTTTTTTAAGTTTTCACAAAATAGGCATTATATAAGCATATTTTCAATTTTGTGACCCCCCCCCCCCCCTTCCCGGGGCAGGGTCATTGATCCCAGGGATAAAATTTGAACAAATTTGGTAGAGGACTATTAGATGTCACTACATACCAAATTTGATAGCCCTAGACCGATGGTTATGGACAAGTAGATTTTTAAAGATTTCACAAAATAGGCCTTATATAAGCATATGTTCAATTTTGTGATCCCCTGAGCAGGGTCAAATTTGACCCCAGGGGCATAATTTGAACAAACTTGGTAGAGAACTTTAAGATGTCACTACATACCAACTTTGGTCGCCCTAGGCACAATTTATGGACAAGTAGATTTTTAAAAGTTTTCACAAAATAGGCTCCATATAAGCGTATGTTCTATTTTGTGACCCTAAGGGCAGGGTCAAATTTGACCCCAGGGGCATAATTTGAACACACTTGGTAGAGGACTATAAGATGTCACTACATTCCAAATTTAGTAGCCCTAGGCCCAATTGTTATGGACAAGTAGATTTTTAAAGTTTTCATAAAATAAGCCCTTTATAAGCATTTATTCAATTTTGTGACCCCCGGGGCAGTTTCAAATTTGACCCCAGGGGCATAATTTGAACAAACTAAGAAGAGAACTATTACATGTCACTTCATACCAAATTTGGTAGCCCTATGCCATACAGTTATAGACAGGAGATTTTTCAAGTTTTCACAAAATATGCCTTATATAAGAATATGTTCAATTTTGTGACCCTCGGGGCAGGGTCAAACTTGACCCCCAGGATATAATTTGAAAAAACTTGGTAGAAGACTATAAGATGTCAATACATACCAAATTTGGTAGCCCTAGGCCCAATGGATATGGACAAGTAGATTTTTAAAGTTTTCACAAAATATACTGCAATTCGGTTGACTCACGGTACTTGAGGACTAGTCACTTGCGTCTGCAAATGATCTTCAAATATCAGATAAATGATTTAAAGGACAATCATTTTTAACTTAACTGCATTTGACAACTGCCTTTTTATGACGAAAATCCTTTAATATAAACTGCTGTAGAAACAAATCTAACACCACTGTTCCATTGTTGTTTATTTTTTCTCCTGGTAGATTCGCGGTAAATAGGTTAAACAGCATCAATTTTAAATTAAACATGAATAATCAAAGCTCTCACATACCATTTAAAGTAACAATCAATAAAGAATATAACAAGTTCAATATATGGAATTTCAGACATCAAATAAAATAAATAACACAGTTATTTTCAATCAATGTCGTATTTTTTCGTTTCAACAGTTAACTGTACTTTTAAAATTCAAAGATTGTCAAAGTCTGAGTTTTACGACATTTAATCACCAAACAAGGACAAAATTGTCACAAAACCAGGTTTTCATTGTGAAAAAAAAATCTGATAAAGGGAGAAAACTCAAACTGAACTTTTGAAATGAACAAACAAAATTAACCCCCTTTGTAAGTTTGTTTTTAAAACAAGATGCGTTTGTGAAACACAATGTCCCCCTATATGACGTTTGACCTTGTAGGATGACCTTGACCTTGTAGGATGACCTTGACCTTGACCCTTCACCACTCAAAATGTGCAGCTCCATGAGATACACATGCATTTCAAATATAAAATTGCTAGCTTCAATATTACAGAAGTGACATTACATGAGCAATTTTGACCCATATATTTGACCTTGAAGGATGACCTTGACCTTTCACCACTAAAAATGTGCAGCTCCATGAGATACACATGCATGCCAAATATCAATTTGCTATCTTCAATATTGCAAAAGTATTGAGAAAATTAGCGATTTGGGCCACATATATTTGACCTCTGACCTTGAAGGATGACCTTGACCTTGACCTTTCACCACTCTAAATGTGCAGCTCCATGAGATACACATGCATGCCAAATATCAAGTTGCTATCTTCAATATTGCAAAAGTACTCATAAAATGAGCGATTTTGGCCACATATATTTGACATCTGACCTTGAAGGATGACCTTGACCTTGACCTTTCACCACTCAAAATGTGCAGCTCCATGAGATACACATGCATGCCAAATATCAAGTTGCTATCTTGAATATTGAAATACTGCAAAAGTGTACATTAAATGAGCGATTTTGACCCATATATTTGACCTTTGACCTTGAAGGATGACCTTGACCTTGACCTTTCACCACTCAAAATGTGCAGCTCCATGAGATACATATGCATGCCAAATATCAAGTTGCTATCTTTAATATTGCAAAAGTTATTGCAAATGTTAAAGTTGGCGCAAACCAACCAACAGACCAACCAACCAACAGACCAACAGACAGGGCAAAAACAATATGTCCCCCACTACTATAGTGGGGGACATAAAAATCTATTTTTAGTCGTGGCGACCTTGACATTGGAGATATTGAAGTGATTCTTTCGTGCGACACACCGTCCCATGATGGTGAACAAATGTGCCAAATGATTTTAAAATCTCACAATGAATGACATAGTTATGGCCAGGACAAGCTCATTTATGGCCATTTTTGACCTTTGAACTCAAAGTGTGACCTTGACCTTGGAGATATCTACGTAATTATTTCGGGCGACACACCGTCCAATGATGGTGAACTAATGTGCCAAATGATTTTAAAATCTGACAATGAACGACATAGTTATGGCCCGGACAAGCTTGTTCCGCCCGCCTGCAAGCCCGCCTGCATTCGCCAATCTAATAACCAGTTTTTTCCTTCGGAAAACCTGGTTAAAAAAGATTCCAATATGTAGCGAGAGATGTTTTCTGTCAGATTTGACAAGAAAGTCACGCAGGTTTGTTTATGAACATAAGCCAGAGGGCGCTAATGAAATACTGCGACTCAACCCGACCCGCGAGTTAACCGGGTTTGAGTATAAGCCCTTTATAAGCATATATTCAATTTTGTGACCCCCGGGGCAGTTTCAAATTTGACCCCAGGGGCATAATTTGAACAAACTAAGAAGAGAACAATTACATGTCACTTCATACCAAATTTGGTAGCCCTATGCCATACGGTTATGGACAAAAAGTTTTTAAAGTTTTCACAAAAAGGCCTTATTTAAGCATATGTTCAATTTTGTGACCCTCAGGGCAGGGTCAAACTTTACCCCAGGGGTATAATTTGAACAAATTTGGTAGAGGACTATGACATGTCACTACATACCAAATTTGGTAGCCCTAGGCCCAATGGATATGGACAAGTAGATTTTTAAAGTTTTCACAAAATAAGCACTTTATAAGCATATATTCAATTTTATGACCCCCAGGGCAGTTTCAAATTTGACCCCAGGGGCATAATTTGAACAAACTTAGAAGAGAACTATTACATGTCACTACATACCAAATTTGGTAGCCCTTTGCCATACGGTTGTGGACAAGAAGTTTTTAAAGTTTTCACAAAAAGGCCTTATATAAGCATATGTTCAATTTTGTGACCCTTGGGGCAGGGTCAAACTTGACCCCAGGGGTATAATTTGAACAAACTTGGTAGAGGACTATAAGGTGCCACTACATACCAAATTTTGTAGCCCTAGGCCCAATGGTTATGGACGGAATATTTTGAAAGTTTTCACAAAAAAGACCCTATATAAGCATATGCTCAATTTTGTGACCCCCGAGGCAGGGTCAAATTTGACCCCAGGGGCATAATTTGAAAAATTTGGTAGAATACTATTAGATGTCTCTACAAACCAAATTTGATAGCCCTAGGCCCAATGGTTATGGAAGAAAAGATTTTGGAAGTTTTCACAAAATAGGTCTTATATAAGCATATGTTCAATTTTGTGACCCCCCGGGCAGGGTCAAATTTTACCCCAGGGGCATAATTTGAAGAAATTTAGTAGAGGACTATTAGATGTCTCTACATACCAAATTTGATAGCCCAAGGCCCAATGGTTATGGAAGAAAGATTTTGACAGTTTAAAAAAAAAAAGCCTTATATAAGCAAATTTTCAAATTTGAAAGAGGTTCACCCCAGGAACATTCCTGAGAAATTTCATCAGAATTGGACCAGTAGTTTAGGAGAAGAAGATGCTTAAAGGAAAAGTTAACGCACTGACGCACGCACGACGGACACAGGACCATGACATAAGCCCTGCTGGCCTTTGGCCAGTGGAGCTAAAAATCATCCGACAAGAACCCGCTGATAATATGCACATTTCCTCTTTGTAGTGAAGCTTCCAATAAAGTTTCATTGAATTCCGGTCATTAGTTGCTGAGAAATAGGACACTAGGACGGACGTACGGACAGACGAAGCAGCGACTATATGCTCCCCCCAAATTTTTTGGGGGGAGCATAATAAAACAGCTGGCTACTCCATTTTTTATGGAGAGCACTGGCAATCATACAGAAAACAAAAGTGGACTAGTGTGACCATTTAGAAAACATAAGTGGTGATTTATTGTGTAATCATGCAGAAAACATAAGTGGTGATTTATTGTGTTATCATTCAGACAACATAAGTGGTGATTTATTGTGTAACCATGTAAAAAACATAAGTGGTGATTCATTGTGTAATCATGCAGAAAACACAAGTGGTGATTTATTGTGTTATCATGCAGAAAAACACAAGTGGTGATTTTGTGTGTTATCATGCTGAAAGAAGCAGGTGATGATTTATTGTGCCATCATGCATTAAAGATAAGTGGTGATTTTTTGTTTTATCATGCAGAAAACACAAGTGGTAATTTATATTTAAGAATTATGCAGAAATCAATTCAATAAAGTCTATATTCTGTACTTCTCTGGCATGTCTGGGAACTTGATTCGCATCTCCTGATTTTTGTAAACACTTTTCTCAAATTTCAGCACAAGCTTCTTCAGGTTTGTGTCATCCATAATTTCTCCCTAAAAAGTCAAAAAAAGTACCTGGAGATCAGGTGGCGGTTTGTGGTTGAAGAACGATAATAAGTCTTCAAATGTATATGGTAATTGCACATGTGTTTTTTATTTCTATTTTACAATTTATGAATATGTATTAAAAAATTCCTAAAAAAAAGTTTATAAAAACATAACTGTAAAAAACTTTCAAATAATATCACTGCCTATAAGTTATGTATTTTATGCGCAATATAATTACATAAACTTTTTTTTTTTCTATAACCAGGCCATTTCAAGGGACCAAATTGCCAATGAACAACTGCACACGGCTAATAAACCATTCCATATCACACAAACAACTTGGTATGCGTACATCTGCCTCATTTTCAACCATCTCCAGTATCCTCTCACGCTGTTCCTCTGTGATGCCACCAGATTTTGGCTCCCTATCCCTAGGCTTCTTCTCCGCAACAAGGTGCTCTTCTGCATCATCATCACTGTAATCGTCTTCTGCTCTACGTTTCCTCAACACACTAGGTTTGTCAGGCTGGAATGGATCATATATATTATGCTATTGCAAAATGACTGAACAGAGGAAAGGCCCCTTACTCTGAAAGAACTTTTGATGTATGCAGGCCTTGAACAATTTTTCCAGAGCCACTCGCCCTGCAGGGCGAGTAGGCCTGACAATCCACTCACCCTTCCCTTCAATCTGCTCACCCTACATTAAAAACATATATAGGTATATTTATAGTAATGATCAACCAGAACCTTTTTTTTAAAACTAAAACCATCATCTGACGTTGTCTCATTGTAATAAACAAACATCTATAAGCCAATACTTTACCTAACAAGAGCTGTCAGAGGACAGCGCGCTCGACTTTTCAAGTGCTTGACAGTATAACGTAAGCCATCATGGGAAAATTGTTCATATTCAATAATTTATTAGACGATCTTTCAAAAATATATTAGAGGGCCAAAATGGCCCTAGTTCGCTCACCTGAGAGGAATCGGTTCATTCAATCTTTACCAAATGTCAAACTTTACCTAGATATTGTCCAGACAAACATCCAGGTCAAGTTTCATCATAATTTCATCTGCGAGTCATGATCAATGTACCTATGAAGTTTCATGATCCTAGGCGTAAGCATTCTTGAGTTATCATCCGGAAACCATTTTTCTAAGTTGAGTCACCGTAACCTTGACAGCCATTGTGTGAATACGTTTTTTGGCACTGTGACCTTGACCTTTGACCTTGTGACCTGATAATTAATAGGGGTCATCTGCGAGTCATGATCATTGTACCTATGAAGTGTCATGATCCTAGGCATAAGCGTTCTTGAGTTATCATCCAGAAACCATTTTACTATTTCAGGTCACCGTGACCTTGACCTTTGACCTAGTGACCTGAAAATCAATAGGGGTCATCTTCGAGTCATCATCAATGTACCTATGAAGTTTCATGATCTTAGGCATAAGCGTATGTGGGTTATCATCTGGAAACCATTTTACTATTTCGGGTCACGGTGACCTTGACCTTTGACCTAGTGACCTGAAAATCAATAGGGGTAATGCTACTAGTCATGATCAATGTACCTATAAAGTTTCATGATCCTAGGCCTAAGCGTTCTTGAGTTATCATCCAGAAACCATTTTACTATTTCAGGTCACCGTGACCTTTGACCTAGTGACCTGAAAATCAATAGGGCTTATCTGCGAGTCATGATCAATATATCTATGAAGTTTCATGATCCTAGGCAAAAGCGTTCTTGAGTTATCATCCGGAAACCATTTTACTGCTTTGGGTCACCATGACCTTGACCTAGTGACCTGAAAATCAATAGGGGTCATCTGCAAGTCATGGTCAATGTATCTATGAAGTTTCATGATCCTAGGCATAAGTGTTCTTGAGTTATCATCCGGAAACCCTTTTACTATTTTGGGTCATCGTGACCTTAACCTTTGACCTAGTGACCTGAAAATCAATAGGGGTCATCTGCGAGTCATGATCAATGTACCTATGAATTTTCATGATCCTTGGCATAAGCGCTCTTGAGTTATCATCCGGAAACCATCCGGTGGAGGGACGGACCGACATGAGCAAAACCATATACTCCTTTTTCGGGAAGGGGGGGGGGCATAATGAGAAAACTGCCCCCCCCCCTCCCAGCAGCCATGTTATTCAACTGACCGGAACCATTTTTTAACTCAACTCTCGTATCAAGGAAACAAATGTTCTGAGCAAATTTCATGAAAATTGGGCCAAAAATGTGACTTCTAGAGTGTTCACATGTTTTCACAATATACATTATAGAGAAAAATGCCCCGCCCACTGGTGGCCATTTTTTTTCACCAATCTGGACCATTTTCGAACTTGTCCGAGATATCAATAAAAGCAATGTTTTGACCAACTTTCATGATGATTGGGCAAAAATTGTGACTTCCAGAGTGTTTACAAGGTTTCTATATAGCCATATAAGGAAAACTGTTCCCCCCCCCCCCCCCCCCCCCGAGCAGCCATGTTATTCAACTGACTGGAACCATTTTCGAAATTCAACTCTTCTCATATCAAGGAAACAATCGTTCTGACCAAATTTCATGAAAATTGGGCCAAAAATGTGACTTCTAGAGTGTTCACATGTTTTCACTATATACATATAGAGAACAAGGGACAAAATTGTCACAAAACCAGGTTTTCATTGTGAAAAAAAAATCTGATAAAGGGAGAAAACTCAAACTGAACTTTTGAAATGAACAAACAAAATTAACCCCCTTTGTAAGTTTGTTTTTAAAAAAAATCTATTTTTAGTCGTGGCGACCTTGACATTGGAGATATTGACGTGATTCTTTCGTGCGACACACCGTCCCATGATGGTGAACAAATGTGCCAAATGATTTTAAAATCTCACAATGAATGACATAGTTATGGCCAGGACAAGCTCATTTATGGCCATTTTTGACCTTTGAACTCAAAGTGTGACCTTGACCTTAAAGATATCGACGTAATTATTTCGCGCGACACACTGTCCAATGATGGTGAACAAATGTGCCAAATGATTTTAAAATCTGAAAATGAACGACATAGTTATGGCCAGGACAAGCTTGTTCCGCCCGCCCGCCAGCCAGCCAGCCAGCCAGCCAGCCAGCCCGCCCGCATTCGCCAATCTAATAACCAGTTTATTCCTTCGGAAAACCTGGTTAAAAACCTGGTTAAAAATGCCCCGCCCACTGGTGGCAATTTTTTTTCACTGATCTGGACCATTTTCGAACTCGTCAGAGATATCAATAAAACCAATGTTTTGACCAACTTTCATGATAATTGGGCAAAAATTGTGACTTCAAGAGTGTTTACAAGGTTTCTCTATAGCCAAATAAGGAAAACTGCCCCCCCCCCCCCCCCACCTGGCAGCCATGTTTTTCAACTGACCGGAACCATTTTCGAACTCAACTCTCATATCAAGTCCACAAATGTTCTGACCAAATTTCATGAAAATTGGGCCAAAAATGTGACTTCTAGAGTGATCACATGTTTTCACAATATAAAATATAGAGAAAAATGCCCCGCCCACTGGCGGCCATGTTTTTTCACCGATCTGGACCATTTTCAAACTTGTCTGAGATATCAATAAAACCAATGTTTTGACCAACTTTCATGATAATTGGGCAAAAATTGTGACTTCTAAAGTGTTAACAAGGTTCTCTAAAGCCAAATAAGGAAAACTGCCCCCCCCCCTGGCAGCCATGTTTTTCAACTGACTGGAACCATTTTTGAACTCAACTCTAATATCAAGGCAACAAATGTTCTGACCAAATTTCATGAAATTTGGGCCAAAAATGTGACTTCTAGAGTGTTCACATGTTTTCACTATATACATATAGAGAAAAATGCCCCGCCCACTAAGGGTGTCACGGTACTCCATGGGACGGTATATCGTAATAGTCTCCCCTCGGTATGGTTCACGATACGCCTCCATTCCAGACGGTACGGTACGGCATTTTCCATGAAGCATTTCAAGGGAAGTAACTGTAATTCGCCCAAAAAATGGTGGTAGTTAAATTGAAATCACCTCCAGTGAGCTTCGTAAAAAAAAAAATGGACGCATTTTGTGTTATCAGTAAGAACGTGGTAGGCGTATATTTCATATAAACATTTGAATAACATCACGCCTTTAGTCGCTATTTCCTAAACAGGAGCTGTAATTTTGTATGTACGCTGAGAATTTCGCAAATTCTTTGAAGCCATTAAAATTAAATTTCAACCACTCAAAAATGTGCTTTGTTGTCTACGTCACGAAACAAGGTGCAATATTTGACTGATTTTACGAATTGCGCTTGGAGTTTTTTTACGGCACAAGCAAAGATAGCCAGTTTGACTAGTTGGTAAACACGTTTTATTTTTAACTTAAATAATCTATTGAAATAAAAGAAACATAAAGCAGTCCGTATTTTTTAAGCATATTCATAATTTGGTGTTCATATTTAATCAAAGTTATTGATTTGTAAATAATAATAACAAATTGTCAATTCGTGTACTTTCATGACATTATATGGTATTTTGTATATTGTATGACACATATGTAGAGGTCTTTAAATAAAATTGAAAACATGGTTTTAAATGGTTTGTATGTAGTTTCCATCTGACGATACGTATCGTACACACTGTACCGCGATACGTATCGTATCGTAAGGTGAGCGTATCATGACACCCTAACCATCCACTGGCAGCCATGTTTTTTCACCAATCTGGACCATTTTTGAACTCGTCCGAGATATCAATAAAACCAATGTTTTGACCATTTTTCATGATGATTGGACAAAAATTGTGACTTCTAGAGTGTTTACAAGGTTTCTCTATAGCCAAATAGGGAAAACTGCCCCCCCCCCCCCGGCAGCCATGTTATTCAACTGACCGGAATCATTTTTGAATTCTACTCTCATATCAAGGAAAAAAATGTTCTGACCAAATTTCATGAAAATTGGGCCAAAAATGTGACTTCTAGAGTGTTTACAAGGTTTGTCTATAGCCAAATAAGGAAAACTGCCCCGCCCACTGGCGGCCATGTTTTTCAACAGACCGGAACCACTTTTGAACTCAACCAACATATCCTTAAGGCAAACATTTGACAAAGTTACATGAAGATTGGGCATGAAATGTGACTTCTACAGTGTTTGCAAGGTTTTTCTTTTTTTTGACCTAGTGACCTAGTTTTTGACCAGGCACAACCCAGTTTCGAACTCAGCCGAGATTTTATTGCGGCAAAGCTTTTGACCAAGTTTGATGAAGATGGGACAAGAAATGTGGCGTCTAGAGTGTTTACGAGCAAATGTTTACGGATGGACATACGACGGACAAAGACCGGTCAGAAAAGCTCACCTGAGTAATCAGGTGAGTTTAAAAAGGAAGAAAAATAATTAAAAAAATTTGGGGGGTAGGGGGGGGGGGGTTGAGAGGGGGGTATAATGTGGGGTGTGCTCATTTATTAGATGATCTTTCAAAAATAAGAAAGGAAAACAAAATTGAGGGGGGGGGGTGAGGTGGGGAGGGCAGGGATTCTGTGTTGGGGTGTGGGGTATTGTTTGGGTGGAATCCATTGTGGTATTCAGGTAAGTGTTGTTTTGTCAAAGTATTAATAAAATCTGGTCATAAATAAAGAAGTTATGGCAATTTAAGCAAAATGTTCAATTATCTAAGTACATGTATAAAAGGGACCAAAATTCTGTCAAAATGCTTGATACAGTTGTCTGCTCTTGTTTATAGGTTGGGGTCATGTTGGTAAATAAGTATGCAAAATATGAAAGCAATATGTCAAAGGACATACGAAATATTTGGGGTAGAACGCAAACTTTAACATAGATTTATCAATAATATGCATATTGTAAGTATAAAAAGGGCAATAATTCTGTCAAAATGCTGGATACATTTGTCTGCTCTTGTTTATAGGTTGGGGTCATGATCGTAAACAAGTAAGTATGCAAAATATGTAAGTTATATGTCATGGGACATTGGAAATATTTGGGGTAGTACGCAAACTTAAACATTTGCACGCTGTAAGGCTAACGCCAAAGCCGGGGTGAGAAGGATAGCTCCACTATATATATTTCAGATATAATGGTCGAGCTAAAAATGCAGTAAACTGTTGTAAGTCAAGATTTTTTCCTCTGAAAATTGATTAAAATTATAGTGAAGACTTATGAGATCGTTTATCATGTTTATGAACTTTTAAAAATACAAATTGAGGAAGATCGATCCCCGCATCGTCGCGGTTATGGTTTTAAACGTTGCTGTTGGAATTAAAAATCGTGGATTTACGACGCAAAACGTATTTTTAATGACGCGAATTTTCAACTTCACTACTGCTTTATTTTGATAATAAAATCCAAAGTGTAATGTAAGCTAGTGTTGTGTTTTAATAAAATTGTGAACAAAGAGTCAATGGCATCAGTACAGGCATTGTGAAAATTTGCACTTTGCATGAATTGACAGTTTGATTGACAAAGGAAAGCCACTTCCTGTCTGAAGCTATAAAGAAACACCTTTCTTGCCGACAAAATTGGCTTCCTTAGTCTAGCAATCAATGTGCTGAAGCAATTATTTGTTTGGCATCCGTCCAATTAAGTAACAGCAGGTGCATAGCTCCCTCTTTTGAATCACTTGCAGAGAACGGAGGTGGAGTTAAACGGTTAATTGAGCAAGTGTTTTACGCAAGTTGAGTCCCGATTTGCCATAATTACTCCGTCTAAGCATTGAAATGACGAAAACATTTATCTAGGATTTTACGAGAAATACTGATTAGTTCTGATTTATAAACTTCCTGACATTTATGAAACAAGGACAGCGGATTTCAAGAATTATTTTTACTGTGCCCATGACGTTATTTACATTCTCAAAACGAAAGTGCAGTTTCTTTGTGTACTGAACCTATTTTTTGATCGTTTGAAAAATAGTTCACAATGTATCAATGTGGCAAGATTTCTGGAACTGAATTTATATTTCTCAATCGGAAAAACAGCACACTCCTAGTCGGTCAAGTATATTACAAACTTTGCTCGCCCGACCTTCAACTTCACTCGGAATAATGAGTGGTCGAGTGGATTTTTCAAGGCCTGGTATGGACCTTGTATGCCTTTAAATTGACATTTTCTTAACCACAGTACACTCTATGCGTTTTCCCCAAAAAACGCGCTTCCTCCGCATTTTTTTTCTGCTAGCAAGTGTTCACGCAGCGTTGGAGAGCGAGGTGAACTCGATAAAACCCTCGGCGTAACGCCGCATTCGCTAATTCCCGCGGCGTGTATTATCTTAGCCTAGTCGGTAAATGCAGACAATTTCCGTTCTTATCAGGGACTGCCGCGCAACGCCGCGTTAGCAGTGTGCTACTGGGCATGCCAAAAAAATAAAAACATTGTCATCAAAAATTGTTTAAATACTGTGGCTTATAAAAATAAAGATAATCGTATAAACAATTCATATATGTTTTTATTCACAGGTACGTCGACAATATGAATGAATATGGGAGACGTAAAGCTTTTTGACAAATTAATATTTAATTCATAACACATATAACATCAGAATTAATGTTCCGTTTAATTTCCAAATGAGAATAATTGTTTGTAATCCGAAACACGCTTCCGATTTGTATTGTTAACACGACATTTACAGATGCTTCCAATATACAGTCATCATGTATATTTCCCGACAAAAGCGCGCGAAAAATATACTGTAATGTACAAGTTCAAGGTTTATGCGTAAAAAGCGTGTGTGTATTGATTTGTTTATACAAACTTTGTAGTGCAGAAAACACTGAATTCTGTTGATTTCGGTTAAAAGTTTCTTTGGTATTTTTTAACAAAATTATATCGCAAATAATTTTATATTTCCTCCAAATTAATTTCAATTCAAATATCTTTATCGTTACTGTATTTTAGTATAGTAATTATTGAAACAGTTATTGTACTGTATACTGATTAAAGAGAACATCTGGACAGAACTGGATAAAGTGTTTGGCGTTATGAAAACACGCATAGCTTGTCTACTGACCTATTGTGTAGACTGCTGTCTGTGCTGTTTTGACAAAACGGATTAACACATGTGAATGTCACTCTGCCGATTTGGTCCATATTTACTGGTAAACATTGTTTTGAATGTCGACACAACTTGAATACAACTGTGAATGTTTAATGCAACTCTTAACTCAATAGTTACCACCTTCTTTTAGCAATGAATGGAATAACCTACATACAAAGAGAAAATAAATGCTTTAGTGAGCAGAGAATCGACTTTGTTCCGACAATTAAAACCATTCATTATGCATTCGTTGAATGTTTTACTTGAGTAAGTTATGCCTTCAGACAGAAAGCGGCTTTCCTTTGATAACGTCAAACTGTAAATTCACACAGATTTGCGAGACTTTTAATGGATCGCAACTTTTAATAGGGTCATTTGTTTACATGTTCAGTATAGAAAATCACCTGCTAACATGAAAACTTTGGATTAAATTATCAAAATAAAAACAATGTTGCAAACTGTGTTAATATTAATTGGTAAGTATTAGTTAAAAGACGACGTTTTGTTTGTCGTAAATCAACGAGTTTTCTATACAACAACAACTACTTCTACAACCATGTCGGGATCGATCTATCTTGGTTGGTTTTTTTTTATTGTAAATATTATACTACATGTACATGTATCTACTTGTAATAAATGTAATTTCATTTGAAAATCAGGAAGTCATATAAAATTAAATTGATCGTTATCTCGTAAAACGCGGAGTTTCCCCGGCGTTGCCAACGCCGAGGTCCGCCGCGTCGGCTTATCAGTTTTGCCGATCGTTAACCGCCGCGTCCAAAATCATGAAAACGCCACGTATCGCGGGCTTTTCTTAATCTCCCTCCAGGTCAATACCCGCGGAGTAGCGAGGGAAATTGGAGAAAACGCGTGGAGTGTACGTACTGTACAAAAAAGTATTTTGTTGATTATCTTGCACACAATTATGATTATGTTCAATAAATAGAGAATTTGTAAAGCTTTATATAAAAAAAATACTAATATGTGTTGATTTTGGATTTATGTATAAAAATCAGATGATTTCTGTCATTTTCAGGTGGCACGATTTACCTAGTTGCAATAATTCAACTCTCAGCTTTATAACCCAATGGGTTGCTGAGAGTTGCAATGCGCTCTCTCTTGTCCATGGGTGCAAAATGTTATCAACAATGCAAGGGTTAAGGAACACTGAAACTGCAAGAACTTATTAAAGTTTACCTGTCTTAACCACAAACTCATCCAAATGGTACCATTACAGCAAGAAAAGCAAGCTATTTATTGACTTAGTTTTTCTTTTGTACGCTGTATCCGCCATATTGGAAAATTGACCCAATATTGGTTAGGTCGCAGTACACCAATATTTTGCACGTCGGGTAATGTGATGGAGCCTATTAAAGTTGATAACGATGTGGTATTTGATACAGAATACACTGTTTCAAATTTAAACATAAAAATGTCAGCGAGAAAAGTGTGTTGAAACATCATCATGTTTTTATAGAGTCATGCAAAGGATAACATCCGTAGGTTGCCATTTAGGTAAATTTAACATGTTTATGAAGTTTATTCATTATTTTCCTCAATTTGTCTCGAAGGACATGTTTAGTGAAGAGCACGGATTCTCTGCGCTGAACTGCACCCATGTTTATGAAGGGGAGCATATGGACTGCCAGAGCGGCTATAGCAAAAATTATCAAAGGCTCTGGGAATCTGTTTATATGGACTAACGATTTACCCAAATACTACCCAAATACTTATTGTAATTTTATCATAATATGGCATGTGTGTCCATATTTTTGGACTTTTTTAATCAAGTGAAGCAATATAATGAAAAACGTGGTATGTATCTTAAGAATTATAAAAACCTAACCCTAACCCTATAATGACTTCTAATCAGAACAAAATCATTATTTTTAATTCACTTGATTAAAAAAGTTGAAAAAAAATGGACAAACATGCCATAATGTGTCAAAATTATGAGTATGCTATAGTCTGGTTGAGTCGTGGGTAATTTTCATAAAGTTGTTACATCACAAATATTTTATAAATATATGACCATGAATCATAATGAAAATAATTATTAACCTTTCTTCTTTAAGATTTGTTGCTTTTTTCCAAATGATTATCGTCTTTTAACATCAAAACAATCGACTGTGTCAAACTACCATCATGAAAATAAGCTTCCGGTTGATTTGTGGGTTCTGATTGGCTGCCAGAATTTCAATATTTGCATACTATAAATAGCCTTAAAACTGACCTTGCAGGACAGGTTAATTTCTTGTGAAAAAATGTCAACAGACGATGTAGCATGGTAAATACTCATAAATAAACAATTGTGTGTTACTTCGAAACACTATATGAACAATACATAAATGAGGAAATACTTCATAAGGACCTATCAAGTTATGATAAATTACACTATTCACTTGTTTTTGACGCATTTTTGATCGAAAAAAATGGTGACCGTGTCAAAACATTTTTCCGTAACGAACTGCATCATATGCGAACGTTCTATCGCGAGATTTCACGCGATTTCTATACCCACGAATCAAACAGAACCCATGACTCAACCAGTAACAACCATATTAGGGTAAATCCTGCTGCTGGTCATTTACTCATGTGTTGAGATGACCCATCACTATACACAGCTCGATTTTGTACAGAAATAAACCTTGCGTACAGTCTACATTAGTGTAAGTATAATTTCCATACCCGGGGTTATTTAAGTATAATTAAAAGTACCTGGGGTACATTTAAGTAGTACCCGAGCCGACAATGACCAATCGATCGTTATTTTTTTACCTAACTGGGTTCATAAATAAACTTTACGCATTTTATAACGTTATCTAGTCATGTCAATATAACATTTTTATCGGCTGTTTTTACCGAAAAGACAAACACTGAATATAATAGCATAGGGTTGATGTTTATTCAATAATTAAAAGATTGAAATACACTCAAAAACCTGAAAAGCTAATAGTTCCTCAACATCCATGTTGTTTGTTTGCTGTTTTTATGACGTTAAAACAGACACAAATCAAACTGGCATTAAGTTCAAACGGCCACAACAGACGAACCGGTTACAAAATAGCCAAACAGCCGCTGCTTAACCCTTTGCATGCTGGGAAATTTGTCGTCTGCTAAAATGTCATCTGCTGAATTACTAAAATTAGCATTTTCTTCGATTTTTTTTTCAAAGAATACTCTCAGAATAGCAAACAGTTTGGATCCTGATGAGACGCCACGTTCTGTGTTCGTACCAATTAAAATACCTGTTCTCTTTTGTATCGGAAACACTTGGAGTAATGGTTTTAAATATATGTGTTAGTACACGGACTCTAGATTACACGGATATGAAACGGGACCGTTACGCCAAATATCTTGTTGTCTCTAAGTCACGTGACCGTGTCGTATCTGTCGATCTTTTATCGAAGCGCCGATGTTATACATTTGATGTACCCACTCACGTATTTTGTTAAATTATAGTTTCATTTCTAGGCCGATGTTGACAAATTATATATCATTAGAAAGCTTACGTAATGTTGTTTTCAGATATATAAATATATATTAAGTTTTTCTTCTGATTTTGGCAGCTCGGCGAGTTATAACTTTAACTTTTGCAAATATCATACCGTTTTGGAGTTTTAGAATCTAGATTTACGGTTGACATGTTCGTACTTTATACCGATTTGTAGCGTTTATATTTGGAGTTCAGTTTTAAAAATAACATCTTGCCCTGGAGAATAGAATTCTGTATATGATAGAAAAAAAATGGTTTAAAAATGAAAGCAAGTAAGGAATGAAGGCGGAAATAAGTAGCGCGCGGTCCTAACGAACCGAACTGATGGCGATTATGCTTTTGTTTAGATACCGGCCATTGAATTTCCTTTGCCACGATTATTATATTTTTTTATGGAATATATTGAAATATTTTGTTCTAGAGACATATCCATAAAGCTAAGTATTAATGAAGCTTAATAAATTTACGATTTCAGCTCTTGATTATAACACAGAAAGGGTGTTAATTTTATGATGAAACAGCGTATACAAATGTATAGCGGACCCTCTTGATATTTTTGATACTTCAAATATAATGGGTGTCAAAACATTCATCGTTTGTTGTTTATTATCAAAAAGGTAATTATGTAAAATTATATGAAAGGTTATTAACCATAAAATATCAATTAATTAAAATTATTTAAAGATTCTTGAAAATCACGGTCAACTGTCTATGCATGTATATCGAAATATCTTTATAAGTTAACAGAGTTATAAATATATAGAATTCTAAATTAAAACACTGTATTATTTGTATTTTTCGGAAAGATTATTTAACCCCGTTGTGGTCAAATGAGAATGCTGTTTTTAATTATGTTGTTCCGTACACTACCATACACTCTTTATAGGACTACGAAATGACGGAGTTTTTTTACCGGTACCCGCTAAATACGTTAAATGTTAAGTACTAGATTTTTTAAATGTTTAAAATGTACATGTATAGGTATTAAGCACTTATAATTATTGTGATTTAGCTGGCTGACATCTATACAGTATTTAGTTTATGGCAATCTGTATGGGCAGTTGACTATAAATGTTTTCAATACGCTACATATCTTATAAACGCAAAATTGAGTATTTGGCGTTACATTACTCCAAGAAATGACCACTAATACCACGAGAAGACATGGAGGTATCATAAAAAGTGTAATCTGACCAGACATTGCCACCTGTGGTTAGGGACCAATATACAAGTATAGGTCCCTGCTGTGGCGTATGACACCATAGTGTTATTTAGTATTGGTCGGCACAGTTTCTGATCATAACGAGATAATTGGTTTGTGCTGAACACAGGGGCAATAAAACCACAGATCTATCAATAAACAAGATTATTGAGATATCTTTTTTTGAACACCGCGATAAAAATGCTCAAACCATGGACTCTAGATTACACGGATAAGAAACATGGCAACATTCTCAGAATCATCACTGCTATATGTGTAATCACCTAACAATTCGTCTAAAAATAATTTATATATTTGAGTTGAAGACGATGTACTGTTGTTTAAGTCTGAATAAACTATCTGTCTGCCTGTCTAAATCCAAGCCGTCATCGTCCCGGTGAAAAAAAATCTGATTTTCAATAGTTGGACATGATGCCCTGATGTCAAAATACGAAATGACCCGCGTAACACGGACCGTGATTTTCAAGAATCTTTAATAAATTGATAATTTAAGGTAAATAACATTTCAAATAATTATACATAATTACCTTGTTGATAATAAACAGCAAACGATGAATGTTTTTGACACCCATTTTATTTCAAGTATGCATGCAAAGCCGAATAATATCGAGAGGGTCCGCTATATACGCTGTTTCATCATAAATTTTACACCCTTTCTGTGTTATAAACAAGAGCTGAAATCGTTAATTTATTAAGATTCATTTATAATAAGCTTTATTGATATGTTTCGTGAACAAAATACTACAATATATTCCATAAAAATATAATAAGGTGGCAAAAGAAATTCAATGGCCGGTTTCTAAACAAAAGCATAATCGCCAAGACCGTAGCATCAGTTCAGTGCGTTAGGAACGCGCGCTACATTTTCCCGCCTTCATTCCTTAATTACTTTCGTTTTTAAACATTTTTTTTCCTATCGTATACAGAATTCTATTCTCCTAAGCAAGATGTAATTTTTAAAACTGAACTCCAAATATAAACGCTACAAATTGGTATTAAGTACGAACATGTCAACCGTAAATCTAGATTCTAAAACTCCAAAACGGTATGATATTTGCAAAAGTTAAAGTTATAACTCGCCGGGCTGTCGAAATCAGAAGAAAAACTTAATATATATTGATATATCTGTTTACTACGTAACGTAAGCTTTCTAATGATATATAATTTGTCAAAATCGGCCGAGAAATGAAACTATAATTTAACAAAAGACGTGAGTGGGTACATCAAAATGTATAACCTCGGCGCTTCGCTGTACGCTAATCGTAAAAGATCGATAGCCACAACACGTTAAAACGCGCGGTGGTAAAACATAAAATGTGTATTTCTTGTGTTTAACTCGCTATAAATCCATTAATAACAACGGGAATATACTAAAAGTTATATTTTTTGAAAGAGGAATTAATAAGCAACAAGATAACGTATAAACCAATAAAATCGGATGAATAGTTTTTGCATAAGATTGAATTTACTACAGTAAGGGTCAAATACTCGATTCATCTCCTGTCAATATACACTCCGTGGTTAGTAGTACAAGATGTATAAATGTGTATTTCGAAGTTGGTCGTCATGCATGGAGGACAACAGATTTTACACATTATTGATTTACGGAAGATTCAGGAACTTTTCGCATTTTCATAATTAGTTTTTGTTTTATTGCTAATGAATGAACGAATCAATGAGTAAGTGTTAGGGGGGGGGGGAGAATTAGAAAATAAGAGAGTTAATTATTCAAGACATTAATTAAACAGTCAATGACGGTTAATTTGACAGTTCAAAAAAGCCCCTAAGCCCCCCGCACCGCAGTCACCGACTTATTCTCTATCCCGTAGGAGAGGATTTGGGGAGTGGATTCTAGTCAAAGACGTTGTTAATTGAGTTCTAATAGCTCCATAAACCATATGTGTGACGCAACGCAAACTATTCCAAATCAAACTGTTAGACCATATAAAATAAGCTTAAACAAGTTCACGTTTCAATGTGCTCGAAGTCGCAACGTAAGCTTGAATAGAAGTCCCGTGAATGTGAGCTAAGATCTTAAAAGCTATGTACAAAAGTGTGTGAAATTCTTTTAGGTTGTGTTGTTTGTTTAACTTTTTTCTGACCAGTTTTTATATCCGCACAAAGATATGACTGGTTCAGAGCATAGCTCTCTTATTTATATGTCGCTTTTTTCACACCAAATTAAAGTTTTCATTTTCATTTTAGTCTACGTGAATTTTTGAAAACGATGTATAAAAAGTTCCATATCATTTACATTTCTGTTACCGGTTAAACTTGTGGCCGGTTTGACTTGTCTCCAGTCAACCACGTGACATTATTTACCCAATTAAAACTTTCCAATGGCGACGACTATGTAAAATGTTACCGATATTTTTATCCTCAATATTATAAGATCCAGACTGATTTTTTGCTATTTATTTAACCTTTTATATTAATTATTATATGCCAGTGAAAGTGGTTTATAATACGTTGATTTCTAGTTGTAAGTTTACTATCAACTGTCCAAAACACACGTTTCAAATAAGCATTTTCCAGCATCATGACTATGAGCATGTTTGTTAACGTTTCACGGTTTGTTGTTCTTGTAAAATACAAAAAACAATTAGCACCGGTACATTTCCAAATTGTAATTTATTGCCATAAATACTATGGCAAATAAGATGTTTTATCAAAAACCGAAAGGCACAAATAACCCTAATCTATTGAAAATATTTCTTATAATACCATGGCCATGATGGGGCACTATTTTTTTAATAGTAGCCTGTTTTCCTGTCTATTCGTCCACCTAAGAGGTTGAACGCGCGCATGCACCTTACATGATATGGATGAATGAAACTATTACACAAAGTTTAAGCAATATCTTATCTATAAGTTTAAACAACAAAAACATGTCGATATCTTCGGTAACACAACTTATTTACTTACGAAAAGGTTGCTGTCGACAAATCAGAATCATCCAAACGTTTCCTATGTATTCGTTCACATCATTCGATGATGTCACGCGCACACAATTTGAGGCCTCGGAAGGATCAGATCACAGATCAGTGAATTGCACTATGACTGAGACATAAAAGATGAGCCCTTTCACCACGAGAATATATTACATATGCCGTCCGAAATTATATTTCCTGTCATTAATCATAAAATAAACACAAATAACAACTGTAGAAATAAGATACACATCTAAACAACAATAAACTTTGTAATATTAACAACAACAAAAAGATAACAAAGCTTGTCTTTCGAAGTTTAAATTATGCAGTGCATGCACCGAAAAGCATCTCCCCTCCTCAAGACTCTTTTCTTGTCACAGAAAGCAAGGTGAACCCAATGTCCGCACTCATCACACTGTGCCCAATTGACTATTTTAATAAACGAATTTTCGTCAGCTCTTCAAGGATAAAAAAGTCCACATACGCAGCAGACCTCGCTTTCCCCTTCTGAATCCGTTGAGTTGTCGCTGTCATTTATGTGAATGTCATTTATGTGAATGACATTTAACCCACTTGTAGAGGGCTGTGGACTTTTTGTGAGCTGCGGAAACGCTGGGGTCACGTCATCCTTTTGGGAGGAATACAAGTCTATTTCTTCAATGTACTGCTCGCTCGTGATTTCCTTACCACCAGGGTTTGGTTTAGAAAGTTTTTTTCTCTTATTCATGCAGTTACATTTCTTCTTATTTGTTTGCACAGTTGTTTTATTTTTTTCTGCTTCTGCCTTTTTTTGTAGATAAACATCGATTGCCTCTTTTCCTGAACAAAGTGCATTTATCTTTTGAAGCGGTGTCTCGTCTCTAAATGCTTCACACGGGTATAATTGGTTCTGTGAAATTGCTGTCTTGTCAAGTGGGTATATGCCTGTTTTCTTAAAGGCAGACACAATGTTCCACGGACTCATAGCCTTAAGATACGCTTGACAGGCGATGGCAGCTATATCGTACTTAGTTACGATTTTACCCATGTTGGTTTTCATGAACGCAGCACATTCGCTGTAATAAAACCGCTTGAATGGCCCGAACACTGCGACATCAAGAGGTTGTAAAACATGTGAAGTGTGCGCCGGCAATACAAATATGTGTATGTTGTTGGAAAGCGCCCATTGGATCAACTCGGATGATGTATGAGTTGTATGTCCATCAAGTAGGACGGGTTGGTTCTCGTGGTCCCGTTTTACATGTTTAAGAAAATGGATTTTTAGGTAATCCTGAAAAACTGTGGTCGTTGACCATCCGGAATCGGACATAGCTTAACCGGCCCCAGCAGATGCACCTTGCATTAAGTTTTCGTTGAATCTTTTACCTGTTAAATTATAACATATTATTTAGATTTAAGTCCGAAACATATCGGTAGTATTGATCGAAAAAGAAGTAATATCATTTGGTTACTATCAATTTATCGTTTTAAATGAGATACATATTGAGTTTCTCTTTATTGTTTGACGTAAAATTGTATGAACTATGGTTAATTGCATAAATTATCGATATTCGTTTTTATACCTCACCTTTAAAAACAAAGTAGGGAGGTATGTTGCTTCCAGCAATGCTACACATGCTATGAGGGTCGTCCTTGCTGATCGAGGGGACGTTACTGAATGTGGTTTTTCATTGGAAGGGGCAATAATATTTGGCGGTCTGTGCTCTGGACTTATGCCAGTCTCGTCCATATTAAATATCAGGTCTGGCCTGTTTTCAAGATGTAGGGTGTCAATGGTATTCTTAAGATTGTGAAAGTATGTCTGAACGGCCTCTGGGGTAGTATTTTTCGCTCTGTTGGAATCCAGAGCAGATGGCTTTAGTGATGAAAGCTTTTCTCTCCAACGTCCCAAGAAACCATAAAGCCAACAGTTACTTAGGGGTTTGTCTCTTTTCCTTCTTCAAGCTTGAACGCCAGTTCGCCGGCAAGTTTTTTCATTTCCATATTTGAATACCCGTATCCCAATCTTGCACATTGTTCCGCATGTTCTACCAGCCCCAGTTCCTCTTCTGTCTCAAGTACGGTTTCCCTCGCAAAATCTTCAGGATCAACCTTGCCAGAGACTCTGTCTCTCAATGTCTGGTAGGGGACACCATATTCCCTCGCCGCCTTGCGCAGAGACGATCTATGTTTCTTTACATCATAGTAAGCCTCTAGAATTTTATCTTTTGTATAGTTTCTATACTTGCCATGATATCTGGATGGAGTGGGCTTTTGAACGAAAGAAATGATTAGGAATTATCGGGCTCCACAATTGTAGAATTTGCAAAAAGATAAACGCCATAATGTTAATTGAAAATTAATTGACTACAGACATCGCAGTAACCCCATTGCGGGCCTCAATTTTTTAGCTAAAGCATCTGTTTGACTTGATAAAATTACGTCATTTGATCCGGGCAATCCAAACAGCCTTGCAGACGGAAAGACAAATGTAAACACGGAGAAAAAATGTGAAATATATGCATATTTCATTAAAAGGATGAGTGTTTTGGGCGAAAGGTTGGTTTATATTTTGAAAAATAGTTAAATTGAATAGATTACTTACGTTTTTAGTTCGCATTTTTCACATATCTGGGGAGCAAAATATCTCCTGTCAAAACTTGTATAGAAACCGGGCACGCGCCACCGTTCGGATTGCGGCAAATTTCGCGTGAAGATTGTTCATGAATAGATAGGGCTGAACGAATAGATAGGAAAGAAGGCTATAATACTTTATCTTTTTTCTTGACAATATGTAATGGTTGAATTCTTTAATTATGACAGATGCTTAATTTATCAATCATATGCTCTTAGGATTTTTTTAAGGGTTTTTACCAGGTTTTATTACTGTGATTGCCAACGAGAGATTGTGAGATGTGAATACTTACACTGGACTGTTTTTCAGTTAAGGAGGCTCGCACCTATGTCATCTGAGCTGGAATGCCCAGGGTCGCCTGGGACTGGAGAATCTGCCATGGAAGAGGGCGGACCAGCCAGTCCCATGGAGCAATCCCAGAGCCAGTCAATCAGGTAAGCACTTGTGACCTGTCTCAGAACCAGTCTATCAGGTAAGCACTTGTGACTTGTCTGCAGGAAAGACAAGTTTTCCTGGTTTGATCTCAAAATTTCAATCAGGGCGTGTATGAAGGGAAGTCATTAACCTGCAGTATTTATCCCCTGCGAAAGGCGGAGAGATATAGATTTGTTGGTTTTTTACGTCTCTCAGTCTGTCTGTCTGACCATCATTCACAAACATTTCAGGGCTATATCTCTGCAACTATATAAGATATCAGCAGTCTTGGCATTAATTTTTTTTAGGCACTAGCCCAGCCAGTATACCAGCTTGGAAATTTTACTAGCCCCAGGGCCCTCGATCTATCAAATCTGCTGCCCAATTTCAGCGACAGACCCCCACCTGAAAAGTATATTTTTTTCCCCCAAAAACGGATTTTTTCCCCTTCAGAAAATGAGAAAAAAAATTGCTGATTTATAGTTGAAAATTGACTCCAATATATTACTGTCCGTTATATTGCGTTGTCCAATATATCACAAATCGGCTATGGTTATGGCTCCAAAAAATGTGACGAGCATAATCCCCAAATAACAAGTTTTAATCTGAGAATTTGCGGAGATAAAATCAGGTACAAGCTAGTATTTAACCCTTTTTTCACCCACTTTAATTTTCTGTTTAATCCGACATTCATAATCCAGTTTTGACCAGATTGTTTGGTTTCATTGTACATCACTGTAACACCTGTGTACTGCGATAAACAATAACTCCTCTTGCCAAACATCAGGTCATTTTGGGTGTTAACATTCTCTCTTGAAATTGCTTTGAACTGCCAAAACGCACCAGTGCACACATGAAGGTGTATACAATTTTAACTGTAAATGTCACAAGTCAATACTGACCTATCTCAACAATCTTTGCACGTTAGATACAGTGTAAACTACTTGCTTTTAATTGAGAGGCAAAGCTCCCTCAGTTTGTCAAAATGCACCATGCTTTCCATGAGGATAAGATGACGTCATTGTTGATGATTTTGTACATGGGGTCTAATATGTGCATGCTTTCTTGAACAATAAAACTTGGCAATTGTTTTCGGATTACAAATTTAATTATACACAATTGAAAATACTTACATGGAATAATGTTTTGTTTTATACCAATGAATAACATATGGATATAACACATACTTCAATAAGATAGGAAAATAGCGTGTTTTGAGATTGCCAAATTATGCTAATGCATGCTTAAACATGCAATAATAACCTGACAATTTATATTGCGCGCCGGATATATCTAGGTCGCGATCTTTGGACCCCTTCAACCGCAATATATTTGGACTTTTAAATAAGATTACTGTTATACAGATTGAGTAAAAGACCACCTTTCTGTCCTATAGACAGTCACATATATAGAAATATATGTTTATAACAGTTCAACACAGTTGTTGTGTTTTGTTATAAAAATTCCCACATTTACAAAAAAATCCTAAGGGCTGCGGACACCTTCCCCCAAAGTAGTGTGAGGGTGCTGAGCCCGAATCAATTTCAACTAGCCAGAAATAAAAGTTATAATTCTCTTACATTTGTAACTATGTTTGTATTGAACAAGCATAGAACAATAAAGATTAAACAAATAAACACTTGATTCTGTTTTATTCACTTTTAATGTCTGACAAAAAATTTAACACAAGGTCTCCAGACATCTCCATTCTATCATGATCATTCTCTGAGTCACTGACATCCAGGTCTGACATTTCAAGTATGCTCTTAAAGGCTACGTGAAAACAAAAACAATGTTATAACATGAAATGAATTTTCAAATATCTAAAAAAAGTAAATGCAATGTCAAACAAGACTGTGCATAAGAAGTAGAACAAGAAGGTAACCGTTCTGCCCTTACTTCTGAGTCTTCTTAATCTAAAATGACATTTGTAGCAGTAGTTCCATTGCCTAAGCCACATCTGTTTTGTCGCCGATTGTACCAGCATCTAAAATGCAGTATGATACACATTTGAATTTAATGTCAGGATTCGTTTTTTGACAGATAAATTTTATCTGTTAAAAACTATACTTGTAAGTTAGAGCATGATATTTAATGGCATGTTGTTTTTTACATTACGTATGAAATGCACTTACCAGCCAGTCAGAAACGCTGGCTCAGAATCAAAGTCCCCAATACAAAATTAAGCCATGACCGATTATTTTTCCGTAACGGTCGGCATTTTCGTTTCATTGACTGTTCATAATTTTTGTTGCAACCTTCATTGTCATTGTACAGTTGATGTTTGTGCGTTGCGCCCTCAAAATATCACAGAAAAGACATTAAAACGAATCTATCGTCGCGAGTTCTCTACCCAGTAATAATAATAGTTTTAGCATCTCGCGAGATTGACTTACAACACTGTTCGATAAGCGTCTAATCAATGATTGCTCAAGGAAAATAAATAACAAGTAGAGCTGCAACGATTCGATCCGATGCATCGAAAATCGGTTCGAAATGCGTGGATTCGATTGCGATACCAAACCTACCAAATTCGATTCGATTCTTTAACATATAGACATATATATACATAGATACGTAAAGCTCGCTGTATTCTGACTATTTGATGCGGGAAGGTGTAGATTTTATCTAAGCCTGTAATTACAACGCGCGCAATTGGCTGCTTATTACTTTAGTCATCCAATTAATAAGCGCGTTACGGTCTTCTTTCGGAAAAAGCGTCAAAATGGCTGAACAAGTTGTGGCCGACAAATTGAAATTATCAGATGCGCCTAAGAAGCTGAAATCACAAGTGTGGCAGTATTTTGGGTTTCGGGATGGTAGCCCTCCCAATAAAGTGTAAACTGTGCTTCACGGATGCAAACATAAAGTTGAATTAGCAAGACTAAGAGGTAGCACAAGTGCAACTACTCAAATCGCCAGCCAGAAAAGTAGTTCTGTTTCTGTTGGGAATTTGTTAAGTTTATAAGAGAATGTGCTTTTTCCTACAGGTAACAGGTGATGCTGTCACGGCTAAATGGTAGGCATGCTTGTAGCGGTTTTGGATATAAGTATAATAGTGATAGTACTATCACTCCACTGATTCCAGATGTTCTTATGATTATTTATTTAATTTTATATTATTGTGTATTCAACACAATCTTCTAGTCAGAAGATTTTTTATATTAAAATTGAGTCTTAATTTGCTATTCTTTTTTATGTGCTTTGTTGAAAAATTGATATAGTTTGAAAGACAATTGGCAGTTTCTTGCAAAATATTTCTTACAAATGTTAATTTTACACACTTTTCAACAGTTTTTAAAACACTGTTGAACCAACCATAATATATAAAACAAACACACAATTTGACAAATGCCCAAGATATCTAGGTATGCGACACTTTTGAACAGAAATGTTTATTTTGAGGCAGAAGAGTGAATATATGATAAAACTAGGTTTGAAGATGAATCGAATCGAAAAAATCGGTATCGGAGTGTCTGAAATCGAAATCGAATCGAGCTGTTGGTAAATCGTTGCAGCTCTAGTATTGAGGAGAAGTGAAATGCACCAATACCATACCCTACACTTGCTTTGATAAGAGTTATTGCCATTTGTTGTTTCGTGTGATGTTAGTTTTCAGGACTGTATATCAGATAAGATACAGGATTTAAACATGATGCATGTACTTAATTTGGGTAAAGATATCTTTTAGGAGGAGTTCCATGCTCAAGAACCATAACCATTCACTGTCTTCAATCAGAGTCACAATGTATTGACATTATCGGGGGCTCTCGGAAACGCCTAATCAAACGTATTTGTACGCATAAATTTGAAAAAAGACGCCTATTTGAAACCAATTTAGAGTCCCCAGGACACACCTTTTTGTATAACTGGGATCTTCAAGTCAATCCATTAACAAACAAAACCTGTAGGGCAACCTCCTATTTAAACTCAAGCCAACACAATTTATTTCCTCTCAGACTCACCTGTTTAAATTCGAATAAATCAAGTGCATTAATGTTTCTTAATTGTTCTATAGTTTTCCCACATCCCATTCTCTAGGGAGCTAAGCCCTGATGCTTTATCTGACAGTATGAGCATGCTTACAGTAATGTAATATTAATTGATGCCTTTGAAATAGCCACTTGCTGATGTGTTACAAATGTACAATTTTAACTTCCTAGAAACTTGCCCCTTAAAGACCTTTGATGTCTGCCAACACCATTCACAACTTGCAGTTTTTTTCAGGCATAGGTTTAATTGATGTCATCTGGTAACACTGTTGTGATTGTCAAAGACTTTTGTATTTAACTGGTTTTATTGTTGTTTCAAATGGAAATATCAGTATAGGGTAATGCTGTTTTGTTTACAAAAAAGTAAATGTATATACAATGTAAGTGGGGTGTGTATGTAAATATATGAAACACTTTTATG
Source organism: Dreissena polymorpha (assembly GCF_020536995.1). NCBI lineage: Eukaryota > Metazoa > Mollusca > Bivalvia > Myida > Dreissenidae > Dreissena > Dreissena polymorpha. The sequence continues at coordinate 85,766,956 of NC_068363.1, read as the reverse complement.
CACACTTGCCTCAAAAGACTTGTTTATTTTATTTTTTTCTATATGATTTTTAGCTCATCTATTTTTTGAAGAAAAAATATGAGCTATTGTCATCACCTTGGCGTTGGCGTCGGCATCCGGTTAAGTTTTGCGTTTAGGTCCACTTTTCTCAGAATGTATCAATGCTATTGCATTCAAACTTGGTACACTTACTGACTATCATGAGGGGACTGGGCAGGCAAAGTTAGATAACTCTGGCGTGCATTTTGACAGAATTATGTGCCCTTTTTATACTTTAAAAATTGAAAATTTTGGTTAAGTTTTGCGTTTAGGTCCACTTTTCTCAGAAAGTATCAATGCTATGGCATTCAAACTTGGTACACTTACTTACTATCATGATGGGACTGGGCAGGCAAAGTTAGATAACTCTGGCGTGCATTTTGACAGAATTATGTGCCCTTTTTATACCTAGAAAATTTGGTTAAGTTTTGTGTTTAGGTCCACTTTATTCCTACAGTATCAAAGCTATTGCTTTCATACTTGCAACACTTATTAATTATCATAAGGGGACTGTGCAGGCAAATTAATGTAACTCTGACTGGCATTTTGACAGAATTATGTGCCCTTTTTATACTTAGAAAATTGAAAATTTGGTTAAGTTTTGTGTTTTGGTCCACTTTACCCCTAAAGTATCATAGATATTGCTTACATACTTGGAACACTCGCAAACTATCATAAGGGTACAGTAAAAGGACAAGTTGCATAACTCTGGTTCTCATTTTTACGGAATTATGGCCCTTTTTTGACTTAGTAACTTTGAATATATGGTTAAATTTTGTGTTTCAATTCAGTTTACTTCTTAAGTATCAAGGCTATTGCTTTCAAACTTCAATTACTATCATGCTATCATGAGGTTACTGTACCTGGCAAGTTGAATTTTACCTTGACCTTTGAATGACCTTGACTCTCAAGGTCAAATTATTAAATTTTGCTAAAATTGCCATAACTTCTTTATTTATGATTAGATTTGATTGATACTTTGACAAAACTACTCTTACCTGACATACCACAATAGACTCCACCCAAACCATCCCCTGTTTCCTCCCCCCCTCCCCCCCCCCCTATTTTTTTTTTTTTTTTTTTTTTTTTTAAGATCATCTCACAAATGACCACCACACCCTCACACTATACCCCCCCCCCCACCCCACCCCCCCATTTTATTTTTTAAACGGTTAAAAAACAAAAACATTTATTTTTAATATTTTATGTTTGAAATACCGTCCAACCATCGCACCCCAAGAATCCACCCCCAGCCCCCCCCCAAATCCCCCCCCCCCCTAATTTTTTTTTTTAAATCATCTCACAAATTACCACCACACCCTCACACTTTACCCCCCCCACCCCCCCACCCCCACCCCACCCCCCCCCCAATTTTTTTTTTGAAACGGTTAAAAAACACAAATATTTATTTTTATTATTTTATGTTTGAAATACCGTCCAACCATCTCACCCAAAAATCCCTCCCCCCCCCACTCCCCCCACCCCCCCCCCCCACCCGATTTTTTTTTTTTTTGCGTTTTTTTTTCCGCATTATTGGAAAATAATGTAATAAATTCCACACCCCCACACTATACACCCCTCTTCACTCCGCCCCTCCCTCCTTTGTGATTGAAAATGAGAGTCCCTTCACCTGTAAAAAGAAAATAGATGAGCAGTCTGCACCCGCAAGGCGGTGCTCTTGTTTATTTTAGTAACAATAAAGAGAACATAATGAGTGGGATTCCTTATGTACATTTTGTTTTTGTGTTTTTATGCCCCCGGTAGGGTGGCATATAGCAGTTGAACTGTCCGTCAGTCAGTATTTCAGTATGTGTGTATGTCAGTCTGTCCGTCCGTCCGAAAAAAACTTTAACATTGGCCATAACTTTTTCACTATTGAAGATAGCAACTTGATATTTGGCATGCATGTGTATCTCATGGAGCTGAACATTTTGAATGGCGAAAGGTGAAGGTCAAGGTCATCCTTCAAGGTCAAATGTCAAATATATGGCGTCTGTCCGTCCGAAAACTTTAACATTGGCCATAACTTTTTCAATATTGAAGATAGCAACTTGATATTTGCCATGCATGTGTATCTCATGAAGCTGCACATTTTGAGTGGTGGAAGTTCAAGGTCATCCTTCAAGGTCATGGTCATCCTTCAAGGTCAAAGGTCAAAAAAATATATAAAAAAATTCAAAGTGGCATTATCATGAAGCTGCACATTTTGAGTTGTGGAAGTTCAAGGTAAAGGTCATCCTTCAAGGTCAAAGGTAAAAAAAATAAATCAAAGCGGCGCAATAGGGGGCATTGTGTTTCTGACGAACACATCTCTTGTTAATAATGAAACCAACAATGTTTATTATTATGCCCCCCTTCGGAGAAGAGGGGGTATATTGCTTTGCACATGTCGGTCTGTCGGTCCGTCCACCAGGTGGTTTCCGGATGATAACTCAAGAACGCTTGGGGCTAGGATCATGAAACTTCATAGGTACATTGATCATGACTTGCAGATGACCCCTATTGATTTTGAGGTCACTAGGTCAAAGGTCAAGGTCACAGTGACCCGAAATAGTAAAATGGTTTCCGGATGATAACTCAAGAATGCATACGCCTAGGATTATGACACTTCATGGGTAGATTGATCATGACTCGCAGATGACCCCTAATGATTTTGAGGTCACTAGTTTTATATTCATTTTTTATTTAAATGGATTTTTGCTGAAAATTTGAAGACGTGTGCAATATTCATTGGGACTCTTTTTTTAGCTCATCTATTTTTTGAAAAAATATTATGAGCTATTGTCATCACCTTGGCGTCGGCGTCCGGTTAAGTTTTGCGATTAGGTCCACTTTTCTCAGAAAGTATCAATGCTATTGCATTCAAACTTGGTACACTTACTTACTATCATGAGGGGACTGGGCAGGCAAAGTAAGATAACTCTGGCTTGCATTTTAACAGAATTATGTGCCCTTTTTGTACTTAGAAAATTGAAAATTTTGGTTAAGTTTTGTGTTTAGGTCCATTTTATTCCTTAAGTATCAAAGCTTTTGCTTTCATACTTGCAACAGTTACTAACTATCATAAGGGGACTGTGCAGGCAAAGTAATGTAACTCTGACTGGCATTTTGACAGAATTATGTGCCCTTTTTATACTAAGAAAATTGAAAATTTGGTTATTATAAGTTTTGTGTTTAGGTCCTCTTTATTCCTACAGTATCAAAGCTATTGCTTTCATACTTGCAACACTTATTAATTATCATTAGGGGACTGTGCAGGCAAAGTTATGTAACTCTGACTGGCATTTGGATGGAATTATGGGCCCTTTATACTTAGAAATATTTATACTTGAAAATTTTGTTAAGTTTTGTGTTTTGGTCCACTTTACCCCTAAACTATCATAGATATTGCTTTCATACTTGGAACACTCGCAAACTATCATAAGGGTACAGTAAAAGGACAAGTTGCATTACTCTGGTTGTCATTTTTACGGAATTATGGCCCTTTTTTGACTAAGTAACTTTGAATATATGGTTAAATTTTGTGTTTCGATCCACTTTACTTCTAAAGTATCAAGGCTATTGCTTTCAAACTTCAAATACTTTCATGCTATCATGAGGTTACTGTACTTGGCAAGTTGAATTTTACCTTGACCTTTGAATGACCTTGACTCTCAAGGTCAAATTATTAAATTTTGCTAAAAATGCCATGCCCTCCCCCCCTCCCCCCCCGAATCCCCCCCCGCTTATTTTTTTTTAAAGATCATCTCACAAATGACCACCACCACCCTCACACTATACTATACCCACCCCACCCCCCAAATTGGTTTTATTTTAAACGGTTAAAAAAACACAAATATTTATTTTTTTTATTTTATGTTTGAAATACCGTCCAACCATTGCACCCAAGAATGCGCCCCCCCCCCCCCCCCCGAATTCCCCCCCCCCCTTTTTTTTCTTTTTTTTTTTTAAGATCATCTCACAAATGACCACCACACCCTCACACTATACTTTACCACCCCCACCCCCCTATTTTTTTTTTTTTCTTTTAAGATCATCTCACAAATGACCACCTCACACTATACTATACCCCCCCCCCCCCCAATTTATTTATTTCTTTGAAACGGTTAAAAAACACAAATATTTATTTTTATTTTTTTATGATTGAAATACCGTCCAACCATCGCACCCAAGAATACCCCCCCCCCCCCCCCCCCCGGATTTTATTGAAACTTGGACTTGGTATGAGTATATATATGGATAAGAGGCTGATGCACGCCAAATGGCATTGTACACCATCGGATGATAACGGAGTTATGGCCCTTTGTTTCCTGAAAAAATGCTTTTGTTGTGTGTCCGGAGCCATATCTTGGAAGTGCTTTGACGGATTTTATTGAAACTTGGTATGAGTATATATATGGATAAGAGGATGATGCACGCCAAATGGCATTGTACACCATTGGATAATAACGGAGTTATGGCCCTTTGTATCTTGAAAAAATGCTTTTTTTGTGTGTCGGAAGCCATATATTGGAAGTGCTTTGACGGATTTCATTGAAACTTGGTATGAGTATACATATGGATAAGAGGATCATGCACATTGGCCTTGTCCATCCGTCCAGAATACTTCTGTGTCCAGAAGTATAACGGCGGGGGATATCAATTCAACGAATTTGCTTGTTTAAATGCCTTTTGAAGGATTATTACATGCAAATTAAAATGTATGGATGCATCTCTATAAGACCTGTTTTGGTTTTAAAGATAAGGGAATAATTAAGGATAAACAGGAAAGCTAAAAGCGACCAACTTCATTAGTCAATCAAGCATGATTTGTTGTCAAAATTAGATAAAGTCATGCCTCAGTTAAAAAAAAAAGGTCGGGTTGCTTAGAAATATTGCTTTTAGTTGTAAAAATGTGAAGGGTTTGCAGATTAACCTGCAAGGTGAGTGACTGATGTAATGACATAGTTTAAAGTCTTGTAAAAGAACATGTATTTATATTTTTATTTAAATAAACATAATTTACAGGCCTACATGCATGGTGGATGATGCAGATGATGAAATGGCAATGGATACTTCTGAGCCAGTGGAAAATGTTGGGCCACATGATAAGAATGGAACACTAGGCAAAGAGATTGACAAATATGATCCAGAGACTGGGTATGATGAACCAGATGTGTCCAGTAACATTGACAATCTGCCCAGGCAGGAAGATTCTATCCAATTTGATGGTGAATATGTCAAGCAGCAAGCAGAAATTGCTGATGATAAGAAAGCAAGTGAAAGTAGTGATACAAAAGGGTGTGAAGAGGAGAATGAATGTGATGCAGCTAGTGGTGAAAATGTAGAAAGTGACAATACCTCAGTTAGTACTGATCATGAAAATGATTCCTCCTTTAATGAATCACGTTCATCAGGTATTGAAGGACAGGAAAATATTGGTTATTCACATGAAAATAATGATGAGAAAGCTGAAGAGAAGACTTTTTCACATAGCCATAGTGAAGAAGACTCAGAATGTATGTCTCCTAGGCACAATGAGGATTTAAATGTGATTGATAAAACTGAAAATAGAACTAATTTGTCTGAGCTTAGTGAAACTGAGGATAATGAGAATGAAAAAATTGTAGGGAATAGAAGAAATGAATATGATAATGATAAACTTGATCTGACAGAGTCTGGAACTAGGTTAGATGAAACTTATTCCAAAATCTCAGGGAATTCAATTTCAGGTGTTTTAGAAAAAAAAGATAAAAATCAAAGCACAGATAATATTGTTAAAAAAACAGGTAACGATTTGATAAACATAGAAAATGATGAGGTTCTCAAAGGTACAGATCTTCAAAATACTGTTGATGATTTGATTAGCTCAGAGTCGGATACTAATGTTGCAGAGACAGATAATGATTGGAAAAGTACACATAATGATGCAGAAAACAAACTTAGTGATGAGTGTAAAAAGGAAACTGAAATCAAGCAAGCAGATTCTTATGAAGAAGATAAAGAGGTAAAGGAATCACTAAGTGGAATGGAAGACGTTTCTGACGATGAGACAGATCTTTGTGAGGATGAAGCAATAACAGGGAAGTTGGAGAAATCTAATGTTAGTGATGATAAAGCTGAAAGTGGTATGGAAGAAGTGTCAGATGATGAAGAAATGTTCAGTAACAATGATGACTCTGACGGTGAAATTGTAGACATCCAGACTGAAAAACGGACTTTATCAGGTATACCAAACGCAAAATCTCTAGTGAATAGTGCTGAAACTAATAATTATTCGAGTGCAAAGCTGAGAAAAAGGAAAGAAGGCGAGGAGAGTGCAGAAGAAGGGGAAGCATCAGAGGATGGAATGGAGGAGGTATCAGATGAAGAGGAGGGTGACTTTAGTGACATAGAGGATAAGTCCGCTCGGAAGTCTCTCAGTCGGACTGGTGGTGTGAGTGAGGATGGAGTCCAGTCTGGAGTGGAGGAAGTTTCGTCTGATGAGGTCAGTAAATAAAGAATATTTATTATATAGTGTCTTTTAGTTCTTTCATTTCCGACGAGTTGAAGAAAGGTTTACATGGCAAGGCTTGCCAAGTAGTCCACTATGTACATGTAGTAACAGCTGGTAGGCATGTAATATGATGTAAAGCACATGTTTATCCCACACCTAGAGTTTCCTTCTATCAGGGATCTCGATCCCCAATTTTTGGGACCAAAATTCGGCCCATTCCACCTTTGAAAAGGTATATTTTTTTCCCCCAGTTAAGACAAAAATACCTCCAGGGAGTGATTAAAACCATAAACAGACTTTTGTGTATTTTGATATTCAGTTTTTTCAGTCATAAAGTGTTTTGATAAGTAAAAGCTAAATTTTATAATGACATACAACTTACATGTGCTGATATACCAAGAACAAATATATTTTAAATGATTTAATTAAAAAGAATGTTTGGGCTTGTCTATTGACAAACGACTCTTAAATTCCCCCACCTGAGGGTACAGGTACTCTTCCCCCAAAGGAGAGAGAGACCCCTGTCTATTCATCATTTAACCCCGGTAGCTGTTTGATAAATGTGCTTCAAAGAAGCTTTAAATTTACTTAGCCAAATTAATTGTTAAATTTTGAACATCAGTTTCATTAAATTCTCTCTTTTGGTAGTATAACAACTGTTGAAACAATTACAAATGGGATAAAGTTAGGCCTTTCCCAATAGTTCCCTCCCTGTCCAAAAATAAACAATGCATATTTATTAAGAACTGTTTCTGTCTCATTTCTGCATGTTTACCAAACTGAAACAACTGAACTTATGCACTTATATCGAATCTTATTTTCCTATTCAGAGTGATGTGGAAAGTGACAGCATCGTCAGCTCAGACGAAGAACCTCAGAAGGAAACTGAAAGTAGCAAATCTACAGCAAAGGATAAATCTCGCTCGGTTGAAATAAAGGAAAATGGTGAAACTGTGACTATTGATGATACTGGCAAAGACGATGGTGTCATCGTGAAAGAGATCTTACAAAATATGACAATTAAGATTGATAATGTTCCAGACATCAAAGAAGCGAAAGAGGATACTAAAACAAAGGCTAGTGTTCATACTAGAAAAACAAGAGACTCCAAAGATAGAAGAGACACTACAAAATCTAAAGCGAAGACCAGCTCAGGTCATAAAGATGTTCGTGATATAGGAGAGAGATTGAAGTCGCAGGCCAGCTATGGGGAAGATGTGGAACTGGACTACGATGACACTGTACATGATGACAGCAAGGATAAGCAAGGCAGTGAATCTGAGGGAGAAATAGTGGTAAGTGCAGTCATTAACAATGTGCTTTTTGTTTTTTTTATTTATTGAGAAGCCCAAATTTTTACCTATTCCCAATCTAAAAAGTATATATTTTCCCCATATCACTGCCTTAAAGCAGTGTTCTGCAGTGAATCTTTACTGTTGGGAACAGGGACCCTTTAGGGTTAAAAAAGTGGGGACAAAAGGGAAAAATCTGGGGACACAAGAATATATTTGTAGCAGAATTACATTTTCAGAAACTACCTTTTACTTGCACTCTTAAAACTGGCTTGATTTCTTCCTACAGCCAGTCCACAGGATGTAACATTCTAATTCAAACTTGAACATTTTTTAAACTTTTAAAATGTCAAACAATTGTCAACATATGAACAAAACTTTGAACAGTTACAGGTATTTAATGTCTACATCTAAACAGCGTTTTTTTCCTTCTTTGAACGGGTCCGGTAAACGGCCCTGTTCCCAATCGGGACCGGACCTGGTCCCAAAATCGCCGACGGACCCTTCCCAATTTAGAAAACGGCCTTATCCCAAATAGTTTATATAAAAACGGCCTCGTATTGATTCGAAAATCCCAAATAGACTATCTTTTTTGTCTCAAAACGACTTCAGAAGTTAGTAAACAAGTATGAAAAGGAAACGGTCATTGTTGTAGTTGTTGTCGTTCTTTTAGAATGAGGCCGACGCAACTTCCGATAGGTGGAGCCACCTAGTTACCAAGTTGACTGTTCCCCGGCCGGCATACATAATGCGGCATTATTGAATGCTGGCGGGGAAACAGTCAACCAAATAAGGCAATAGTAGTAAAATTGACCTTGTTTTGTACGCTTCGATAACAATGTTTCACATGTTCGTGACAGTTGTTTATTGAACGTTCTCGTTAAATACAGATTCAATATACAAAATAAAACCCTTATCCGAAAAGAATGATAGATATTTCGAAATGCCGACTTTGACAAAATATTTTCCCGGGTTTTGGTTTTATTCGTAGCGACGTCTTTTCGTAGTAAACAAACCCAAATATGGAAATCCGAAATCTCGTTCTACTCTTCAAATACTCGCGGCGAAGTTAAATAGTCAACTACTTCCGACGATTTTGCACACTCGCATCGTGGTTTTTATATAAATAGCCAGAAAATATGTCGTCTCATTTATCAAGCTTCCCTGTTCACAGTCAGACCGGGCAGCAAATGGACCCTATGATAGAAGCTTATACGGCTGATTTTTTAGAGAAAATCTTTCAGAGCCAGTAAGAGTTTGTCACGCAAACTTTGAATAGCCAGTTAGGGAACACATAATTGTGTAATTACATGTATTTGCCTGTAACAATATACAGCTGGTAGGAGTATTATAAGTGATATTTTTAGAGAGTAGTTTAAATTCATTTGTCATTGTACAGTCAAATTATTACAAAGTGGCTTTGTTTAATTCTTTTATTTCATGACCTTATTTGACCTTGTGCCCTTTGTTTTTACCTCATTGGGCTTTATGCCATTTTAAACAATTTTCAGTTATATTGCGGCAATATCTGGAAAACCAGTTCTTATTATTTTTTTTATAAACTGGTATTTGTTTAACAGACTTATGATCTACCCTATCCCAGAATGCCATTGATAGTGTATAAAAGCATTGTTTACTACATAAAATAGATTCCAGTTGATGTATTTGTATGATTTTTGATATTTCCCAATTTGATGGATTTAACGACGCGATAATTCCCAATTTGAAGGATTTCGCGACTCAAAAATTCCCAATTTCTAGGGGACAGGACCTGTTCCCAAACAGGTGAAAAAAAACGCTGCTAAATCTGTCTACATCTGCTTGGAATATGATATACCCTTTCAAATTAGAATTACTGATAGTAAAGTGTTTCTTTTTTTAGTGCTTAATGTCAAAACTGCATGTAATTTTGTTGTTGTCAAACAGTAACCAAGAAAATTCTCGAAGCCAATTTGCTTTGAATGTATGTTTAGGGGCAGACTTTTTTTGTCATTGCTAAACGATGTTTGGACTTTGGAAGACTCTGTTGGGGTGTTATTATTATTGTCAGTATTTTCTAATTTTACTTTCCGGAGGAAAAAACTCAAAATGGATTTTGTTTTCTTCGGCTGGTCACTTTCAGCCATTCTGATAGGTGTGACAATTTCCTTGATATCTGAATTGTTGTTTTTATCTCAACTTACCAATCAAATAAAGTGTTATTAAAATAAATTAACCATTGGCTGCGAAATGATGTCATGTCCAATGAAATAATTCGTTCTAGTTATGCATTCACTCTATTTTTTTATCGACTTACAAATTGAATTGATTACCGTAAAACGCTGTGTATAGCGTGCATTTATGTATAACGCGCATCTACTTTTTGAAGCAAAAAAAATGGGAAAAAAAAGTTTTTGAAGCAAAAAAAAATTCAGGCTAAATTTCCGTACCGTAGGCTCACTGAAAATCGTTTTATTTATATTGCCGATCTCACGTGTTATTTTATTTTTCAATAATTAATTATCTTAAAGAAGATAACGATAAAGATACAACTTGTTTGTGTGTGTTTTTTTAAATTATAATATAACGCGTAAATGTTTCGATTTAAATGAATTATGCATGAAATGCACAATTTCCATGAGGATACCATCAAGGTTTTCATCAGAAGTCTCCGAAGTAACTGTCCACGATTTTATCGTGGAGGAGTACACATTGCGCACCGATTAGTGTGCTTGGTATAACTAAGACACTTAAATTTTTTATTGGTATTGGCATGGGGTTATTCACACATGACTTATTCACAACCGCGCATTTTATTTCCCATCTCACGCGTTCTTTTCGAGCGTCTATAATTGACAGGAGACTTTAACGACTCGAACTTCTCAACACCATTACTGACATTACCGGCGTTAAACAAACAATGGCGGTGTGAAGTCGTTTGCCGGTTCGCATAATAATAGCCTAGCTACACAAAACTTGACAGGTGACGCAAATTGCTCGATAATCACAACCCCAATCTTGACAAGACGTATGAAAACGTGTAAACAAACACAACATCAATTTTATTTACACATTTGAAAAGCAAGAAAAATAATAATAAATATATTGGGAAAGACCTTGCCGACATACTTTTGTAAATCGACAAGTGCCCCAAAATAAATTGTGTAACCCTAGTACAGTAGGGTATAATATTGTGGAAAAAAACAATAAAGTTTTAATAAAAATGGCTTCCTTGTTTTTCATTTTCTTCTTCAAATTTATTTGATTTCAATGCTCTGTATATACCTGAAAAAGATAGAAAATATTAATGTTAACTTTATAACATTTGTCCATCTATATTCAGATCGTAAATATAAGACAATTATTAACATAGTTACAGTTAAAATAACGGGGAATAGCATGATGCGAGTTACCGTAACTGAGTAACTGACAGGGAAAAAACGTCTTGGCATGGCTGTAGTTGTGCATAACGCGCATCAAGTTTTAAAAATTAAATTTGGGGGTAAAAATGTGCGCCTTATACACAACGTTTTACAGTAGTTTTTTATTCCTAATTCCTGTGTGCCCGCGGACCCATATACGGAAAACGGGTGGGGACAAATCTCTTTTTTTTTGCGCCAATGACGCAAGGGCGCATCCACGGCAGAACACTGCTTAAAGGTTTCCAGATTTTTTTCTTAATTTATTATAAAAAATTGCAATTTTAAGTTCATTCCACTATTCAGCATTTCGCTAGTCAAAGCTTAGTGAATATAATACTGAAAACACTTAAAGTCTGCATTTCAAAGTTTTTGTAATAAAAAACAACACCAGCTGCCCAATTTCATTCAAAACAATGTGGTTTTCCCCCAATGCAAAAGTTCCCGACAGTTCCCAAAATGGTGGAGAAAAAACAGCGTAAATTTTCCATGTGACAAGCAATCTTGAATTGTCATGTCCTTCGACATGTTCATGTACTGAAGCTTGAGACATATACTTATTGGCCTGTCTGTCTGTTTGTTTCTCTGTTCATACAATGTTTGCCATAATTGACCAGTCGCCAACTCCGCCCACATTTTGTCGATCAGCCAATCAGATATCGATTTTTCACACACCCCTCAGCAACGCTTATCTGGCCGCCATTTGGTCCGACAAACAAAGCGTGTTGTACATATGGAATGGACGTAATTTTTAAGAGTTTACACAGATTTTATATCAAATGCATGATCATTACTGTTCGATCATTATTCAAAATTGTAGGTGCTATACATACTTTATAGAAGGTTATTATTTTATCTTTATTTCTTGAACATATGAACGAGTAATGAGAAAACAACACACAATAAATAGTTTAACCACACCAGGTGTGTGTTCTATAAAACGTGTTATACCGTTTGATGCACAATATTATTAAGCAGTTTGGGCAACATAATAATTGCCACACGTGCTTATTAATCTCAGCGTAATTGTCGATGATTAATAAATAACAGTATGTTGCGTGGATCTCAGAATGAAGGAACATTTAGGCACTGTTAGGTACTGTACACAAGAAAAGAAAACTATTTAATTACTTAAATGATTTCCAATTATATATTTATTTTCTGTGGATCATAAACCAGGGAAATCATTATAAATTGTTAACTTAAATATTGTTTTAACTAAAGTAAAAACAACACAAAGGTGATTTCAACGCGGCTTAAATTAGCCAGCTTAAAGCGACTTCAAGTGTAAAATGTACGGCTTATAATACAACAACAACATTTCTAATACAACATATATTGGTACGGGGAGAAATGTGAACATTGCAATTAACATATAAGGGCCATCTTGTTATAAATAAGCAAATGCATAATATGCTAAATGTATTCAATTCGAATGTTCGTGAACAGCACCGTAATACCAACATTTCATTTTTTGATAGTGAAATGTAACAGGTTCGCATTAAACATACATGAAATAAAATGCATATTAGACTATCTGTTAATGAAACCACGAAATTAGACCTGTATTAAATTATGGTTACAATCAAAATTTAATTTATATCCAAATAAAAAAAATCGGTGTCTTTTTAAAAATAACACAATAAAACAAAGATCTAAACATTTTTAATAAACAAAAAACCCATCATGATATGGATATGTCATTTGCATTTAATAAAAATATTTTCAAAATTATATATGAATAGCCACCGGGTTCACTGTCAGACGGTTGAATACAAGTTCAAAATCAATATGAAATAAATGCTCATTTTTACAACGGATTTTTCATCACCTCCCTATATAATATGTATAAGAAACATTTCTGATAGTCAGTCTGCCGTTAACTCATTTATTTTGATTACGCCATTTCTCTCTGAAGTTTTTATGATTGTATTAACGTTTAACAAAGCAGTTTAGGTTAGTGTGCGGCTTTAATAATTCATTTTATAGAAAAGAGCATAATACATCATTACAAATATAGAATTTCCCTCACGTAATCCGCTATAATTGCGATCTGCTTGTCGGAGTTTTCTAATCACTAGACCACGTGACTATGTGGGCGGAGCGATCGATAATTTGGCGACTGGTCAATTCCACAGTGAATAAAAATCCCATAAAAATCATGCAACGAAAATAATGGTATCTTGTATTGGCTACAAAAAATAGTGTCAGAAGAGCAAAGTAATTTTTACTTGCTCAAAAATCATGAATAACCTCCTTTGCAGTCTGGTTCCTCAAGTGATGGGGAAATTTCAGAAGAGGATTGTGAGGAGGGTGAAATTCGGGAACCAGGCCAGAAAATCTTCCTGAAACCCACCTGTCGGTTCTTTATGCGAGGACACTGCACATGGGGCATTAACTGCAGGTTTATACATCCAGGCATCAACGACAAAGGTGAGTGTTGAAGCTTTTCTAGATAGTTATTTAACATTATATTTTCCATGGTTTTGGCAAGTTGATAGACAATTTAGTCTTTAATATTAGCATGATCAAAGTGTGGGTGAAAACAATCCTTAAGTGTGTTATCTGATCTTCTTTCATCAATACAGTGATTATTTTACCTCTGCAAATCTGATAAAAACGTTTTGTTGAGGAAGCATTATATAAAATCTATGTAGCCCTCAGAATGAATAAAATTTACATTCAATGTGGATTTCCCATTTCCTTAATAATCAGAGAGGGAAATTTGTTATAACAAATGATTGTTTCCTAAATTCACTACGGTACATTCACTTTGTAAACATTTGTTTTGTGCATGGGTTTATCACCAAGCTACTCATGCAGGGAACTAACAACCGTTCTGGTTAGGGAAAGCTCATTGTTCGTAAAGTCATTGAATTATTTTTTATTTACTCTCTCTTTGTCATGATTTTCAAAACAAAGTTGTTTTTGTTGCATTAAATATTTAATGGCAAAAATTTATGAAGTTGTTAAACACATTAATTTTATCGTTAATGTTGGCCCGAATTTGCTTTTAAAAATGTAAGTATTTTGTGTTTGTCCTGCATTACGGATTGAAATGAAACTGAATGTTGTTAAGGTACAAAGCCATACGTTTGGATTATTTTTATGCCTCCCTGTAGGATGGCATATAGCAGTTGAACTGTCCTTCAGTCTGTGCGTCCATCCCACATTGGCCGTAACTTTTGCAATATTGCAGATAGCAACTTGATACTTGGCATGCACATGTATTTCATGGCGCTGCACATTTTGAGTGGTGAAAGGTCAAGGTCATCCTTCAAGGTCAAAGGTAAAATATATGGCTCAGGGTTATAGATAACAAGCGTATTTGCGTTATTACGCAATTAAAATAACCAAAGATGTAATTAATTTTTTTTTAAAGCATACAAAAACACAAATACAAATTAAATAACGCAATTCCTGTAAAAAACCTTGCGTCATGAAACGCAATTCTTACAAACACCGGGCGTATTTTTTAGACTGTTTATTTTCCATACAAAAATGTACCAGAAAGTTTATATGCCGCCCTATGAAGAAAAGAATGCAGTCTTTCCAGCGGTAATCAATCTTTGGGGTATTATTGTAATTATTTGTAGACCTGTCCGATTTCTACTTTCATTTTTAAGGTATTCAACTCAAAATGATCCGAAAACGGGGTGCTATGCTTTGAACAGACATAACTTCATCAATTGTGCAGCGATTTTCACAAACTCGGTCTTATCCAACGCAAAAATGAATGAACTTTGATCAGAAATTCAGTAATTGTTTGTTGTTCAGTGCTTTCCACAGGATTTTTGTCAGGCGCCCCGGGGCTAAAAGGGGTTGTTCTGTCCCCTCCAGACGTGATTTTTTTTTAAATTTAACGTGTCAATTCACGTTCTGTGGTGCGTTATAACTCAAAGAAAAACAGTGTCGAAAGACCTCATTTGGTGCGATATGACTCTTCAAGAAAATCCCCAAGTCATTTAATATACATGTATATATATTTTTTTATATTGTTTAATTTTTAAGTCACTTTCTGGTAAATATTTACGATAAAAACTCTCAATTATTTCTTTTCATTTTTCTATAGTATCAAATAAATTTTAAGTGACTATTTATAGATTTGATGAAATATTGCCTCTGAACATGGGTCAATCCCCTGACGTGTTGTGTGCTTGTTAAAACGCTCAATACACGCACGCTTTCTATGCAAATGATGCGACATTGTACATGCTGCATATTTTTAGCTCTCTTTTTGATTGAGAAAAAGATTCGACACAAAATAAATTTGCACTGCTAATTTGAAGCAAGAATATTTTAACGTTTCGGTAACATTTACATTCGGTGGATTAAAAACGCGTTAACATCAACTTACGGGAATGGGGTTCGGATTACAAATTTAATTATTCCCATTTGAGATTTCAACAAATATTAACAGTTGTGTTATGAATTCAACGATAATTTGTTTAAACACTTTACGAGTCAAATAATTGTTTTGACGGAATTATGCATGAAATTCACGTTGTCCACGAGGATTACAGCCGGTTGCCATCATCAGTCTTTTAAGTATCGATTAGCGGACGAAACATTTACAAGTGTGCGTAATTAATTCAACGAAAATTTGTTAAAGGGCATTATGTGTCGAATAAATGTCAGAAAAAACAAGGTGAATCAGTTCTATAAATGGACATAATGAAATATACATGTAATGGAATTAAATTGTTATGGCATAATTGTAACCGGGAGTTATGTGCACAACTTACTCGCTTTAAGTAATTAATTGTTTACCACTTGCAATTAATTTCTCGTATTAATTATTTGTCATAGGTAACACTTGTTTACAGTAAAAAGGTGTGATGATGATGCCCGAAACCGTCTTTAATATACTGTACTGTACTAGTTACCTGTTTTATATTACATAAATGGGACAACTTCTTGCTAATCAAGCTGCGATAAACTCTATCTTCGTGCCCGGCGTCAATAAAAAATAATGGTCGATAGTTAACCCCGCCCTAAAATGCATTCGTGTAACCGATTGGACGATGAACATCACAGTTTGACGACTGGAAAGTTACCTGATACATCCTTGTCAGCATTTAAATGACTGTGTAATGTGGCTAGAATAATCGATACGCGCGTCATGCTATTCTCTTATCAGTGGATTATCCATTACCCCATGTGGTGTTTATGGCGATTACTTGTGAAAGTAGGTACCGAGTGCTCTTTTAAAACAGGGAATATTGATACACTGAAAGAGAAACCTTGATTTTTTTTTTACAATCTCCACTTTCTTTTACTGAAAAATACACTGATCGGAAAATTTCAAGCGCCCCGCGGACTCTGATTTTGAAATTCAAGCGCCCCGGCGAGGGATCGTTAAATGGCCTGTGGAAAGCCTTGTTGTTATGTACAGGTACCTTTTTGAATTCCATTTATATACAGTACAGCCAACGCGGAACAAACGTATTTCGCCATCCGCGGCGTGAACGCGCAACGAGTCGATGCCGAGGCGGCCGTTGAAGCTGTGTTAGTATGTGGCGGCACGTCGCCTTTCGCCGGGATGCTTCGCATCTGTCCGCCGAGGCAAAAAGAGATCCGCGACATGACGCCGAGTCGATGTGCATCATAAAATAAAAATCTTTTAAAAATGATAAGTGAATCAATAAATTTTAAAAGAACCATTATAATATCTAAAATCATAATTAATTAAATGTATCTATTACTGCATACTTACTATTTTTCCCGTCGCTACTCATTATCCGATAGTCCCGTATATTCCAGTTTAAAAACAAATTCTGGTAAATATTTACGATAAGTTCTCATGAATTTCAAGAAATACAAACATATGCCATTTTTCTTAAGTGTCAAATACATTTTGGCATTTGTTTCTATTTGAAGATGTGATGAAATAACATCCAATCGAGGTGGGTTTTTTTTTCCCACTGAACACGCGTAAATCGTAAATGTTCATGTTTTTATACAACACAAAATACACCCACACTTTCCATGCAACGTTCTACATGTCTGCATAATTTTTATAGAGACAAAGGATGAAGCACTGTTTATTTAACGCTACAATTTAATTGTTAATGTTGCGTTAGCATTAAAATTCGGATGCGTGTTTCGGATTACAAATTGAACAAGAGATTGACAAGCAATATGGTCCCCTATCGGTGAAACTCCACCATTGTCAGTAAAAAAAAATAAATAAAAAAATATTTGTTGCCATAGCAACCAGAGTTTTGATGAAGGAACAAAATGAAATGAGGTGCATAATCTCCATATTGCCATCTATCCATGTTTCAAGTTTCATGAAAAAATATGAAGAACTTTTAAAGTTATCACAGGATCCAGAAAAGTGTGACGGACTGACAGACAGACTGACAGACAGACGGAGTGCAAACCATAAGTCCCCTCCGGTTTCACCGGTAGTAGACAATAAAGCTCATTTGAGAATCGAACGCAACATTTACAGTTGTGCGTAATTAATTCAACGATAATTTGTTTTGGCGCATTACGTGTCGAATATATTTGAGGACGTGATATTATATAAATAGTCTATAAAGCATCATATAAAAATCTTATCCGCTTATTAAAACGTGAAAATAATAACTATGAAAGTAGCGTAAATCTAGGTTTCGACGCTGCACAGATTTACATGTAGGTGTATATCTTTGCACTCGATCCGCCGCGTAAATATGCGGCGGATTTATGCTGCGAAAGTACGCAGGTTAATACAGACTCGGCGTTGTTGTGCGGATCGATGCCGCGTGCCTCGGCGATACGCCACGTGAACACACGACACCGCTGCCGAGTACTAATTTTCTGGCCGTGGCGTGAGCGAGGATAATGTTTGTTTCGCGTTGGCTGTACTGTAAATAATATAGTAATCTTAGTAGATTTTGATTAGATTATATATGTCATTCCCTAAATAACCCTACTGAGTTAAAAAAAACTGAGGGTGAAAAACCCAATTAAGCTCAAAAGTAGGGGTAACCTTTTTTGCTGAAACCCTATTGAATTTACAAAAACCCTATTGTTGTCAAAACGGGGTGGAAAACCCAATATGCCCCAACAGTTATCTATAGCCCTCACAGATGGCTGCAAAGTGGCGCAATAGGGGACATTGTGTTTCTGACAAACACATCTCTTGTTATTTTATAAAATAGCTCTAATTTTACCTGCACAATTATGGCGTGATTTGTGCATTATATGAGACTGATGCCTCAATAAGGATTGAGGTATTCACGTAAATTATTTGTCTGCATTCATATTTAACTCCCAATAGGTCCGAAAAAATAAATTGAAAATGGATTATTCAATGCAGAAACTGAAAGCAGGAATGTTTAGAAGGATTAAAGAATCTTTATGGTTTCACTGATTTGTGACGATATTTGTGAAGAGTGGTTGAAGTAGCCAAAATTAATTCCAGTCATACATGCACTTGTCAGAACTGTTGATGGATACATAGTAACCTATGAGTGCTTTGTTTGTTGCAGGCAACTACCAGTTAATAGAGCGTCCTGGCTTCAATAACAGACCACCACCACCACCGGAGGAGAAATTTGAGGAAGAAGAGGTAAATGTAGAGATCATAGAGACTTGACATTCTCTGCAGTGTACCTATTTATCTAGTGTAGAAAATTGAATGCAAAGTGCTTTTATATTTTTGGTTTCTCTCGCATATCATAACATTTTCATGGTATATTTGAAGCTTAAGGAAAGTGTTCTCTAAGAGCAAAATTATTAACATTCATGTGTTAGTTCTTTCATACGTAAGTTCAAATAAAAATGTTGACTTTTTTATATACTGTACAGCTACATGTATGGTAGGGCTTTTTCTCTTCTCATTGGGAAGACAGATGGGGTAATCACGTGATAGTCAAGGTGGCGATGTCCATTTTAAATGACGCTCACTTTCCACCCATATTTGAGTAAAAATGTGATTAGCTTTTATTTCATATTAAAATTTGCTTACTATTTTAACTTTACTCCCCGCAAATTATTATTTCTAAGTGGAGCTGTAATTAGGTCATCCTGTAAAAAAATTGTGAAGTGAGTAAAGATAAGATATAAAGCAAATATTAATATGAAATAAATGCTAGTAACTTTCTTGCTGATATGGCTGGAAAGTAAACGGCATTTAAAGTTAATACAAGTAATTAATATAAAGTGTAGAAAAATACCTGCCTCAGCATGGATGTCGCCATCTTGACTATTACATGATTACCCCCTCTGGAAGAGTCTCTAGCCTATTGATTTAGGAAAAAAATATTGCTTAAACAGCTGATTTGGGAAATAAAAAAGCTGGTGCGAGTTTTGATAGAGGTTAAATACGCATAATTTTAAAGAAATTTTGTAATGGGAAGAGGCTGTAAATTGGCTTTTATTTATAAGGCGAAACACTTTGTTCCCACATTATGAAAAATAATTTATGAACATTGCTGTTTGGCATAAGTTAAGTGTAATAGTTATTTGCGGTGAGTTTAATCGAAGTTAAACTTGCAGTTTAGTTGTTTGGCCAAATATTATACAAGAATTTGGCTGCATTCCCAATCTTCTTATTAGTATTTCTTTCCCGAAATTGCTGCCTGAAATTCAGATGGAAAGTTTAATAAGTTTTTTATTTATTCAAAATATTATGAACCTGATCAAATCTTAAAATTATTATACTCAGTTTCTTCATTTTATAATATATGTTATCAAAAAACAACCATCAAAATTTCCCAAGTTTAGTCAAAGATGGCCATGTTTTGTTCAATGTTATGTCTCGTTTTTCAGAGGTCACCTAGTCCCGAGCCCCCACCCCCACCCCCTGAGCCTAAGGAAGAGACTGCATGGGAGAGAGGCCTCAGGCAGGCTAAAGAGGTACAAGTTGAGCCTGTGTTAAGAAACATTCATTACACCCGTTGTTATTAAAAAGATCGAGTCTGTCATGCAGGGATGGGATTTCTCCTCTTTTCAGTTTATCAGCGGTACATGCTGAGCCATCGTGCTTTTATAAAAAGGATATTGAATTAAATCTTTGGAATATCAAACAAGCTTAAATGATAAAGTTTTAACTGAATGTGTTGAAATGCAATCAAGCTTGAATAAATAGATGGAAACTAAATGTGTCACTATGCAATCACACTTAAATTATTGTCCCCTACCGATGAAACCGGAGGGGACTTATGGTTTACACTCCGTCAGTCAGTCTGTCTGTCAGTCAGTCCGTCACACTTTCTGGATCCTGCGATAACTTTAAAAGTTCTTCATATTTTTTCATGAAACTTTAAACATGGATAGATGGCCATATGGAGATTATGCACGTCATTTCATGTTGTTCCTGCGTCAAAAATTCTGGTTGCTATGGCAACAAATAATTTATTTATTTTTTACTGACAATGGTGGAGTTTCACCGGTAGGGGACCATATTGCTTGGCAATCTCTTGTTATGTTTAAACTACATGTTTTACATTGCAATTAAGCTTAAATGAATAGTTTTAAACTAAATGTGTTGCAATCGAATCAAGCTAAAATGGCAAGATTTAAATCGAATGTGACCCAATTCACTAGAGCTTAAATGAATAAGTATAAACTCATTGTTTTGCTATGCAATTAAGCTTACATAAATATATTTCTACTAAATGTTATGATGCATGCATCATGATTCAAGCTTAAACTAGAAATGGCGCGGCAGAGGCCGACGCGTATCCCCACGCCGCATGTTTGACTCAGGGGCGCCCCAGGGTTGGAAATGGGGCCATGCATAGTTGAGATTGGCCGTATTGTCATAAGAGATGTTCAGTATAAATTTGAAGTAATTCGGTGTAGAAATGAAGAAGTTTATGTAAAATAACCTAAAAAATGAGTGAAAATCTATACCCTAATTTCTCCTCCTCATCCTTCTCTCCTAACAAATCTAATAATGAAATAACTTCACTGTAGTCAATTATGTACATGTCATCCTAATTGGAATGACTTATGAGATGGCTGAACATGCTCTCTTATAGCCAATCTTCTTGCTTCTGTTTTGGAAAAGTTATGTTTTGAGGTTAAATGTTTGACTAAATAGTAGCGTCTCAGAAATTTTCTATCGCAATCTTGTACACAACAATGAATATGTTGAATTTCATGTCTGTCTTTGATGTGCCTGTTCAAAGTCCATCTTGCTTTAAATTGTATCTCACATTTTTCCCACTTGAACATTTTGACAGATTTTCAGTAATGAGTCTAAAATTGTAATTGAACAAAGTGAAAGTTTCAGCCCTGTTATAGAGTCTTGAGGCTCTATTCCAGGAGTTTCTCATGCTTTTTATGCTTGACTGCATTCTATCTCTTCTGTCATATACAGGTGTCCCTTTGCGCCAATATTTTATAATCCCTTGTATAAAAATTAGATGGATGAGCTAAATCATTTCACAGATGAGTTAACACAAACAATTGAATGCTAAATACATCTCTGCGCCACTACTGTGTAACTCTATGCACCGCTTTGATTTATTTAAAAAATTTATACCATTTGGCAGGTTATTTACTTACCTCCCTTTAAAGCTTATTACTTCCCTTGGATTTGTTTTTTGACCTTTGACCTTGAAGGATGACCTTGACCTTAACCTTTAGCCACTCAAAATGTGCAGCTCCATGAGATACACATGCATACCAAATATCAAGTTTCTATCTTCAATATTGCAATAGTTATGGCCAATGCACCATACCGGGGGCATACAAATAAGTGAAAATCTCTGACCTGGCCCCACCCAAACCCCCATAACTTTTGACCCAGGGGTCAGATCAAAATTCCGAATAGTGCAGGGTCGCAAATATGCTCATAGCTACCATGTGTGTAAGTTTCAAGGTTCTAGTGCTTATAGTGTAGGAGGAGATAGTGGCCAGCACAGACAGACAGACGGCGGAGATAACCACAATATCCCAACGCTTTTCAAAAAGCGTGGGGATAATTAATACATTTAAATTTAATGTTGCTATGCAATAAAGCTTAAATTAATAGGTTGTAACTAAATGTGTCGCAAAGCAATCAAGTATAAATGAATAGGTTTCAACTAACAGTTGAATTACCATCAAGCTTAAATTAATAGATTTAAACTAAATTTTGCTATACAATACAGCTGATAGAAATATGTTTAAACTTAATTTTGCAATCTAATCAAGCTTAAATTAATAGGGCTGAACTTAATATATCACAATGCAATCAAGTTTAAAACAAAATACATTTCAACTACATGTTTATATACAATCAAGCTTAAATTGATAAGTGTAAACAAAATTTGTCACGATGCTTTCAAGCATGAAATTAAAATGTTTAATCTAAATGAGTTTTTATGCAGTTTCTATGCAATCATGCATAAGTTTATAAGCTCAAAGATTTAAACTATTTTCAATATTGTTAAAAAAAGAAAGACTAAGCTAAATGTTTTGCAACACTATACACTAAAAGAAATCAGTTGAAAAAAATGTTGAAATGTGTTAAATTAAATAGCTAAAGTTTTATTTGACTGTGTCTCAGATGCGCAAGAAGGCTCTGGAGCGTCGGGAGATGGAGACAAACTTTGAGCAGAAGAAGCTCAACCTGAGTATCGACGACAACCCCGAGTACGACAAGGAAAACAAGGCCGAGGTCAAGTCTCCCGTCAAGAAACAGCCCTACTATGACAAATATGAGTAAGTGATGCATGCTGTACATCTTGTGTTGTACATAAAACAAGAAAATATCTAGAGTCATGCTCTGAAAAACGGGGGCTTAATGCATGTGCGTTAAGGCTCATCCCAGATTAGCCTGTGCAGCATGTGTGTTAAGGCTCATCCCAGATTAGCCTGTGCAGCATGTGTGTAAAGGCTCATCCCAGATTAGCCTGTGCAGCATGTGCGTTAAGGCTCATCCCAGATTAGCCTGTGCAGCATGTGTGTTAAGGCTCATCCAAGATTAGCCTGTGCAGCATGTGCGTTAAGGCTCATCCCAGATTAGCCTGTGCAGCATGTGTGTTAAGGCTCATCCCAGATTAGCCTGTGCAGCATGTGCGTTAAGGCTCATCCCAGATTAGCCTGTGCAGCATGTGCGTTAAGGCTCATCCCAGATTAGCCTCTGCAGCA